>NW_022589706.1:46651389-46781389 GCF_004348235.1 Phoca vitulina
AAAAAAAAGCAGTGGAAGATCACATAGTACCTTGTATGCTATGGTTAGGAATTTCTTCTAAATGGCACAAGAAACTATAAAAAGATTTTAAACAGGGGAGTAAAAAATATAGTTTTCTTTTTCTTTTTTCTTATTATGTTATGTTAATCACGATAAATTACATCATTAGTTTTTGATGTGGTGTTCCGTGATTCATTGTTCGCGTATAACACACAGTGGAAAAAAAAAAAAAAAATATATATATATATATATATAGTTTTCTTTGTAAAAAGATCACCTATTTGAAAAATGGTTAGGGGAAGACAAAAGTAGAAGCAAGGAGGTCATGTAGGAGATTATACAGTAGTCAGAAGAAAAGATGTCTTGAACTCTGGTGGTGATCAATGTGATGTGACAGTATGGACAGATTTGAAAGCTATTTTGGAAATAGAGCTAATGGCATTGTTGGACTGGCTGACAAGGGGATGATGAGAGTTGTGAAGAAAATGGAAGAATTCTACTTTATTCCAATGCTTATGGCTTATAAAACTTCTATATTTTTTTAAGAAGATGTGGTGTATATATACACAATGGAATATTATACAGCCATCCAAAAAAACCCTGAAATCTTGCCATTTGCAAAACTTCTATATTTATAAAAAATGTGTCTTTTGTCTGGGTGAATCACTACTGGTGCTATTCACTTAATCAGGGAAGGAAAGATAACTACTGTTGATAATCAATAAGGGAAGTGATTTTCTTCTATGAAACAATTTTTTTTTTGAAACAATCTTACAATTAAAAGCCCAATAGGAATTCCAATTGGAAGCCTACTGATATATGGTCTAGGCAAAAATATTCTAGGCTGGAATCTTCCAGAAATTTTGAGTTTATAGTTCTTTTATGTCTCTAACCAACTATAATTCAACCAAGAAAGTAAAGATGATTTTCCTTAAAACATGTGATATTCAGAAAGACCTGTGTAAATGCTTGCATAAATAATAATTAAGATTTAGGCAGCAGCTGGTTTGATGTGTAGAATCTATTTCTGTAATTACTGGATGTTAAAGTATCTTTGACTGGCTTTCTATCAAGACTACTATTGGAGAAATAGCATGATGAAAGATTAAGGACAAGGATGTACTGGTGTCCCTAAACCCTTCTTTCCTTTGACAGTCTTAAAACCCTTATCTTCAATTTCCACCTATGACAACAGCTAATATAACAAATATCAGCAACCAAGTTCAGATTTTCCCAGATATCCTGGAGTAGCTAACATCAGGAAAAGCTACATTTACTTTATTTCCATCATTCTCCTTCCTTGCTAGTGACTGGAAGAGAAATTTTATCATTTTACAGTGTCAGAAATATTCAACACTGATTGCTGCAATCACTGGAAAAAGAACTCTGGAACCTTGACTACTTTATCATCACACCAGCCACTGAACTCTTTTTCTTGGATACATTCCTGGTGACAAATACTTAAAATGTCATGTAATGATAGGAAGAAAATTGTGCAACATTTGTACTGAGTCTGCTAAAGCTGCCCTAAACTGGAGCATGCATTTGCTGATGTGTAGAAAGTGTGCCCATTTTAATAAATATCTTCTTATTAAAATTAATTAGGTTCCTCAAGATTGCTTATTATTTACCTGTCAAACCCAAGAGAAGCAGAGCAATTCTACATAGTCTGAAAAGGAGGGAGTTGATTAAATGTAAGATTTAGATCTAATCCTGAAATAGGTGGATCATAAATAGAGTGTGGAATATTCAGAATAAAAGGGGGAAAATACAAATGAAATTTAGTTCAAAGTATTCTGCCATTGTGTTCTACTCTTACCTTACCCATGTGGATTGATTAAATGACTGAATTTAGCTAAATTGCCATTAAGCAGTTTGCTTGATATTTCATGGTAGTTTTTATTCTTCCTCAGATACTTTACCTATTATGAATACTACAGATATCCCAGGCCTTATTACTGGGTTGACTAGAGTTGAACTGAGCAGCTATCGGGCCACATGTTCAGATATAGATATTCAAGTATTAAAAAAAAAAAAAGATAAAATAAAAAATAGAAAAAGTAGTCAGTTCTCTTTTCCTTCATAAATGTTTTTATGTTCAGTTTATTTTACAAGTTTCTTCCCCAGAAGTATAGTGTATTTGTCGGTATTTTTTCTTTTTTTATCCTAAGCCATGGAAGCTAAGTACTAAGTGCCTTCAGCCAAAAAATATATAATCTGTGTGGTTAGGCTAGTCTGTGTGGTTGGAACTTACTGGTTTACGTAACTAAATTACAGGAAAAGCAGTAATGCCTGGTCTTCAAAAACTTGAATACCATCAGGATATTTATCTCTTGACCTTGTTTCTTTCTATATATTGGCTCTATTCTATTCTACTGTAGTTTGATCTATATTGATAAGGAAATAGGCAATGAAAATATAACAATGGTGAAAGGAGTACAGATGGCTAGGAGAAGCTTAACTAGTACAATCCCATTGTTGAATTATTAAAACTGAAAGGGTTGTTTCTCCAAGCTCCACCTCAAAACAATCCTGAAATAGTATTTTAATTCGCCCAGCTTGTTTGCAGTCCTCGGACAAATCTTGAAATATCAAGATTGGCTTTGCTTGGATCATGTTCCTACAAATTAAAACCCATCACAGGATGAAGAGAACATGAGTCATTTAGGAAGATTTCAGCTCCCATCTGACAAGATAATAAGATAATAAGGTAAAGAGTTTCTCCAAAGAAGAGAAACTGGAGTTTCTGGAACACAGGTCGTTGTTACTGGAACTTTCGTCCTGTCACTATAGCAATTAGAGTAAGAAATGTGCAGTACACAAAGAGCTGGCTATTGGCAATAGTGAAGAAAATATTAATAAAATCATAGAAGTTGAGTGCTTCAGGAACATAGAGTGCAGAACAAGAGAAGGAAGGAAGGAAGGGAGGGAGGGAGGGAGGGAGGGAGGAAGGAAGGAAGGATTAGTCATTTCTGTTATTAGATAGCAAATATTGTCAACATTTCACATACGTATTAAAAGGTGAGGTGATTTAATTTGCTTAGAAAAAAATATTTTGCTTCTGTTGTGTTTGAGATACCTAAAGAAATTATGCAAAAGCCAAAATATTTTTCATACCTGTACTTCATTTGAAGTTTCTAAATCTGGTTGACTATACTAATTAACTGCGCTCTCCACAGCTTTTGTGGAAAGTGGAAGATAACTGTATTTCTCTTTTACAGATGGGTGACCCAGAGGCAGAGAGCTTAAGTGACTTTGTGAAAAAACATATATAGTCCCTCACGTGTAGAAGCAAGCATTGACGGTAAGGATGGACACTCAGGCTGTTTCTTTAACCACCCAGCTAACTGCTACTCCTTAAGTAGAAAAGCTGGTGATCCATGCCCTCGATTTCTTGCTATTTAATTACCTGGAATCAGATTGGGGTCTAAGAACAACTGCCTTCTGAATTTATTTTTAAAAGCCCATATTTGAGATGTTTTGCAGAAATCTGAATCAAGTTATAAAAAACTCTGTGCTGTATTTGGGATAAATCTATGTCATTGAGAGAAATAAAGTTCAGGTAACAAATGAAAGACAATTTGCACTTGGAAAATGTATGAATGTCCTGAAATTGATTTCACCCACAAAGTACAACCTCTTTCTAAGAAAAACCTGCTTGGAAGAACAATGTTAGGCACATAAAAAGTGCATTAAAGGTATTTATACAAAAGTAAACTTTAAATGAACTCTCTATAAAACTACAACAGCTAGAGCGGACTTGTAAATCAGACCAACATTAAACAACTGCAACATATGTATGTGTCAATACCGCAGTGGTAGGACTTGGTTTACAGACCTCGAGAGCCGTAGGATATAGTAGAATGCGGGCTGCTGCAGGAACTGGAAACTCTAGAGAAAGCAGTGACAGAGAGTTGCACTGAAAAATGCATGCAAAGTTTTCAAATCTTTGATTCACAGTTAATTCTCAGCTCCAAAATCTAAATGAAGTATCTTTATTTAAAAAGAAAGGAAAGAAGTTTACTCTACACTCCCTTATTATGTCCTATTTTCTGATCATGAAGAATATTTTTGTCCAACTAAGATGTTACTAATAATTCATAAAATTTATATCTATAGAAATGCCCATAAACAGACACTGGTTATAAATGCTAAACATGGCTTTACACTTTAATGTCTTTGACTATATATATATATATATATATATATATATATATATATATATGAAGGTAGCAGTTATATAGGAAAGTGTAATTAAAGAGTTAAAATATAAGTTGATTTCAATGTAACATAAGTACTATTTTTATATCATTGAGTTGCAAAAGTATTGATTTTGAAATTACAACCCAAAACTCTGGTATTCAAACTTACAATCTTCAAATTGCTAGCTTTGCCATCTTGAGCAAGTTAGTGAACTTCCCTGAGACAAAGTTTTCTCATATGTAATATGAAAAAAACATGTTACTCATTTTCATAAAAAATGAATAGGTGGATATATATAAGTAGCTACCATAATGCATTGCATATAGTAAGCATTTATTGCTCCTAAGATGAGTCATAACAACTGCTTTTAGTTGGATTTTCTCATACTTAAAAAATATATATACAGTACTACCTCAATAAATCCTCTAAGATATTTTGTAGCAACTCACATGGTCTGATACAAAATAGAATTTGAATAATAACTAATACACCCTTTAAAAAAATAGACTCATAGATACCTTTTTTCTCATTTCGGTCTTGCAGGAACTAAAAATAAGGAACTCCAGAAGATATATTTTCTCACCCTTCTTCCAAGACAGAATTGTTTTTGCTTGGACTTCAATTGCATGTATTTGAATTCTATAATTGGCGCTTCCCTGATGAAACTGCTTCCATTTAATGCTTTTCAATTTATCTGCATATCATCTTTATAATGAAGATAATAATAGTGTCCATAAAGAGATTAGAAGAGTTCCTGGCATGTGGAAAGTTCCTAAAATAGTTTAGGTATATGTACAACATGGGATAATAATGCTAATAACATTCCATGATTCTTGTTAGAATGTGGTAGCTGTTATTTTCATAAATGCTTAATTTTAAAAAGTAAATCTTAGAATTGTGTAACATGGAGAAAGCATAAATTCTGGAGAAAAAAAAAAAATGTCTGAGTTTAGTTCTTAGCCTTGCTACTCACCAGCTGAATGGTTTTAAAAATTTCTCATTTCCAGGGGCGCCTGGGTGGCTCAGATGGTTAAGCGTCTGCCTTCGGCTCAGGTCGTGATCCTAGGGTTCTGGGATGGAGCCCCACATCAGGCTCCTGGCTCAGCGGGGAGCCTGCTTCTCCCTCTCCCTCTGCTTCTTCCCCTGCTCATGCTCTCTCTCTCTCTCTCTCTATCTCTGTGTCTCGAATGAATAAATAAAATCTTTAAAAAAATTCTCATTTCCAGAGGGATGATGGTATTCATTATACCTACCTTATATGTTTCTTGCCACAGAAGAAGTGAAATATTAAATAGACCACACTAATACAGTATGATCCAGTAATAAATATGATCCAGTAATTTCACTACTGGGTATTTACACAAAGAGTACAAAAACACTAATGCAAGAAGATATATGTGCCCTATGTTTATTGCAACATTATTTACAATAGCCAAATACGGAAGTAGACCAAATGTCCAATGATAGATGAATGGATAAAGATATGGTATATATACAATGGAATATTAGTCATAACAAAGAATGAAATCTTGCCATTTGCAATAACATAGATGAGAGAGTATAATGCTATGTAAAGTAAGTCTGTCAGAGAAAGACAAATACCATATAATTTCATTCATACATGGATTTAAGAAACAAAACAAATAAACAAAATAAGAGACAAACCACAAAACAGATTCTTAACTATAGAGAACAAACAAGTGGTTACCAGAGGGGAAGGGAATAAGGCATGGCTGAAATAGGTAAAGGGGATTAGGAGTACACTTACCTTGTTGAGCACTGAGTAATGTATAGAATTGTTGAATCACTGTATTATACACCTGAAACTATTATAACACTGTATGTTAACTACATTGGATTTAAAAAATATATTTTTAAACTAAATTATCTTGGCTTCTCATTACTTCTTGAATTAAAATTAAACATTAGCCTCTGGATTTAAAAGTTCACCATAATCTGTTTTCAATGTAACGGTTCACACTTCTAGTTCTTCTTTTGCATATTTTCTTCTGTACATTACTGTTGACTACAAGTAGACAGATCCTATCATCTTCCCACCTGTTAACTACAACCCACTTCTTTCTATTTTCAACTCCACTGTTTATATTCAAGGCCACCTTCACATTCTATCTCATTAACAAAGTCTACTGAGAATATATGATCCTTAAGGAATTTGCTTCCTAACTACTCCTGTTCTCACATATTTTGTATATTTGCCATCATTTTTATGGCTGCCTTTTATCAATAAATCATTCAAAAAGATACTTTTTTCAAATTTTAATTAACTGTATTGACTAACTTATGTGAGTATAATCTTTTCCAAGGAGATTTTAAGCCTTAGAGGATGGGGACATGGATTTTTAATCATGGTGAAGTTCACTTAACTGAGGCTGGAGATAGATGCAGTGTTGTTACATTAGTGAGACTAGGCTGGGCTCCCCGACAGTTGGAATATCTCACCCAGAGGTTTCTTCAAAGAAACATTCTCTAATATTCTGTTTAGGTAAGGAAAAATCATATAAAAATCCAACACTCTACCTGATAGTTGTAGCATTTTTAGTTATAAGAATTCTGGAAGGTATTTCTTTAATCATAAAAAAATGTTGAATTTTGTCATATCCTTTTTCTGTATCAACTGAGATGATCATATAATTTTTATCCTATGGATGAAGGATAGAAAAAGAAAAATGTTCACCTTTAGCTCAGAAGGCTGACCTGCATATTTTCAATAAGGATTAAATACAAACTAGTTGCTACATTTGTAAAGGGTCTCATGACGGCTTGTACATCTCACCAATAGTTAATATTGAGCTGAATGATAAGCACCTGAGAAATCTTGTGAAAGTAGTTTCACGAGTAGAAATTTGAAGAAGACATTTTTGATCTAATACTTCCTGCACATCTTTTTTTTTTTTTTTTTTTTGTAAGATTTTATTTATTTATTTGACAGAGAGAGAGTTAGCGACAGCAGGAACACAAGCAGGGGAGTGGGAGAGGGAGAAGCAGGCTTCCTGCGGAGCAGGGAGCCTGATGCAGGGCTCGATCCTAGGACCCTGGGATCATGACCTGAGCCGAAGGCAGACGCCTAACGACTGAGCCACCCAGGTGCCCCATGATCTAATACTTCCTGAACATCTTCTCCCCAGTGAGCACTATGCATATAACCTCTGGCTTCGAAAAGCAAATGTGTGGCTTTCTGTCCACAGGCCCTGTCCCCATGCTATAATAAAAGCACCTTTTGCACCAAAAACATCTCAAGAATTCTTTCTTGACCATTTGCTTGTGACCCCACATCACTATGATAGAATTTTTATATTATTTTTATCCTTTGTATGAAATATCACACTTACTGATTTGCATACGTTCAACCATCTTTTGCCTAGAGATAAATCCGCCAATGTGCTATTGAATTCAGTTTGCTAGAATTTTGTTGACAATTTTTGCATGTATATTCATCATTGACCTGTAGTTTTCTTGTAGTCTCCCTATCTGGCTTTGGTATTAGGGTAATGTTAGCCTTGTGAAATGAGTTCCCTCCTCTTCAATTTTTGGGAAAAGATATTTTTCCCCGGTATCCACTAATAACATGGGAATGAAACTTACTTTCAAGCTTTTCCCAGACAGAGTCAAAAGTTTTAACAATATTCTGCAGGCCAATGCCTGCCTTTTATACTGTCTTTACAGCTCCCTCTTCATCAACTTCTTATACTAATATAATTAGTGTATTTTTTTACTTCATTTTTCTTGATATAGAGGAAATCATTAACGTATGATTTACAATAAAATATCCGTGACCAATTGTATTAGTATTTGGGGGGAATTTGTATTTAGAAGAAAGCTTAATGTGAGAAAGGAAATGGCTATGGAACTGGTTTAATGGAATTGGGACATTTTAAAATTTAGGTTTGGGGCACCTGGGTGGTTCAGTAGGTTAAGTGTCTGCCTTTGGCTCAGGTCATGATCTCAGGGTCCTGGGATTGAGTCCTGCATCAGGCTCCCTGCTCAGTGGGGAGTCTGCTTCTCCCTCTGCCCCCCACCCACAACCTGTGCACTGACGCTCTCTCTCTCTCTCTCAAAAATGAATAAATAAAATATTTTTTAAAAATTACAAAATAAAATAAAATTTAGGTTTTATGCCACAATCCATATTTCCCTGTACAGATCTAGTCTGTTTATGTGTGAAGCTGTTTTTGGTTTATATGTGATTTATATCCTTGAGATGTTTCTGAATCCATACAATTAGATAAGGCAATGTTATATAATAAACTTCAAAAATTTGTTACTCACATAACAATAAAATAAAAATTTTAAAAAGTGAAGATTTTACTATATTGTAAATATTTAAATATTTAATATAATTAAGATATCTAATTTAGCTCAAATTTGGTAATAAGAGAAATCCCAAATAGAATTATTATAATTTCATGTTGACTACCAGAAACAGATGATGACATTTTCTATCTGTCTAATTGTATAGAAAGAAAATTTGCTAGATGTCCTTTAATATTTTTCTAAAGAATTATACTATAAAATGATATAAAAGGTGAAAATCAGTCTGTGGCTAATATGTTCTTTTCATCAGGGTTGTACTGAGAAACAGAGAATATCATCTGCTTTCAAAAAGACGTTATTTAGGAGGAAAAACAATTAGCCAATAAATGGTAAAGAAAAATATTTGTATAGTCTCTGCAAGTAGTTTATTTATTTTTTTTTTTTAAGATTTTATTTATTTATTTGACAGAGAGACAGTGAGAGCAGGAACACAAGCAGGGGAAGTAGGAGAGGGAGAAGCAGGCTTCCCGCGGAGCAGGGAGCCCGATGTGGGGCTCGATCCCAGGACCCTGAGATCATGACCTGAGCTGAAGGCAGACGCTTAACGACTGAGCCACCCAGGCGCCCCTCTGCAAGTAGTTTAAAATCATCTACACTGAAATTATATTTTTTTTAAATCTATTCAGGTAAATATCAGTTTGGATAAAGTTATTAATTTATGGATGCTACTTGTTAATAGACTGATAGAGCATAATGTTTCCTAGACTAATTCAATCATTATCACCTGGATTTTTAAGAACTTTTTTTCAATTAGTTATTCAGATATCTTTATTTGCAAATAGAGTTTCTAGAAATTCTAATAAATTTATCAAAGTAGGATTAAATAATAGCTTTATCTTTAATAAAATAAAAATCAATGAAGGGTGAATAATTTATTTATTTTACACAAATTTTTAAAAATATATTGTTGGATTAGGTTTGCTAATATTTTGTTGAGGATTTTTGCATCTGCCTTCATCAGAGATAGTGGCCTGTAGTTTACTTTCTTCAATGAATAATTTAAATTGTTCCTTCAGGTAGTCAAACAATATAAATGAGGTACAACTCATAAGAGCTGTGAGAGGAGGGTTTTGAAATAAAATTTAATATGTGAAACTATGTTTTGGTTGATACTTATAAAATATTTTGTTTCATTTTTGCACTCTTTGATTACAAGTTACACTTCTAATTGTTTTTGAAAGCATAAAGAAAGATGTGGCATATCCCTGTCACACTGAATAGGGACTAAGACATTCCAAATGCATGTGGTAGTCTTTAAAAAGTAAAAGTATAATTTGTGAGGTAAGCAGTATATAGCATTACTTCATTCAGTCATCATATGCTTATTGGGTTATTATAATTTGCCATTATACCCTCTGAAGGCAGATAATTAAAACAGATAAATGAAGAGGTATATGATAAAATTTCATTTATTTCCTCATTCACTTATTCTTTCATTCATTAAAAAAATGTTGCATGACTATTACTATCAGACAACATTCTAGGCCCTGGGGGGGTGGATACAGAGAGTCATTTCAATCACAGGACTTATATTCTGGAGGCAGGGGAAGGAGCAGACAGCAAACACAATGAGTAAAATATATGTTATATGGCAATAATTTTCACAGAGATAAATAAATAAATAAAGGAAAATAGAAATGGGGAAGGTGGCAATTGTCAAAGTATAAGAAAAGGGGCAAAGGAAGACCTTACTGAGAAATGTACATTTTATAAATACCGAAGGTCAGTGTGCAAGTCACATACATATAGAATCATAGTATTCCAGAGAGAAGAGAAAGAAAATACAAACATCCTGAGAAAGAGATATAGCTATGTGTTCAGAGGAAAGAAGTTTAAGGTGGCTTTACAGAGTAAGGCAGGAAGGAGGAAAGTAATAGATGTCAAAGATGTAAATAGATAACCAACATATGTACAGGCCTTCTGCTCTTATCCCAAGTGAGATGAAAAAGTAATAGAGAGTTCAGAACAGAGCAATGAAATGAACTTTCTATTTAACAGGTTACTTAGACTTTTGCCTTTAGAACATATTGAAGAGAAGCATGGGTGAAAATAGAGAGATCTTTAGTGGGCTTTTACAATAATTTAGGCTACAAAAGTGTGCTTGGACCAGCATGAAAGGTGTTGAAAAAATAAGATATGGAATATATTTTCAATGTAGAACTGCCCAGATTTGCTGATAAATTAGTTGTGAAATATGATAGGAGTGAAGAATGACTGAGGTTTTTGGCCAAGCAACTAAAAAGACAGAGTCACCAAAACTGAGATGAATATGGCTGTGCCTGTGGGAGGAAGTTCTGGAGGTTGGAGTGCAGATGGGAGAGAGATCCATATTCAGTATTATACAGGTTTGTTTTGAGATATCTATTAGACATTCAAGATAGATGTTGAAGAGGCAGTTTGAAATAGCAATCTGTTGTTCTGGTGAGAGGTCCAAAAAAGTTATACATTTGGGAATCATCATCATGTAGTCTATCTAACCTCATGGAACTGCTGATATCACACAGGAGAGGATCAACTAAAGAAAAAGAAAAGAGAGAGAGAGTTTAAGGACTGAGAACTGTAGTACTCCAACATTAATAGGCTCAATTTATGAAGATGAGCCTTCAAAGGAAACTCAAAGATAAATGAGCAGTAAGGTAGGAGGAAAAACAGGAGAATGTGGCCTTGGAAGAAAAGGCAGTGCTTCAAAGACAAGACAGCAAAATGTGACAAATACTTTCTCAAGAAGACTCATATTTGATTATTGGATTTAGCAAATTCGTGTTATCAGTGATTCTGACAAAGCTATTTTGTAGAGCAATATGGGCAAAAGCCTGACAGGAAAAGGTCTGAAGGGGTAAGAAAGAAAGCAACTTAAAAAATGAACATCAACAAAATATCCAAAGAGTATTACTCTAAAGCATGAGTTCTTATTCTTTAAATAGTAATAATAGGAAGAGGCTCATGTTCTAATTTCAAAGTGATGATGAGTGTAAAAGACATTTTGTGATATTACAGTAATCTAACATGATAAGAAAGTATTTGTTTAGAGATACTACCATGTGGTGGATTGTCAACATGAAAAATTGAATGAAGGACATTATACTTCAGCCAATTAAAATAAAGATCATTTTTTTCCTTTTTTTATCCATGTAGATTAATCTCCTGAACTCTATTCACAGTCCTCTGGCATCAACTCTATATTGAGAATCTTGTTATAAAGGGAAATTGAGTGGTATCTGGAAGATGAAACCTCTAGGCAAGATGTGTTTTCCTTTTTTTTTTTTTTTCTGAAAGGAATATTAGCAGTGTTTGGGAAAGATCAAATTTACAGAAAAATCAAATTCAGAACAAAAACCTCTGATTTAGGAGAAGGAGGTGAGAACTGTTGGAACTCTATCCTTGAGTAAAAAAGGGGAGTTAGGTGCTCAAGTAGAAAAAGTCAACTTAGTGAAGCACAGAGAGTACGAATAAAAAATAGCAGAGAATGTGGGCAAAGATGCAGGCTAGAGCAGTTTATAGAAATTCACTTCTGATGTAGTCAATTTTCTCTACGAAGTAGGAACAGCAATTTATGTCCCATAGTCTTGAAGGCTGGGAAGTCCAAGATCAAAGCATCAGCAGATTCTGTGTCTGGTGAAAGTCTGCCTGTTTCCTGGTTCATAGATGCCTATCTTCTCCCCATGTCCCCACATGGCAGTAGTGGAATGGGAGCTCTACAGAGGCTTTTTTATGAGGGCACTAATCTTATTCCTGAGTGCTCTATCTTCATGAATTAGTCATCTCGCAAAGGCCCCATCTCCTAATACCATCATATTGGGGATTAGGATTTAATTTAAGAATTTGGGGGGAGGGAGCACAATATTCAGTCTATAGCAGTAGTCAATCTCATGCCAATTTGGCCTTTGAATATGTTATTCCTTCTGACCTATTTTCCCAGAAATATTCACCAAGTTTATTCCCTCATTTCTCTGCTCAAATGGAAATTACTTCATCTTATCAACACCTGGACGTATTTAATTTACTTATTTATGATTTAAGTATTTTTAAGTATTTTTACTCTTAAAATACAACTTTCTTAGGAAAGTGCTTTGAAAATTCAATTCACTACCACATTCCCAGTGGTTAACAGATATTAGGTGTTTAAAAAGTTAACTGTCCTCTCCTTTACTTTCTTACACTGGTACAGTGAATGGAGTTAATACTCCACATTTTGGGGTATTAACATTGGTAAAGAACTGTACTTGCAGCAAAATTATTTATAACAATAATATAAGAAAGTGTTAATAGTGGATTATAATTGTAAAAAGGACCAAGGCTTTACTTTGTTTCTCACAGAGCTTAAAATAGATGAATCACAAGGTAAGTCTACTCAAACTTTGAAACCAGCCTGGTAAACTCATTCTCCACAGAGCTTCCAATTCTTAATGTTGAATAACCAACACTCACTAATCATCTCACACACTATTCACTTATTTTCTCTACTGTTCCCATTTTGAGCCAGGCATCTTTCACTTCCTAAATCTTGGACCAATATTTCCTTACATGATTGTGTTCCTATAGCTTTCAACCAGGTATTTACATCTGCTTTCTGCCTCCTGTCATTTAACTCCCCACTAAGAAATCCAAGTCATATATTTACCAGACTAGTTTTCCCATTCCAATACACTTCTGGTGTATTTGTTCCTCTTGAGGCTAAAGATTCTTATCTGGACCCACTGTCAAGTAGTCTTTGCAACAACTCTTGTCATTTCAGGAGATAATGTGAAAAACAATACAGTTTTTGTTATGGTTTTTGTAAATATTTCTCTAGTTTATTTTTATTTATTTTTTTTTTTTTAAAGATTTTATTTATTTATTTGACAGAGAGACAGCGAGAGAGGGAACACAAGCAGGGGGAGTGGGAGAGGGAGAAGCAGGCTTCCCGCGGAGCAGGGAGCCCGATGCGGGGCTCGATCCCAGGACCCTGGGATCATGACCTGAGCCGAAGGCAGACGCTTAACGACTGAGCCACCCAGGCGCCCCTATATTTCTCTAGTTTAATGAAGAACACTACAGGAAGTATATAGCTAGAGTGGAGAAACAGCACACCACTGTGGTAAGAGCTTAAGCCCTGGCATAAAACACAACTCAATTGGAATTTCAGATTTCATCCATTAGCAGTTTGGTGACTTGGAACAAATTACTTAAATCTTCTAGGTCTTGGTTTCTTCATTGATAAAATGTAAATACTATATTGATAATGTTATAAATGAGAAAAATTCTCTATCATTGATATTATAACATCAACATTATATCTTGATGTTATAGATTAAATTAGAAAAATACATTATAAAGCATAAAGTATAATGTCTGAATATACCATACACATAACTGAGGTTGGATAGGGTTATTGTTTAAATTTCCCTGACTTTGATCTTCCATTTTATATTAGAAAATACATAGAAATATGTTTTTAAAATACACCATCAAAGATAGTTCCATTATTTCACTTGTTTAATATTATAAAAGATAATGACACTTTCAAAATGTTAACAGATTTCATGTTTATTATATTACTCTATCTTAACTAACTCATGAGATAAAGCAGGGTACATATTAATATGCTTTTAAAGTCAATGAGTATAAATATTATTAAATTCCACTTACAGTGAAATCATATGGTATTTGTCTTTCTCAGTCTGAGTTATTTCTCTCAGCATAATACCTTCCAATTGTCTCAACGGGTACAATTTCATCTTTTTTATGGCTGTGTAATATTCCATTCTGTATTTTACACCACATCTTCCTTATCCATCTGTCTACTGATGGGCACTTAGGTTGTCTTCATATCTTGATTATTGTAACTAATGTTGGCAATAAACATGAAGTGTGTATATCTTTTTGAATTAGTGTTTTCATTTTCTTTGGTAATACCCACTAGTGGAATTATTGGATCATATTATATTTGTTTTAATTTTTTGAGGAAACTCCATACTGTTTTCCACAGTGGCTATACCAATTTACATTTCCACCAATAGTTTACAAGAGTTCTCTTTACTACACATCCTTGTCAACACTTATTATTTCTTGTATTTTTTTTTAATTTTAGCCATTCTGAGAGGTATGATGTGATATCTCATTGTGGTTTTGATTTGCATTTCCGTGATGATTAGTGATATTAAGCATCTTTTCATGTTTTTGTTGACCATTTATATGTCTTTTTTGGAAAAAAAAAAGTCTATTCAGGTCCTCTGCCTATTTTTTTAATTGGATTGTTTGGGGTTTTTTGGTGTTGAATTATGTAGGTTCCTTGTATGTGTTGAATATTAACTCCTTATTGGATATATCATTTGCAAATATCTTCTCCCATTCAGGAGGTTGCCTTTTTGTTTTGTCCGTGGTTTCTTTCACTGTGTAAAAGCTTTTTATTTTGATGTAGTCCTAATAGTTTATTTTCACTTTTGTTTCCCTTGCCTTAGGAGACATATCTAGAAAAATGATACTATAGCCAAAGTCAAAGAAATGACTTCCTGTGTTCTCTTCTAGGATT
Organism: Phoca vitulina; assembly: GCF_004348235.1. Classification (NCBI taxonomy): domain Eukaryota; kingdom Metazoa; phylum Chordata; class Mammalia; order Carnivora; family Phocidae; genus Phoca; species Phoca vitulina. Next base: position 46,666,436 of record NW_022589706.1, read on the forward strand.
TTTATGGTTTCAGATCTCACATTTAGGTCTTTAATCCATTTTGAGTTTATTTTTCTGTATGGCATTAGAAAGCGGTGCAGTTTTATTTGGTGTATATAGCTGTCCAATTTCCCCAGCACCATTTATTGAAGAGACTGCTTTTTACCATTGTATATTCTTATCTTCTTTGTTATAGATTAATTTACCATATAATTGTGGGTTTATTTCTGGGTTCTCTATGCTATTGCACACCTGAAATTTATGTAGCATTTTGTGTCAACTATACTCAAAATAATAATAATAATAATAATAATAAAAGATAATTAGTAAAACTGGACTAGATTAGAAGTAATTATAAGAAAAAAAATAAAGTCAATGTGTATAGAGAGGTTTAAGAAACCTGCATATCGGGGCGCCTGGGTGGCTCAGTTGGTTAAGCGACTGCCTTCGGCTCAGGTCATGATCCTGGAGTCCCGGGATCGAGTCCCACATCAGGCTCCCTGCTCAGCAGGGAGTCTGCTTCTCCCTCTGACCCTCCTCCCTCTCATGCTCTCTGTCTCTCATTGTCTCTCTCGCAAATAAATAAAATCTTAAAAAAAAAAAAAAAAAGAAACCTGCATATCTTATACAAAATCAAGGTCAACACTAGAATCTAGATTTTCTGTAGTCTAGCAGGCCATGTTACTAGGTTTTTACAGTATATCTCATTTTTTAAAAACACCTGTGACCTCTTTTGATGAATAAAATAATATTTATTAAGCACTTATTCTTTCAGGCATTGTTCTATATAATTTCAATGCATTAACTCACAAAACCTGACTTATGAAGTAACTACGTTTATTATTCCCATTTTATAGGTTGAGACTCTCTAGAAGTTTAATAGTTTGCCCAAGGTCATAGAGCCAATATGAAGAAAATATGAGATTTGAGTCAAATAGTCTAAATGTGAACTCAGACTTTTAGATATTATGCTCTATGGCTTATCATAAACCCGTGGAAATTGTATTTCCCACGCTAACCTTATTTGAAATTAAGAATGAAATAATAGGACTAAAACCAAAACATTGACTCACTTGGCAGTCTACAACAAAAACAAAGCAGTGATAATTTAAAATAAGCTCTCTTAAATTGCATGTGCAAACTATGAGTTTATGATTATGGCCCCCATTTGAGAATTGCTAATTTACAGAGCTGTGGTATGCTTAAATACAAGGCTATCTTTAAGAGCAGCTAAGCATTATCTGCATTTACATAGAGGCAATTACTAATTACAATCGTGTGCAGTAATTCAAATGCAACTGCAGGATTATCTCATGATAACAAAGCCACTAACTCAGGTCTTCAGTCACACAGTGGTTTAGAAAACAGAAGAATAGAGTGAGTACTCTGGAGGTGTCTTGCATGTGTTGTTGTCTAGAAAAGAAAAGATAGACATGTTACTGTATGAAGTAGAGCCATTCTATAAATCAAATGATTTACCAGTGGCGGTTTGAATTACACAACTCATAAAAGCGTTCTCTGAGTACAAACCTGACAGGAATAAAAATACGCTTTAATCTGACAACCAGCAACCCCAACTCATATTATCCATGAGAACTGATGGGAATCAGAAAAAGATGATTATTGAATGTGTATAAAATGGCGATTAATCATATTAATTTTAGTTCAATTTTGAGAGTTCTTAAGTGCCGTATATGTAGAATTTACTTAATGTTCACAGCTACCTACTGGATCGTTATCTCTGCTTTCTGGAAAGAGAAATTCTGACTTGTTAAATAATAAAACTTAACAATCAACGACACATAAGACCAGAATCTGTCTCCCTTTGAGGGCCACCTTCTTTGTCAAGGCTAGCTACTTTTCAAACCAGGAGATGCTCTGATGCTCCCAAAAAGTTATCCACAAAATGACAAAAGTGACTGAAATGAGATAGCAGTGTAAATGGTACATCGGCCTTGAGGTCTTAAGAGTTTATATTTTACTTGAATACAAATTCAGTAAGAGCTTGAAATAATTGTTTTTAACTTAACTGTTAGTTATTTTGCATTCCTGAATGTTTATGGTGCTTTATACAGTCAATTAATGAGAACATTCTAAGTACATAACAATCAGAAATCCAAACAGTTCAAAGTACATAACAATCAGAATTTCCAGAGTAGCAAATTGGGAACAAATATTAGTTTCTGTGGGAATATTTATGGATTATATATATATGTAATCTGGAATCCTAATACTTAGTAGGATAACCAGCAAAGCCATGAATCTATCCATGTAATAATCTACAAGCATTTTCTGTATTTTTAAGTTAAATGTAGTCAAAATCAGTAAAAAGAGAAAGAATGTGTTCTATATGTAGATGAAATAGATCATGCATATTGTAGTTAGCACTTCTCTGCATGAGGTGTGAAATGCTAATGGATGGGAGAAAAAAAAAAAAAAAAAGATACTCTATCAAAGGAGAAAAAAAATCTCCTGTCTTGATGCAAGAAAATGTTCATACTAATACAAGTAAAGTATGATTCCCTAATTTTCAAACATAGCAATTACAGCCAAAGAAAGTCTTTTGAGTATTTTTCTGCATTCATAAAGGTTGTAAAATATCAACAAGAGAAAAAAAGCTTTGGGGACTGGCAAATAATTAACATTCAGGTTCTTTAACAAATGGGTTTTATGATATTGAAAAAATAATTAAAACTCCTTGAGCCTCAGTATCTTCACCCCTAAAATGGAGATGATATTAATTTCATAGAGCGTTGCTATATGGATGAAATAAAAATAAAATGTTATGTGATAAAAAGGGCCTATAGTAAAATACCAGTATTTTTTTTCCTGCTTCCTGTTCAAAGAGTTGAGTTATCTGGATATAAAAGGGATTACAAAATGTTTCCTAGAAATTAATGAAATTTGACAGCATTCTTCATGGGGAAAGCTATATGAGATTTCTTAATGGACAAAATTAAGCATAGTTCCTGAGTTCCTTTCTTCTCTGAAGAAAGTTCCTTCTTTCTCAACACTTTTCTACCCACCCCTCCCAACTAGGCTAGATAGAGCACTTGGAGTATTTGTGCTGAGATCTGAGAGGTTTTATGAATGGTTATATCCTTTAATAAATTACTGCACAGATGCATCTGGGCAGCAATTACATTCTTCTACACCAAATGCACTAGAGCATTTCTAAAGAAAATAAAACAATGAAGTTAATGAAATAAACTAACATTCATAAAGTTGCAGAGTACTTACCATTTGCCTAGATTACCTCATTTAATTCTCAAACCAACCTTACAGTGTTAATATTGCTAATATTGTAATTTTCAAAATGTTAAAAATATGACCCTTATACAAATATAAATTTCATATGTATAAAATATTTCAATAAACTCATTCATATTAGAATAATCCTGGAATTTATACTGGAATAACATGGTAAGACTAGTTCAACATTTGTTTGAAGTTCTAGGCATTTATAGACATTTTAATAAAATAATATTTGAATAAGATTGATAGGCTAGATATAAAACTGATTAATGTGATTAATATCCTATAAGATAATAATCCATAAACTTTAAGGTTATATTTTTTACCAGACAAATAATTTACATGTCTGCTAGACAAAAGTCTACAAATAACATGTAATTTCACTAATTCTGGGATGTTTAATAAACAGTGAGCAGGGAATGAACAAAGTACATTTCCTAAATAATTAGGTAGTCCTCAGATGGCCTTGTGCTACTATATAGCCACTTACCTTTTAGTCATATTTCCAAGTTTTGATAGCCTTTCTTAATGGTATTATTACACCCATATTTCAAGTAATTCAACCAGATTTTTAATAGTTGAGGTCAATTGTTCAGGGTCTTATGACCGATTAATGTTTTTTTTTCTTTTAATTTTATTTATTTGAGAGAGAGAGCGAGCAAAAGCGGGGGGAGGGGCAGAGAGGGAGAGCGAGAAGCAGACTCCCCGCTGAGCAAGGAGCTAGATGTGGGACTCAAACCCAGGACCACGGGATCATGACCTGAGCTGAAGGCAGACGTTTAACTGACTGAGCCACCAGGCGTCCCATGACTGATTAATGTTAAGCCAAGTTTAAAACTTACTGTTTCTTGTTTCAGACCCTTAACTGTTACCTATCATACTTATTTTATGTGCTGGGTAGAATTATTGCCTATACATTTTATTTTACTTTATCCCTTACACGCATACTTTTCTTTCCAGTTCCAATGCGGCAATGCTATATTATACCTTCATCAGCAACTAATTGAGAAAGATAGAAAGGCTCGTGTTTCTAAGCTGTATTCAGTTAGATCACACAGATACAAGTTTTTCTATGATTTCTGGTGAAAAGCCTGTCCTAATCCAAAATTACACGGTATTAAAATCTGACCTGAGCTAACATAAAGCTATCTAGAGATTTTACTTGCCTCACTAGCATGACATGTTTCTTTTGTTTTACTGTATAACTATGGATCTTTGAGTAGAGTACTGCTTATAGCAACACTGAACCTGTTATTTCCCAAAAAAAAGTTTTTAAAAATTCTGAATTCAAGAACACATCTAGTCCCAAGATTTTAGGTAAGGATCCATACTATAGTAGGGACCTTCTGAGAGGGAGGAGGGGATTTCCCAGTGGTGAACTGCTCCATGACTTTCCAATAGTTCACATTCTCAAAGAGTTTTTGCTTGACAGCTCTACCTACAACATTAACTCCCACTTCCCTGGCCATGCTTGTACTCACTCTATCATACACACACATCTATTGCTATCTATCTATCTATCATCTATCATTTTTTATTATTTTTATTATTTTTATTATGTCATGTTAATCACCATACATTACATCATTAGTTTTTGATGTAGTGTTCCATGATTCATTGTTTGCATATGACACCCAGTATCATCTATCATTTTCATCATTTATTTTATTCCTATTTTCTATCTCACTTATTGGAATACAATTTTTATAAAAAATAGAGCTTTTTTTTCTTCACTGCTATAATCACAAAAGCAAGAAACATAACTGCCAAATGGTAATAATTGATGGAGTGAATAAATGGAATTAAAGTAGTTTGTATGTCTAATCCATTTGTATTTTTATAAATTTTTCAATACTAGGACTTAAAATTGTTGCTGTTAACTGAAAAATAATTACTTCAGAATTATCTGGGAAATATTTTTCAAATATCAGAACCTTAAATTAATAGCCATTTCATCTGAGCTTTACCAGTTTTCTTTTTTTTTGATTGTAGACTGGTCAAAAATAATATGTCCTTTCTTAAATAGCATTATTGATATATAATTGATATATACTGAAAATATTTAAAGTGCAAAGTTTGGAAAGTTTTAATATATGGATACTTACAAACTATGACCACAATTAAGATAATGAAACTACCATCACTTTAAATTTTGTTATTAAAGTACAGAGCAGTGGTTAATCTGGGACTAGAATTTCCCCAATACAGAAGCAAAATACTTCTGGGAGTTCTACTAAATGTCCTATGAATCATAAATTATGAGGTTTTTCACTCTAGCTGATCACAAAAAGACCTGCTCTTGGGCTGTTGAGCTGTAAATATTATTTTTTCTACTCCTGTGGAAATGTCAGATATTCTGCTTTAAAAATGAATGCATATTTATGCTAAATAATAGTCGAGTATTGTGCAGGTTTTAGAATTTTACTTGTGCATACTACTTTTCACCCTTATTTTACAGTGGAAACAATTCTTGGGTGAGGTGTAAAAAATTCATATATTTAAAGATTGATGAGGAGAACAAATAATTGTAATCCATTTGCCATAAAATTAATTCATACTCAAGAGAAATTCTCTAGTAGGAGAAGGAATTTGAAATCTTTGATATTTAAATCTCACATTAATGGAGTATTCGAGGTCAAAAGTAAATAAAATTAGATTTTCAGTATTTTGTCTAAAAATTAATTTTACTGCTTGAATGATGTATCTTAAGTATTCCGGCCTATAAATAAATCCTAATGAATCCTCTATGCTGCATAATACTCTGCTCTACTGTCTGTGTGTGTTGCATGTGCTTAATTCTAAGCAAAATGAAGAGTGAAGGCTCTGAAACTTTTAAAGATAGGTAATTAGAGCTTGCTTTTTAAAAACCTGACTCTTGAGAGTTGAAAGGAAAGAAAAAAATTCCACAAGCTAATTTCCTTGTCTCTTTTGTCTTTGCTTCTATTCAATTTTCTTTTTTTTCCTTGTTCACATTTACTTTTGTTTCTTTGTTCCATTTTGTAATTTTCTATAGTGCTTTAAATTTGTTTTGCTCTTTTTAGAATCATTCTTCCTTCTCTTTGTGTCCTTTTCTTAATTTGCCTTCACCTTATCCAGTCTGCAGATCCTCATTCAATATGTCTAATTGCTGTGATTTCATCATAAAAATCAATGAATTTTTATCAGAAATAATGTACTGCATTAAGTATTACCTCCTAAAATTAAGAATCAGATTGAACTGTTTTAGTGATAAAAAACCAGCTACAAGAAGTGCATTTGCCTTTATCTCTTCTTGTTTGAGTTAATGAACCCTGCGCTGAAGTACAACTTCAATTATTAGCTCTTTTAAGCATCTCAGAAATTATCAAATTAAAATAAATTAGTAAAGAAATCTCTACTTAAAACAACAAACATTTATTTCCCACAATTCTGGAGCCTGGCCGGTCCCTGATCAGGGTGTCAGCACATTGAGTCTCTGGTAAGAGCCCTCTTCCTGGATTGCAGGTGGTTGCCTTCTTTCTATACTCTCACATGGCCAAGAGGAAGAGATCATCTCCCTTGTCTCTCTGCTTATAAGGGCACCAATCCCATTCATGAGGACTTTACTCTCATGATCTGATTACCTTCCAAAGGCCCCACCTCCAAAAACCATCATATCACGGATTAGAACTTCAATATATGAATTTTAATCTACAGCAGGATGCAATTTAGTAGCAATTTCCCACAAAATACTTTACACTTAAAATATTCAATGAATATTTATTTATAAAATGAATAAAAAGTTTGAGTGAATGAACAGAAAACAACATAGAAAAAAATAAAAACATTGTATTGTCTCATTATTCACATTTGCCATCCTAACCTTAGATGCAACAACAACAAAAAAAAAGATGTTAGTGTCCCAAGGATTTCTTGGCTTATATTTTAGTTATCCCTCTGGTTCCTAAATTATCCTTATTTTGAATATTTCTTCAAGGGCTCAAATGGAGAAATAGAATAAGTAATTATTGCTTGAAGAGTGAAAATGTTTCAATCAATACAGATAAAATCCTCATTTATTTATACCTGTTGCAAGGCTAGGCAATCACTCCTTTTTAGTTCCCAGATTGCCCATGGCAAACCCCATAGGCACCACATGATATATAGCATGTAATACTCGAAACCTAACAGTGGATATTCCTTGTGTATAATTTGAACATCCTCTGTATTAGTTAATTTTTCTTCTGGAAACACTTATTAGTCTGAATTTTTTTCATTTGAATTTAAAAACTGAATGACCTATTTTTTTCCTGTGGTTACTCTATAATCCCATAGAAGGTTATCCTCAGGCAATGGCCTGGTGCCTTCATAAAGCACATCATATATATAAAGTACCATAATCCTGCACTATCCCTGGTGAAAGACTAGATGGGCATTATCCCTCTATATCCCACGCCCATCCCTGTGGTAGTACAGCAAGGGAGTTGAGAATAGAGGATTTGCTGTCAATTGGCTTATGCTAAAATCATGGTTCTACCAGCTCCTTGGTGTATGACCTTGGGCAATTACTTAGCCTTTCTGTGACTCAGTTTTCTGATCTCAAAAATGTTGATAATGTAATTATTTACTTCAGAAGATTATTGTAGGGCGCCTGGGTGGCTCAGTTGGTTAAGCGACTGCCTTCGGCTCAGGTCATGATCCTGGAGTCCCTGGATCGAGTCCCGCATCGGGCTCCCTGCTCGGCAGGGAGTCTGCTTCTCCCTCTGACCCTCTGGACCCTCCCCCCTCTCATGTGCTCTCTCTCTCAGTCTCTCTCTCTCAAATAAATAAATATAATCTTTAAAAAAAATAAAATTAAAAAAAAGAAGATTATTGTAAAAATTAAATCAGCCAATACATAAACAACAACTTAGAATAGTGCCTGCTGTGTAGTAAAAGGCAATCTGAGCGTTTACTATTATTGTTATTCCTATAGCATGACTTCTACTTTAATTTAATATATGAGCCTGATTGTATATCATATACATTATACATTTCTATAATCCAGCCATGTGAAAACAAGGAGACCCACTACTCTTTCTCTAGAGTCTCATCACAAATTGCGATTTCTCTAGAGTCTCATCACAAATTGCTCCAACCACTTAAACAAGGTAGCATAAATAAAATTGGCCAACATTAAATCATCCCCAACAACTTTATCTCTAGGTGAGCTCTGGATTCACTTTATCTTTTAGAAGTACCACCAAATAAATTACCCACACATGCAAATATTTTCCCTGGTCACTGTCAATTTGAAGAAAGGATATAGTTACCAGACATCTGGCATATTTCTTAACACACACTATATGCTTAAACAAATAAAAAGTCTCTCTTTTTGGTTCCTCTCTTAGACCCTGAGAATACATGAATGAAGATAATAGACACATATTTTCCATTTAACCTTGCCTCTTTATTGCTATAAGACCACTAAGCATGGTTTACTCCTTTCTCAAAATAAAAACTCCAGCATAAATGATAAGCAAGATTCAAATATAAGTCAGTGCACTAGGAAGTTGGGTAAAATATCATACAGCGTTTGAGAAAAAAGAGAGGACCCAGGGTCATGTAGGATTTCCAGGAGGCAGTTACTGTGATATTGCACATCGAATGATGGAGGTCAGGGTTAAATGGTAGCAATGACTGCACTGAGTGAGAATTTGGAAGGAAACACTCCTCTCTCGGGGACTGCTGTGGAACGTGACCAGGTAACATGAGAGATCCATGAGTCAAGTCCTGACCCTCATGGGATAGGAGAGGATGTAACCAGATTGTCCTTGCATTCAAGGTGGTTCTGAAGCTTTGGAGTAGGGACATTTTGACAATTTAAAAATAAAATTGGTGATTTGGCATATGCTGAGTTTTACATAATGCTTTGTAATAAGCTAGAATTATCTTCAAGGCAGTTGGCCTGGAACTGGATTTAAAGTATAAGAGTGAAGATAATAGCATAAGATTCATTAACCTTCCCAGCAATAGGTCAAGAAAAGAAGAGAATCTAGGAAGAAGTACGTTTAGAAGGAGTACACTGTGATTGTAAAATCCATCAAAGTTTGTTCTAAGAATGAAAGCACGTTTAATAGTATTAGAGATGAAAAATAGAGGAATGGGGTGAGACAGTCTTGTACATAAGACACATTGGTAAACTTTTTTGAGCTATGTGAAGTAAATCCACTTTATTTTGAAAGAGATTTCTTAAAATAGAGATATGTAGCATACAAGACTAACACATGTTATCAACACTCACCCTTCTTAAGGTGAGCAAAAGATATGTATTTACTAATATAAGGACTGAAAGTAAAACTCACATCAAAAATATGCAATACTTTTATTTTATTTTATTTTAAAATAAAATTAAAAAAAAATAAAACAACACTTTAGAAACAAATTGCTGCTTCCTTGAAACAACATGATATTCTGCTAATTTCCAGCCATGCTTAAAGTGTTGAGTGTTCAAAGTAACTATTCAGTCAGTTCTCTGAGTTTTTAAATTTATTACATAATGAGCTCTGATAGGGTCAGCAAGTTCTTTCGTTCTGAGTACCATCATTCCTAGAGGCATCACCTACAGGACTAAGCATCATCAGAATCAAAGGAAGAAAGAAAAAGAAGGAGACAGAAGTGAAATAGAGAAAAGAAGAAAAGATGCATACGCCAGGTCTGTGGCCCAATATCAGTCACAACCGGTGGCCCAACCTCAGCCACAGTGGCCTGAGGTCGTACGTAAGTCACCTAACCCTGCTCTACGGCCAAACCAATATTCTTCCTTTAACAGTGGCTAGCAAAAACGGGACATAGAAACTGTGTTTTATCTTTCACCACATTGTTTTATTGGTTTCTAGTTCTAATGAACATAGCTGTGCATATCATCACCAATATTCTTATCAGCAATAAAAGGAATGATAACTGTCCCACATTATATGTTTTAAAATTGAGTCAACTCTCAAAAAGTAACTGCAATTAAAACAGCGGGTCAAGGATGGATAACTCAATCTATACTATTTCACTGAGCAACTGAATTAAACTTCACAAGATTGTATCACACCACTTATTGTATTCAATAATTCTCAGAAAACCACATTAGCATTACAGTTCGTGTGAGTGCATAATTTTCAAAGCAGTTTAAAATCGTGATTTGATTTCTGTAACCAATGAGTTGGATTACCATTAGTCTGGAAACAATTATCCTAGGTCTTCAATGTGAAAAGGAGGAAAACAAATCAAGAATTTCAAAAATACTTTTCAAAACAGTAGGCTTGGCAAATCTGTTTACTAGAACTACAGAAGTGGTTTATTTCCACATCTAATTAAATAAAAAATAGACTCCTTAAATTGAGGAGTTTAGAGTATAACAAAATTCTCTCTGCAGTGGACTTTGGCAACTCAAATATTTATGTTTATTTGAGACTCAGCTTACCAATAAAGAGAACGGTAGACTGGCTGAAGATCATCTTGGTAACACCTGGGGAAAATTGTTGGTTTTATATGCGAGGACTTATATTAGATAATTCTCAAAAGCTGTAATAAGGCTGTTTTTAAAATTCCATTTAACATCAATTATTTTGTTATCAAAACAACTAAGGAATGTATCATCATTTTACTTATTTTCCCAACCATGTTTACTTATATGAATGTAGCTAGACTAAGCGCTCCTGGCTGGCTCAGTGTGTACAACACTCAACTCTTGTGCGTTCAAGCCCCACATTGGGCGTGGAGACTACTTAAAAAAAAAAAACAAAACTTACCTTTTAAAAAATTTTCCCTTTACCTCAGGTGGTATTAGATAGTGGCCATGTTAGAAGATGATAAACAGTACTCTTGTATTTTACCTTTAATATAGTCAAAATATTCCATGTTTTCAATAAAAGAAAAAAAAAGATACCTGGACTCCATCTTGGCTTTGCTGGGACTTTTTAAACCTTAGTGTAGACCATAGCATATTGATATTAATTTTCTTTTGTTGTGCAAATGACACAGCAGCAAACTGACAATCCAAAATTTAAGGTTTGTTGGTGTGTATACTAGTGTGTGAAACCTGATAAATTTCTAAAGTTCTATGATTACAAAGTGAAGATAAAATTTGCTTCTATTACATGGTAGAGGAGAATAACATGAGATTAAAATTGTACTTTAGATTTATACATCCAACAATGTCATACCAGCTACTTTGAAGAGCCAGCCCACAAAAATATAATTTGATTCCAAAAAAAGTACAACAAACATAATTTTAATACATTGCTACCCTCACTGGAAATAAAGAAAAAAATATAGTTTTTTATAGTGTTTTTTTATTTAAGCAGCTCAACTCTTTTTCCAAATTATTGTCTTGAATAATTATTCCTGAAGTATCAGGAATAAGTATTCCTGAAGTATCAGTAAGAAATATTAAAGGTAATCATGTCCTATATCATCCAACCAATAAAGTTGACATCTACTTATCAATCTAGTTCTCATCCAACTATCTATTTATCCATCTTAGAATCATAATATTTTAGATATATAGAAGAGTATGCTCTTTTAGATATATAAAAGAGTATGCTGAAAAATAACGATTTCCTATTAAGAATATTTTCTTCACCTCCCCTGTTCTCAAAAAACACTATATAGTAAGCTCTCTCATACACTTGTATCCTGGTCTTCCTGCTTGATTTACAGAAGAGAAGTTCCCTATTTAAGTTAAAGCATCATTGTATCTTTAGTTTAAAATAATTTACGTATGTTCTAATAGTGCTTTATATTTCTTTTATTCAGATTCATAAAATAAATGTTTTGAATGTTTCTTTAACAATATTGACTATTTCAAATACATTTTTTTTAACTTTGAAATGACCATCTTATTCCTTTTCCTTCATCAACTACTTCTAGGAACATTTATCCATTCTTACCATGTGCTTAGTAGGTTTAGCTTAACATAAATGGAATAGTTTAGTGATTCCTCTGTAAATAATGCACTTTAAAATACCGTTAATTCAAAATTTTCAATTCCCCTATTACCTGTGATCCAATATTTCTCTTTATGTCTGTTGGTAATTTTCATGATGCCATTTAAATTACACTTTCAAGAATGGAATATCTTTTTATGTGTATGGGTAATACAAATGTTACCAAATTCAATTCAAGACATAATAGCTTAAAATTTAGGAAAGCAGCTTCATTTAATTAGCATTAATTGATCCCTTTCAGATATTGATGTTATTAAATTTTGTCAAATATGTAACTCAGAACTTAGTTTTCAAGCATGAAATAAAATCACTCTTCCATATATAACAACCCTCACATGTCCATATCTTTATCTATTATTCCTTTATAACAATTTTTCTTAAGGTTTAGGTCATTTTAAATTAAATATAAATATATAGCTTTTTCAAAGTCCACAATAGAATATTAAAGTAAATTTTTTCAATTTTATATGGTCATTTCATTGTCTAATTTTATTTTCCTATATATGTATTTTTAGCTATCTAGAAAAGGTAACTAAGAGAAATTTAAAAATTTATAATTATAATTTAGTTGCCATTTTAGGTTTATTACCCTTTGTCATGACTTCTATTATATAATATTATGTTTATCAGCTGTGAATTAATATTATCTTGTAAGATAACAATCTAAGAGATTATTAACACACAAAACAATCTGGTCATTGAGATTTTAAAAACTTATTATGTTAATAGAAATAGGTCAGTCAGAAAAAGACAAATATATGATTTCACTCATATGTGGACTTTAAGAACCAAAACAGATTAATATAAGGGAAAAAAAAAAAAGAGAAGGAGGCAAACTAGAAAAGACTCTTAACTATAGAGAACAAAGTGAGGCTTGCTGGAGGGGAGTTGGGCAGGGGATGTGCTAAATGGATGGTGAACATTAAGGAGGGCATTTGTGATGAGTACTGAGTGTTCTATGTAAGTGATGAATCACTAAATTCTACTCCTGAAACCAATATTACCAATATTAGACTATATGTTAACTAACTAGAATTTAAATAAAAACTTAAAAAAAAAACAGTAAAGAGAAAAAAAAGAGAGAGGCAAACCAAGGAACAAACACTTAACGATAGAAAACAAACTGATGGTTACTGGGGGGAGGTGGACGGGGGGAAGTAGGTGATGGGGATTAAGGAGTACACTTGATGTGATGAGCACAGGGTGATGTATGAAAGTGTTGAATCACTATATTGATACCTAAACTAATATCACAATGTATGTTAGCTAATTGGAATTTAAATAAAAAAATTAAAATATTAATTGAAATATTTAAATTTCAACTAAAATAGTGTTTGCATTAGTATTTGGGAAAGTGAAATAGACCTTATAAATTCAGAAGAAAAGAAAGAAAATTTACAACTGTTCTAGAGGGTATCAATTACTCAAACTTTTTAAAAATAGATAGTTATGGAAATCATTGTGATCTTTAGATTTCATTAACACTTAAAAAAATGATGTACAGGATTTTTGTGTCAATATTAACAATAGGTTCATGATAAATTTTTGCAACCATTTAAATTTGATGATGAAACCTTTAGCTGTACACTTAAAAATATACCATCCCATGTTAAAATAGTTAAAGTTAAACTTTAGAACTTCCATACCCTGGAGAAAAGGAATCAAATATCTAGCTAATTATCTATCATTCCCCACAGAATGTAGTATGAGAAAATTAAAAAAAAAAAAATACCCTAGTTGACTAATAGGATTACTGTCCACATAGAAAACTAATAAAAAGACTTAACACCTGCTAACCTAAAATTTGAATAACTTGACTGACTAGAGTTCTTTGACACAGAATGGGAGATAATATGTGTTGGAAGAATGAAATAAAAATGACAGGGCTCCAGGGGCTCCCATGAAGCCCTAGCTCCCTTCTTCAATGCTTGGGCATGTAAAATTCTGTCTTACTTGATAAGATCAGCTGATGACTTTTGTTGGTCCTAAATCAGGATTGCCATGGGAAGAATGGGTCTTTTCTGGTATTATAAATAATATTTATATTAATTTATTGTGTAATCTCAATTACTGCATATTTATATAAATACTATTCTCAGTCTCCCAAATCAAGCTCCTGTATTTTTTCTTTTTGATCACCTTGAACCTTAAACTGATCTCTTCTACAAAACTGGCCTAAATCAACACCTGGATTATATCACTGTTCTAGAAATCTACATGAATTACATAGGTATAATTATGTGGCTATATATACTTGGAGATATTTTGTGTTAGATTATTAGCAATAGACAATGTTAAGTCAATGTAATCAGGAAACTTTAACCAATGCAACACTATAGAATTTTTACATTCTTCTAACTAAAGTACATGAAGTTGAACAGGAATATAGCTGGTATTTGACAAGGTAGAACATAGTCTGGCTAAATCAAAACTACATAGCCACACTCTCACTTGCTCTGGTTGAGAATTTTCTCCATTCATATAAGAACACATTGAAAGTAGTCCCACTTAAATAAAGAAAATAGTCACTGAGAACAGAATTCTAAGGGTTTTATAGCTTTAATTTAAGGAAGAATTCTGTTGGAATTTTGGAGTTTGAGTAGAAGACAAAGAATGAGATTACATGATGTTGGATACCACTTTCTACCTTCTTCACAAGCTTCTAGCCCCTCTATCTAGTCTCCTTACACCCATCTCAGACCTCTATGCTTTTTGGTCTATCTCCATGGTCTTCCTCAGATTTCTATGACTTTCTTTACAGTTTTTAGTCCAAATGTCTGAAGCTCTTTTGAAAAGCCTTTCCTGATCTCACCATCTAAATAAATACATATCACCTTCCAATCCTTGGCCTGCTTAATTTTTCTTCATAGATCTCACAAATATCTTTACCTATCTGCTTTATCTATTTATCATATATCTGTCTATCATCTATTTAATCTGTCTACCTTTCTATGCTACTAGAATGTATGCTCCATGAAAACAGAAGTTTTGTCTAGTTTGTTCACTCCTTTACTGATAACCGTCCCTAGAACAGTTCCTGCACATACAGAGTTCTTGAAAATTATTTGTTGAATGAAAGAAAGAATACAGTGGTAAAGATAACTTCTTAAATGACAACTACTAAGTCCAGTTCATAGTAGGTATCCAATAAATATTTGCTAAATATTCTGATAAATTACCTTACATCGTTGATCTGACAGCCACTATTTCACCTCCAGTTTCCCAAATCAGGAAGAAATTTCAATAATATAATGAAAAGGATTTTCTGTTGACTCAAAGCCTCCATCAAATACAGAAACAAAGAATTATACATATATAACTAAGGAAATTTTAGATTTAAGTGGATTAAGAGGAAAGAGGATGAAATAAAGATATCTTGATTATTTTAAAAGTGAGATACCATACTTTTAAATTTAAGATTATAGAGTCAAGATAGACTATATTTAGGGATAAAGATGAATAAATAGTAATGATACATCATAACATAGAAATCTGTTTCCTTTAATGTTAATTATAGATATTAATAATCTAGTTAGTTTTTAAACTCATTTCTTAAATGAGAAGACTTTTAAATAAATAAACAAGGGAGATACCAAACACAATTTTGATTTTAAGAATAAAGCACATTATTTTTACATGACCTATTTACTGTTTATTTTTAATTGGCACACAGAACTGTAACATTTATAGTTAACATTAATCATGTTTTAGAATACTTGTGTTGAAACCTTATTTCATTACAACTGTAAAATTCACATATATATTTAGACAAAACAACTTCCAATTTGGGGAAGAAATGGATTTTCTAAAATTAAGCCTAAATAAAATCGGAGGGGTAAGGCAAGATAAAATTTATGTTCATTTGTTATTTTCTTTGTGGGATTTCTTGAGTAATGTATAAAAATAGTTTTGCACTCTGAATTCGACATCAAATTACCTGATGTAATTGACACCAAAACCTTTCACATTTGCTTTCTCCAACACTCATTCACTATAAGAAACAATTTCAGGAATTTGTTGACATTAAATGCAGCTCAGGAAAATTTCTATTAACGAAAGAATTTTAAATGTAAGTCTACTGAAAATGCAGTTGTGCAAGGTAGAAATACACAAGTCAAGCTCTCAAAATGGATTAAATATGGAGTTCTGTTGTATTATTGTGTTATACTCTAAGTTAGATATTGTGTTAATTCCTATATAAATCAGTCATGCCTCCATCTTCAAGATGGTTACCCTTATTTCTCCTTTTCATCAACCATTCCCATAACACAAAAGTGTTCCTGTATTCCCTATTATGGAAATTGTCACTATATGTTTTTTTACACAAGAAAAAATAAAAATATACAGTTGTGCAGTTCTTATAAAAACACCACTCCTTAAACATAAAGACACATAAAGATCAAAAACAAAAGGATGAAAAACATATGTATCATGAACATGGATAGCTGCCATGTCTTTATTAAGTGTTCAAAGTAGATTTCAAGACTGGGATAGTGCCAGCATTAAAGATGTGTATTTCTTAGTAATAAGGGCCAATTGATCAAAAACATATGTACAGCAATCAAGAAAATGCATCTAAATAATAAGCCTTCAAAAATGTAGCAAAAATTAGAAGAGTTAAGAAACAGACAAATCCAAGGTCATACTTGAAATTCAACAGTTTTCTCCCAGGAATTGATAGAAAAAGTAGAACAAAACATTTATATATATTTGAATGACAACATCAACCAACTTTATCTATATGCTATTTATTTTTAAATCCATGTAGCGCGTTCACAAGATAAGTTACCTGATCTTGACCAAGACACAATGGCAATTTTAATGGAGAAAAGATATTCTTTTCAACAAATGATTTTTGAACAACTGGACATCCACCTGCAAAGAAAAATAATACAAATACAGACTTTATAACTTTCACAATAACTAACTCAAAATAGATCATAGACTAAAAAGCATATGTATTCTGAATAATGTGGAAGAAAAATAGGAAATGTCTTAGTTTTTAAGTAAGTGTTAGGTGCTTTAAATAAGAAGTTCAAGGAGGGGCACCTGGGTGGCTCAGTCAGTTAAGCGGCCAACTCTTGATTTCAGCTCAAGCTCCTGGGATAGAGCCGCACATCAGGCTCCATGCTCAGTGGGGAGTCGGCTTCAGGATTCTCTCTCTCCCCCCCCTTCTGCCCCTCTACCTGCTTACTCTCTCTCTCTCTCTAAAATAAGTAAATAAATCTTAAAAAAAAAAGAAATTCAAAAGAGAATAATCACTGAGAATTTATTGAAAAGCAGGCTTACACAATCATATTTTACCCAACACCAAACTTTACTAATTATTAGCAAAGGATATAAGCAAAAAGCAAGTGCAAATATGGCAATATCAATCTCCAGAAGACACTCAAGCAATAAGATGTAGAGAAATAAAAAAGAAGGAAAAAGAAATGCATCTTTTTCTGCACTAGCACATGTTTTGTTTTTGGAGTAATGGAAGAGTACTAAGTGTGCATCACATTAGCTAAGAGGAAATCATTCAATTTGGAACATCTTAGTTTTTATACTTCATTAGGCATGTGGGTAGAGTCTATGTGTATAATTCCATTCTCCAGCTAGCTGCATCCAATAAATTCAAGTTAATTTACCATAAGCAATTTTAAAGCGAACCATCTAAAGAGATCTGCTAAAACATTCTTACATAAGGACTTCCTAGGTCATCTACTTATTAACCATTATCCAAAAGAATTTTGCCAAAGCCACTCTTCAAGTATTTTCCCCTCTGTGGATATTGAGTACAGTTCCTTGCACATTAATGGCTTCACCTGGTAAAAAGATAATGGATTACTGTTTGTTCTCTCTGTACATGGATTGATGAAGCCCAAGTTTGTCATTTCATGAACCAAATTCATTAATTTTAGAGATCTGAATGAAGCACTTTCATTAGCATTCCAATCCTCTTCTAAGCCAGCAACAGGGTCTTTATCGTGGGCATATAATTGATAATCTCCTTCATTTATTCTCTAAATTTCCCTAGAGACTTCCTTAACTTAGTACCCTATATGTGAATTTTTTTATCATCCCACCATCCAGGACCCATTTACCTGAACATACCATAAGGTCATTAGATTCAGCCCAATGGTATATCAGTATCCAAATATGTTCCTTGGGCAGGAGACTAATTCCTAAGTACACTCATGACTTTCAGCTCTACCCATTGTGTATACTTACTCTCATTTATTTTTCCATGAGAGTTTACCATCTATAAGTTCATCAGAATTCACAACTTTCATTTTATGAACTACTATCAGTGAACTAAGTAGCATGTTTTGGGAAATTCATAGGGTTCGGACCTTACAGCAAATGGAGTAGACCATCAAAGTGCTCTTTCATTGACCACACAGGCAGTGAGGTAGTGTATGTATGCAGTAGTCCTCCCTTATCCCCATTTGTGTGAGTGAGTGTGTGTGTGTGTGTGTGTGTGTGTGTGTGTGTTCAGTTACCCACTTTCAACCGATGTCTGGAAGCAGATGATCTTCCTTTGTCAGAAGATTGTAAGTAGCCTACCACCATGCTATAGTACCCACATCATTAACCTCACTTCATCTGATCACATAGACACTCTATCATCATACGTCATCACAAGAAGGGTGAGCATGGTACAATAAGATACTTTGAGACCACATTCACATAACTTTTATTACACTATATTGTTATTCTATTTTATTATTAGTTATTGTACTCTTACTGTGCCTTGCTTTATATATTAAGCTTTATCATAGGTGTAGGAAAAAAAAAACATAGCATATGCAGGGTTTCAGGCATGCACTGGGGGTCTTCAAACATATCCCAGTAATGAGTAATTATGAATAATGGGGACTACTGAATATGTGGTGAACTGCTCCTGAAATTCCCCCTGTGAAATACTCTTGAATATGCTATGCCATTTCCAATTTATCAATAAACTCTGCTGAGCTACTCTGTCTCTACTCAAATTTTTATTTACTTTACCGAGGATCATATGCCTTTCCTTGATAGCAATCTCTTTCCACACTCAATAACAAGCTAGTAATTTTCTTTTCAGTAGGTATGTATCAAGCAGCTGCATCAGGCAGCTTTGAGTCTAAAACCCCAGAAATCTCCATAAAATAACTGTATTTGATTGCCTTAGATCAAAGGCTTGTGTTCTAGATTCAGACACTTTTAAAATCATTTAAGCAAACAGGTTGTAAGGCTGAGTGACTTTGGCCTGAGGCATAATCTTCTGGAAATCATTTACAATTTCTGCTCAAGACTCTATTAAATTCAAATTTCTTTTTTGGGAGACTTTAGAATACAACTAAATATCATTCTCATTTGGGAATAGAGTTCTCGTAAACCTGTACAACGTTACCAAACTGAGCGTTATACTTAGTTACAGAGTCAGAAAAAGAGACTTTATTTATTGCAGTTTTAGGGGTAATTAGGAAAGAATAAACTAAAAAAGATTATTGTGAGGGGAAATGAGAATGAAAAAAAAAGTTTTAAGAAACACTGGTGTAAGGGTTTTAGTTTTGTTTTTCCATACGGATACCCCTCATTTCCTGTATCACTTGTAGAAGAGACTATTGTTTCATCATTGAATAAACTCAGTACCTTTTTCAAAATATAATTGCACATATTTATGCACCCATTTTGGTCTCTCTTCTGTTCCACTGAGCTATATTTTTATAGTTGTGTCAATACCAGACAATAATGTGAAATTATGGAGTTTAAGTTTCCCAACTCTGTTCTTTTTCAAAATCGTTTAGCTATTCTGGGTCCTTTGAATTTCCTCATGGATAATAGATATGCTTGTGATTTTTTATAAAAAGCTGGTGGGATATTGTTTGGAAGGCTCCTCAGTCTTTGGTGTTGTATAAAATATTGCTCTTAGGAGTAGGCCAAGAAAAGAAATCATTCAGAAGGCAATAACTGATTGGCTAACTGTTGTTTCCATGCTTGAGACTAACTGATGAGAAAAAGATTTATACAAACCAAAATATTGATGGCTTTAACAGGAAATGGAAAATACTGGTTCTCTTGCTCCTTTCCAGGTCTCATTCCCATGAAGAATTAGAGCAGGAGAGAGTCATGCCTACCTTACCAAATTTACCAATACATAAATCACTCTTCTCCAGAAATGTAATGAATAAAGGGGTAAAAAGAGTGAAAGAATGTGAATTAAAGGGAAAAATCTTCCCTTTTGGAAATCAGGAGATAGGGAAAAAAAGAATTTTCTATCTCTCAAAAATTCAAAAATTCCTGGTGGCTTGCCTCATGGCATATTCATTGTTGTTCTTTATTTAGTTAATTTATTTTCCTAGTTAACTTAAAAGTTATTCTGCAATAGTCAAACACTGTAAGTGACATGTGTACATTGATGCTGAAGTAAACATGACCAATTCTTAAAATAGTGGAGAGATCAATGTACTCAAGCCAATTTTTCTTGTGGGTTCAATTGGGAAACTAGAAGTTTAAAAAGAGCTATATATGGAATCTTGATTCAAAGAAATTGACTTACTGATTTAATTAGTTATCAGAAGATATAGGGGCCTATACAAGATCTTCTATTTAACAAGAGCTCTGTCCAGCAGAATTTTTTCACTGATGGAAGCATTACATAATCTGTGCCCTCAAATATGATAACCACTAGTCATATTAAACTATGACCACCTGCAATATAGACAGTGTGACTAAAAACTGATTTTTTATTTTATTTTATTTTATTTCAATCTATTAAAAATTAACTCTAAATAGATCTGGATGGGTTTTGGCTATTATATGTACCCATTTTTTGTGATAACATAATATTGTGCTACGTCCAATAATGGTCATGACCACAGTTATCTCAGGAAAGTCTATTGCCATTTTCATGTTATTTCATGTTATTTTCAATTTCACTTTGCTTTTTATAGACATTCCACAGATCAAGCCTTGTCATACAGAAAAGATTTTGTGCAATAATTGCATAAAAATATAATTTCACAATAAATATTTTATTTTACTTCAAAATATAGTTTAATCATTATATAAAATTTAGTTATGGATATGGAGAAGGACTAGAAAAGAATAGACTCTAAATTAAAACCATTTTTTTTTGTTGGAGTGATAAGAATATAGCTATTTTTTTCTTGTTTTATAAATGTTTTTCACATCGTTTCAAGGCTGCTTGTGCAATATTTTCACAAAAACAGCTTCTCAAACTACTAGAATTCCTCTAAGATCAAGATGATGGGCAAAACATAGTTTATTACATATGGGCTTAAAATTATTTTATCATCACTATGTAGGGAAGGCCGTGACTCCTGTTTAATAGGACAGGAAGTACACAGAGCAACAGTTAAAGCAATCTGATAAGGTAAGCACAAAATACTCTCTGGGAGAATAATGATAAATTTTTGGCTCAAGCAAAACTTGCAAAGGTTACAAGACATTTTATATGCCATAAAAAGTAATTTGGGGCATAAAAGCCAAATAGGAGAACAAAAATTGGAGGTTTTGTTCTACATATCATATGCTAACAATAAGGTGAAATGCATAGCAGGAAATAAATGATTCAGAACATACAACTTAGGCTACAACATTAGTTTATCAAATATATTTAGAAAAGAAATTGTAGATATATGAAATACATCAGATATTATTAGCTAAGTAAATAAAAACAAAGATATTTAAAATGCATTACTGATGCCAAGAAGCCTTGTTATTTAATACTGTGTGTAACATTTATTCTATAGGGATAAAATGAGTCATGAGTTTATGTAGTATGTAATTTTAACTTGGGGAACAAACTTATGGCTTGTCTTTTTACTTATACTCTGAGGAAAAAGTACATATTTAGTCTTATAGACTAAAGAAACACCATATTCATAAGAAAAATTGTATAACTTACTAGTGCTTTGATGACCAGTGAAATAAAAGGCGTTTGGGGAAAGAGAATAGTACTATAATTTCCTAAATAAGTGGGATTTGTAATTATATTGCATTATGAAGTTTTGATGAACTTTCTTGATTTGAGTTTTAAAACAAATTATTAAGCACTATCATATACAATGCATGGGAATATAAGAGATATTATTTGTGATTTAGATCAGATTCTGATTTCAAACAGTAGTTTTAAAATATACATAGTTTTGTTTTGCCACCAATTCTTTTTGATCTAAGGCAAATTATAGAACTTCTCTGGGTTGTGGTTTCCTCGTTAAGAAAATATGAATGTTGGAATAAAATTTTGCAAAGGAATTATATTGGCCTAGAATAAGGAGAAATAGTCATAGGTCCAGTTTTCCTGCTTACACTACATAGTCCTGAGTAAGTTATTAACTCTGTATGTTTGTTCTTAATTAGAAAACAATTTGATGATGACTAAGGCCATTTAGAATTTATTTCTAAATTCTAAGACTCTAATATTAAGTCAGGAAATGAGGGCATAAAATTGGCCAAAGCAATGCAGTAAAGTGGAGGTAAATATAAAAAATATGTAAGCAAAACAAATGTGTAATTAAGTCATGAGGACAGAGATCTCATGAATGGGATTAATATCCTTATAAAGGAGGTCCCAGAAAGATCTGTGGTCCTTCCACCGTGTGAGGACACAGCAAGAAGCTTGCAGTCTGCAACTCAGAAGAGGGCTTTCACTAGAAGCAGTGCATACTGGCATCCCGACCGCTGAACCGTGAGAAATAAACACTTTTTTTTTTTTTAAGATTAATTTACTTATTTGAGAGAGAGAGAAAGAGAGAGCACATGCACAAGCTGGGGGAGGGGCAGAGGGAGAGGGAGAGAAAGAATCTCAAGCAGACTCCCCACTGAGCACAGAGCCTGAGGCGGGACTGGATCCCAAGAACTTGGGATCATGACCTGAGCCAAAACTAAGAGTCCAACGCTTAACCAACTGAGCCATCTAAGCGCCCCGAGAAATAAATTTCTACATATATAAGTCTTTCCAGTATGTGGCATTTTGTTATAGCAGTCTCAACCAGACTAAAACAGTGATGTTCCATCTAATACCACTGCATAAGCCACTTCAAAATAATGCCTTAAAGCAACAGTTAACAATTAACAGCAAAAAAAAAAAAAGAAGAAGAAGAAGAAGAAGAAGAAAAAAAGAAAACTATAATCAACAATTAAGACCTTGAACTTAACAATTTGAGAAGTACTCAGCAGGGAAGGTTCATTTTGGCTGCTTGTGGCCTGAGTTGGGGTGGCCTGATTGGGAATTGGAAGAATTGTTGTAAAGATGATTCTCTCAAGTGGTTTGTAAGCTCTTCCTGCCTGACCTGCAGCATGGTGGCTGTAATTCAAAAGTGAGCATCTGAGGGCGCCTGGGTGGCTCAGTTGGTTAAGCGACTGCCTTCGGCTCAGGTCATGATCCTGGAGTCCCGGGATCGAGTCCCACATCAGGCTCCCTGCTCAGCAGGGAGTCTGCTTCTCCCTCTGACCCTCCTCCCTCTCATGCTCTCTGTCGCTCATTGTCTCTCTCGCAAATAAATAAAATCTTAAAAAAAAAAAAAAGTGAGCATCTGAAGACAGCCAAGTGGATAGTATTGCATTCTATGATATGATTTTTGGAAGTTAAAAAATATACTTTACCTGTAGGCACAGGCCTATCCAGACGCTAGTGGAATGCAATAGACCCATCTCCCTGTAGGAGGAGCATGACATCTCATTGTGAGAACAGCCTATGGAATGTTTTGTGGTAATCCTAGAAAATAAGATGTGCCACAGAGGATTAGTTGTTTTTTTCAGATAGAGAAGATAGGTAAGAAATTTCAAACAAATAGATTAGCATGGACAAAAGCATAGAATAGAGGAATATTTGGGAAACTGAATTTATCAACAAATATTTTTAATGTTCTCAACCATTCTTCATTACACAGTCATAGTTTTTTTTTTCTAATAACACTTCATATAATGTAAGTATAAAGAAAAATGGGCAAATATTACAAAATAAATTTTTATTTTGTGATAGCCTCACCTCCTTTAGCAATAAATATACACTTAATAAAATTAATTGTATTTTGCAAGGTAATTTTATTAAGCAGGGAATGTAATTTTTATGAAAACCGTAAAGGAGAAATTAGAGAAAACAAAACAACTCTGTTTAGTAAAAAACTATGGAATAATCTGACTCCAGCAGGGCTTTATTATAGAATAGAACACAAAATGGTTAATAAAGTGGAACATTTGAAAGTTTGAGAAAGTATTATTGGACTTAAAAAGGAAGTAGAAGTGATACTGCCTTCTTAAGTTTATATAAAGAGCATTGTCTCTAGAATACATGGTGTTATTTATAACTGCACATACCCCAGATAATCAATATGTGCAGGGGGTATTTTGATCTTATTGTTGACCATTTTTATCCAATTTACAGTTTTGAAAGCATGTAGACAACAGGGCCAGGAGTCAGCCAATTAATGGCAATTTTATAACATTTTCTTTATTTAGAACATGATAAAATGTTGACAATAAATAAAATGTTATATTAGTGTTTTGGCTTTATTTTCTTTTGGAATATATTTTTATCTCCCCTATTAAGGTCTCTGTTTTCTAATATTTATTTTTAAAATATTTGAAATGTTTTAAATGATTAAACTGTAATAGCTTAAGCTTTGTCTTTATTTGGCAGCCATTTTACATGGCAGACCTATCAAAAGAAGAGTGTTCTTTCCACAAGTGATATGAATTTTAGTAGCCCTCCTACCAACACACACACACACACACACACACACACACACACACAGGTCATACAGGCAGTTTTCCTCAGTGGCAGAGCTTTGATTTGGATCCTCTAAGAAACAGATGCCAAGAGGGGGTAGGATGGTGAGAGATTTATTGCAGGAAATTCCTGTAATAAGAGTTGTGAAGAATTGCTATTTTTATTGTGAAGAATAAAGAGTGGAGAAGGAGTAGGTAAGGATAGTCTGAAGGCAGTCTGACATGTGTACCAGGAGAGGATGAAAGTATGAGAATTGGGTAGAAAGAGTCTCAAATTTCAGCAAAATTCTGAAAATTTCAGCTAGGCTAATGCAGAGACCAGAGCCCAAGTTACCCATTATTCAAGTCTCACGACCCATCAGAATGAGTCAAAGCTGGTACTTCAGCTGTGCTAAATTACTGGCTGGGAATAGCCCAGGGAATACGCAGGCTTAGGGTGAATGCCACTGTGGGTCTAGAGGGGCAGCAGCTGGTGCTGCCAGTCATCCAAGCTGCACAGCGGGCATTCTCAGCAGTGCCTGTTCGTGGCTGCCACGGGGAGACATAATAAATACGTATATGGTAGAAGTGACACTAGAAAGAAATTTCACTCAAAATAACATCACGGGTCTGTTGGTTTCCCACCTCAAATTCAGAGGCAGCCATTTTTTGGAACCATGCTCTAATATAGGCAGCAAAATATCTGAAAATAATAATCAACTGATGAAAAAGAAAGAAGCAGAAAACATTCTAACATAGTGATGCACAATAATTGAGTTCCAGCAACATTAGCAAATTCTCCTAAGATGTCTGGCAGCTAATACAGACACGGAAGACGGTCAATGTCAGGAGTGAGATGAGGACTAAGTGTCACGAGTTGGAGTAAAGATGGCTAGAGTCATCAGGTGCAGTGTTACATCAATAGTTCGGAAATCTCTACTTAGCAAAACTTGTAGTAAGGTACGTCTGCTCATAATTCCCTTCAGTTTTTCCCAGCTCTAAGCTGGCCTGGGAAGGAAAACAAAATTAAAAAAAAAAAAAAAAGTATTTCCCTGGGTTCCATGGACCTTACAAGACAGAAGAGCTTTGAATTCCAGAATGGCAACCACTTTTCCAGTGAGAGTAGCTTAGCAAGGCTGCATCCTGACTCTAATTGCTGGAACTTTGGAGTTTTGTTAACTTTGAGGCATAGTAGGGCTTATGTTTATGATAAATTTTAAATATTTCTTTCTTATTGTAACATATGTAGCATTCTTCCATTTCATAACAGTGAAGTGGGCTTTTTAAAAATTTGTTTGTGGGGCGCCTTGGTGACTCAGTTGGTTAAGCATCTGACTTCGGCTCAGGTCATGGTCTCAGGGTCCTGGGATTGAGCCCCACTTCCTGCTTCCGGCTCCATGCACGGTAGGGAGTCTGCTTGACCATCTCTCTCTCCCTCTGCCCCTTCCTGTACCTCTCCCTCTGCTCATGCTTTCTTTTTCAAATAAATAAATAAAATCTTTAAAATAAATAAAAATTTGGTTGCTATATCTTTTTGTAAGTTTTATTAAGGTATAATTGACATGCAATGTTATATTAGTTTCAGGTGTGCAGCATAGTGATTCAACATTTGTATACATTGTTGAGTGGTCCCCACAATTACTCTAGTTACCATGTGTCACCTTAGAAAGTTAATACAACATTGGGGCACCTGGGTGGCTCAGTCAGTTATGCATCTGACTCTTGATTTTGGCTCAGGTCATAATCTCGGGTCATGAACTCAGGGTCGTGAGACTGAGCCCTGTGTTGGGCTCTGCGTTTAGTGTGGAGTCTGCTAGAGATTTTTCTCTCTCCCTCTCCCTCTGGCCTTCCCTCCCTCCCATGAGCACTCTCTCTCTTTCTCTCTCTCTAAAATAAATAAATAAATCTTTAAAAAAAAGAAAGTTAATACAATATTATTGACTACATTCCCCATGCTATACATTATATTCCCATGACTTATTTAATTTTAATTCAAAAGTTTGTACTTCTTAATGCCCTTTACCCATTTTGGATCCCCCCAGCCCTCTTTCCTCTGGCAATCACTAATCTGTTCTCCATATCTTTGAGTTTGGGTTTTGGTTTGTTTTGTTGTTTTTTATATTCCACACATGGTATTGGCATAAGAACAGACACATAGATAAATGGAACAGAATAGAAAGCTCAGAAACAAACCCATGCATATATAATGCATTAATTTATGGTGAAGGAGGCAAGTATATACAATGGGGAAAGGACAGTTTCTTCAATTAATGGTGGTGGGATAACCTGACAGCTACATGCAAAAGAATGAAACTGGACAACTTACTTACACCATGGACAAAAATTAATTCAAAATTGATTAAAGACTTGAATGTAAGACCTGAAACCATTGAAGTCCTACAAGAAAATATAGGTGGTAAGCTCCTTAACACTGGTCTTAGAAAGTTTTTTTTGAATCTGACACCAATGGTAAGAAATAAAAAAGAAAGCAAAAATGAACAAATGGGACTAAAAGAAACTAAAAAGTTTCTAAACAGTGACGGAAAACATCAACAAAATAAAAAAGCAAACTACTAAATGGGAGAAGATATTTGCAAATCTTATATCCAACAAGTTAATATGCAAAATATATAGAGTTCATACATCTCAATTACAAAACAAAATAAAAAACAGTCCAATTAAAAAGTGGGCAGAGAATCTGAATAGACCTTCTTCCAGAAAAGTCAATAGGCACACGAAAGGATGCTCAACATCACTAATCATCAGGGAAATACAAATCAAAACTACTACAAAATATTACCTCACACCTGTGGGAATAACTATTATCAAAAAGACAAGAAATAACAAGTGTTAATGAAGATGTGAAGAAATGAGAACCCTCATGTCTTGTGGGTGAGAATGTAAATTGGTGCCACTACTATAGAAAACACTATGGAGGGGCGCCGGGGTGGCTCAGTCATTAAGCATCTGCCTTCTGCGCAGGTCATGATCCCAGGGTCCTGGGATCAAGCCCTGCATCAGGCACCCTGCTCAGCAAAGAGCCTGTTTCACCCTCTCCTTCTGCTTGCTGGTCCCCCTACTTGTGTTCACTCTCTCTGCCCAATAAATAAACAAAGTCTTAAAAAAAAAGAAAAAGAAAACACTATAGATTCCTTAAAAAATTAAGAATAGAACTACCATGTGATCCAACAATTTTACTGCTGTCCAAAGAAAATGAAAACACTAATTCAAAAATATATATGCACCCTTATTCATTGCAGGATTACTTACAATAGCTGAGATATGGAAACAACCTAAGTGTCCATCAATAGATAAATGGATAAAGAAAATGTGGTACACACAAACACACACACACACAAAATGCAATACTATTCAGCCATAAAAAAGGATGAGATCTTACCATTTGCAACAAAATGGACAATCCTAGAAGGTATAATGTTAAGTAAAATAAGTCAGACAGGGAAAGACACATACCACATAAAATGTCTCTTTATACAAAGGGTTTGGGAATGTTGACAAGTACACATTCGTGTGGTTCTGCATCCTTAGTTACATCTCCTTCTAATTTTATCTTTGATCTTCCGCCCTCCTTCTTATAAAGACTCTGATCATTATATTGGGCCACCAGGATAAGCCAGGACATCCTCACTATCCCAAGATCCTTAACTCAATCACACTTGGCAAAGTCCCTTCTGCCATATAAAATAATATATTCACAGATTAGGGAGATTAGGATGTGGATGTTTGTGGAGAGAGGCATTATTCTCTCTTCAGAATTCCCAAGTAACTTAAGTAAATATCAGTACAAAGTTCAAGAATATTAATATGAATACAAAAATATCAAGCAATCAACAAAGAAAAACCCACAATGGCTTGCATCCAGTAAGAAATCATTAGGCATAATAAAGCAGGAAAATATGACCCTATGTCATATTTTCATTTCAATCAAATGAAATGATTCAGAAACAACTGATGTGTTAGAATTATTAGAAAAGAAATCTAAGTTAATACATGAACAAAATGTTCAAGAAGTTGGATGAAACTGAGCATGTTTAGTAAAGAGACGTTATAAAAAGGCCCAAACTGAAATTCTAGAGATAAAACCTCTAATGTCTGAGAAGAAAAATACACTGAATGAGATTAATTGCAGATTAGACCTTTTAGAAAAAGATCCGTGGTATTGAAGACACAGTATTGTAAATTATCAAGCATAAAACAAAGAAGAAAACTGAAGGAAAAACAAAAAGCATCACTGACTCATTGAAACAAGATACAGACATTGGGAAAAGGAAGGATGAGGATAGGAATGATAAACTTTTGATACCTGGAAGCCTGCCAAGTGACCATTGTCGGGCATGAGATGACAATTCCAAAAGTAACCAATGGAATTTAGGAAATGACAGACCCAATTCCTGAGGAATTGGCTCATTGGATGCGTAAGAAAATGTTAAATAAGACAAAAGATAAACATATAATCTCTTGGTTATTGTTGTCTCTAATAGATAAAAAACGGAAGTAAAGGACATTTTTGGGACAAATCCTGGCACAGTACTGAGCTCAGATTTCCTTCAGCCCAAACTATGGACATTAAGCTTCAGGGCTCCTACCAAAGGAGGAAATTAAACTGGAACAACACCTAGTACTTTCTAACCTCTTGTCACCAAGAAAATATCCCAGGTAGTGGGGCTAGGAGAAACAAAGAAACCCTTGAAACCAAGGGATACACTATAAAGCTGTCTTACTGTGTAAATCAATGTTATCAGATTCTCGAAGAACTTCACTAAAAACAGATTTTGAAAATGACTAACTTTGGAGAAGTCTCCTTGGTTTTGAATGCTGCAGAATGGCGGTACATGTTTGGGTTGATGCAGAACCCACAGATAACTATTGCACAATCACAGATGTCTATACATGATCCAAACGTACAGCATGCTGTTCCCCAGGGGACAGTAGCCTGGGAGAGTGGATAAAAACTTATATAGGTTGTTTTTTGTTTTGTTTTATTTTGTTTTGTTTTGTTTTAATCTTGAGAAGGGAAATTAGCCTTCGATCCATTAAAAGTCAAGTGGAAATTCCCAGATGAAGTAGCTGACATGCTGGATTGACCTTATGATGATCAAGATATATACCTACTTATTATGACCTTTACCCAGATCATGGTAAATCCTGTGATTAAGGAGATCCCCTTTGTATGGGGACTCTATGTGCATTAGTTTGCAAGGATACCACAACAAAGTACCACAGACTCCTTGGCTTTAAAAAACTGAAATTTATTGTCTCACAATTCAAGAGGCTAGAAGTCCAAAATCTGAGAAAGTCTGAGAAGGAATTATCTGTTCCAGGTCTCTCTCCTTGGCTTGTAGATTATTGTCTTCTACCTACTTGTTTCTTCACATAATCTTCCCTTTATGCATGTCTCTGTATCCAGATTTCTTCCTTTTTAAGGTCATCATTCATATTAGATTAAGACCCACCCTAATGACCTCATTTTAACTTGATTACCTCTGTCCTATGTCCAAGTGAGATCACCTTCTGAGTTACTGGGGGTTAGGACTTAAACATATGAGTTTTCGGGGAGATACAATGCAACTCATTAACACTGTGTAACTTTACTACTGCAAAACCAAGCCATGGTTTAAGAAGCCACATCATGATTGTTATCTGTTTCACCTTTGGGTTATTATAGATGCTAAGAAAGGTAGAGTGATTTATAAAAGAATGAGGAAAGCCAAAGTGGCTGGTCCTGAGTTTTTTTCCCATCAGGACAGAAATTGTTAAATGGTTGTTAAGAAATGGGGTGCATAACGTGGACGTTAATGAGGTTGAAACAAAAATCTGATGCAACACTGTTAAAAGTTTTCTGGATGAATGGGATCCCCTGATGGTCCCTCAAGATGAAATGGCACTAACTGAATCCACTGTATATACCCTACATTGAAAGAAGTTAACAAGCTAGAAGGCAAAGAGAACAATGAGAAACTTGACCTCAAATTGCTGGGGGCAATAGATCAGTAAATTAATTAGGATAAGGATTGAGGAAAGAGGGAGGATTTCTTGAATGGACCCCAGGCCATTTGCATGTGTGTGGATAAAATGATCAGCAGGTGGAGAATAAATTTTTTGGGGATCCTCAACATGGGACCCCAATGCACTGTGATTCCAAAACCTGTTAATGAAAACCTAATTGGGGCCACAGTTAAATTGGGAGGATATGGGATATAACAATTGATGGGATTGCGGAGAAAATTTGGATAGAAATTAGAAAGTTTGAACAGACTTTATGTGAAGTGGTTTCGTCTCCTTTACTTGAATATAATATTAAGATGGATATTATGCCTGACTAGGGTACACCTTCCCTAACAAGTATTATAAAACAAAAAGCATGTAAGTTTACCCTTCAACAAGTATTGTATTAATTGGGCATGCTAAATGGGAACAAATAGAAATGCCCAGACTGCACAGGTTGTTAAACTGAAACAGTACAGAATACCTGCTAGATAAAAGGAGATTGGCATTTTAATTAACAGCATGATAGAAGCTGGAGTGATAGTACCAACAAATTACCTATACAGTAGCCCCAAGTGACACATGAAAAGGGTGGATGGTTCAAAGACATCTAAGAGTAGACTATTGAAATGTGAGTAAAGTATACTAAAGGAGTCCAGCTCCTGGTTAAAAACCTCTATGTGATTTTTTGGCGTGACCATAGGCAGTTACAGCGGCTCAACCTGGCAGGCTCAGGGTGGAAAGCGGCCCTCTCTACACCAGATTTGGTGCACAGCCAATGATCCCCAGTCTCTGAAGGGAGTTGTACAAAGACTCAGATCCCCATGGCTAGTCAAGCTTTTCACATGTTTACGTTCCCAGCCCTAAGGGTGACATCATCCCTAGATCTCTTTATCTGAGGTCTTGGGCAGAGGGCTTCTTCAGGTGCCTCTTCTGATACCCCCTTATGGAGTATAGGTGGGGGAAACCTTGAAGACATTTTTCCCCACTCTGACTCAGTACCCAATGCTTTTCCACTCTTTCCCCTCCCCCTCCTCCACTCCAGAGTCCATAAACCTAAGAGAGTCTTTTGTTCAGAGCTTTCTCAACAGTGAGATGACCTCCACATCTGTGCTGATCCACTTAACACTCAAATGGTGCACCATTCCATGGGAGAAAATGGTACAGAGGGAGTTGGCACCTTCTTGAGTTTTCAACTCTTACTTATACTATCACAATAAATGATTAATGGTTTAACTCTTTAGCTTTTGGCTTGTTTTTCTAATTGGCTACTGCAGCAGACATCTAAAGCTTAACTCTCTCTTCCAGCTCCAGTGAGCTCTTAAGCACCACATATCACCTCTGGTACCATCAGTCCTTGATACGGTTTCAAAAGTTTAGAAAGTAAAACAAAGTAAAAAAGATTGGTGATCAGGGATCTTGTAAATGTTTTTTTCTCAATACCAGTCTAGAAAAGGAATCAACCAGTTTGCTTTCACATGGAGAAGATCCAATTTACATTCACTGTATTCTGCAGGGTTCTTTGATTTCATCAACTTACTGTAAAATTTTGGTTAGAGGGGATTTGGACTTAACGAAAATCCTGAATGTAGTAATACACTACAATGATGATATGTTAATATCAGAAATGGAAGAGCAAGTTAGGATTGACTTAAACATAGTGGTGATACACATGACTAACAGAAGCTGCTTAATAAAAGTCCAAAGGCTTGCCCAAATGGTGAAATTTTTTAAAATAACCAAGACAGAAGCCACTTACGATTTTTACAGGCACTTAAAAGTAAATTGTGATCATTGACAATCCCTGGGACTAAGCAGGAAGTGTAGAAACTGGTTATGTTTGTATTTTGGAGAATTTATATTCCACATCAGAGAATATTGGTAGCTCCTATGTCCCCAAAAGGACACATTTGAATGGGGCCTGAACAACAGCAGACTATGTCTGCACTGGACAACAGTGTGACTCCATCAACGCCTTTCATTCTGTATGATGCTCACTCAGATGTAGTTTTGGAAGTATCTGCAACTTATACTTATCCAGACTAGAACTTATGGCAAAGGCCCTGTGTGACTTCTGGAATATTGGATCAGAAAATTTCCAGACATGGCATTTGGTACATGCTGTTTGAGAAACAATTACTGGCTTGCTATTGGGCATTATTTGAAACTGTTCCTATCATGAAATACACAAAATAATCTTGAAACTTGAAATATCCATAATGTCTTGGATAATGATGAAGAAACACTCTAATAAAAAAAAGGCAGGCCCAGGAGACTGCTATAATAAAATTAAAATGGTTCATACAAAAGCATGCTATTAAAGGAATGCAAGGAGGTACTTGAGAGCAGGTAGCCTATTTTCCTCTAAAATTGGCTTTGGAACCACCTGAGGAGTTCACGGATTTAATGACAAATGGGCAGTACCCTATGAACTACTCTCTATTGACCAACAAAATTCTCTTGGTTTACAGATGGAAGTTCCAAGATGGACAGACAGCATGCTATCTGGAAGGCCACTGTACTGTGACCAACTGTGGAAAAATTGATTGAAGAAGGGATAAAAAGCAGCTCAGTGGGTGACTGGCATGTTGTTTTCCTTGCAGTGAAGGAAGAATTGAAGAAAGATGACTCCCAAAGTCATAGTGTATTCCATTTTATGGGGTTTTCAATAAATGTTTTTTCAACAGATGATGCTGGAAAAACTTTATATCCATATTTTTTAAAATAACATTTACCCTTACTTTAAAACAATTACAAAATTAACCCAAATGAATCAGAGATATAAATTTAAAAGCTAAACTGTGAAACTCATAGAAGATAGCATAGTATACAATATCATCATTGACAAGACTGTGTTATATAGGAAGCACAAATTATTGAAAGATGGAAGTAAAACCTGATAACTTGGAAAACATTTTCTCTTCAAAAGACCATGTTAAGAAATGAAAATATAAGCCACAACATGGGAAAAATTTATTTGCAAACCATATATCTGATAAAAATTGTACATACTACAAAGGGACTCTTAAAACTCGATAATACAAATAAATTTTAATAATTGGCAAAATTTTTAACAAATACATTACAATATATGTAAATGGCCAATAAGCACATCAAAAAGTGCTGAACATCATTAGCTATCAAATAAATGAAAATCAGAATGACAAGTACCAGCAAATGGCCATTAAAATTTTAAAGTTTCATAATATTAAGCTCTGGCAAGGATTTAGAAAGACAAACTCTCATACCTTTCTGTTGACTATTTTAAATGATACAACTATTTTGGAAAAATTTGGCACATTATTTAAAAAAAATTCTTTTAAGATTTATTTATTTATTTGGGGGGGTGGAGGGACCGAGGGCGAGTGAGTCTTAACCAGACTCCATGCTGAGCTCAGAGCCCAACACCGGGCTCAATCTCATGACCCTGAGGTCAAGCCTGGAGCTGAAACCATGAGTCAGATGCTTAACCAACTGTGTCACCCAGGCACCCCTGGTATATTCTTATAAAATTAAAAATTCACCTAAAACACAACCCAATTATTCCAAGCTGTGTATTCAGCCAAAATAAGTAGAAACATATCCACACATAAATCTGAACACAAATGTTCCTATCTT
The DNA here is from genome assembly GCF_004348235.1 of Phoca vitulina. NCBI lineage: Eukaryota > Metazoa > Chordata > Mammalia > Carnivora > Phocidae > Phoca > Phoca vitulina. The sequence continues at coordinate 46,700,929 of NW_022589706.1, forward strand.
TTTTATAACAGCAAAGTTTGAAGACAATTTAATTACCTAATAATGATGAAAAGTTTAAATAAATATAATATATTCATATAACGAAATATTACTCAGTAATTTAAAAGGAACAAAACAATAACACAACTATTGATTCATGCAAGAAAATGGATTAATGTCAAAATTTTTCTGTGGTATGAAAGATGCCAGAAACAGACTATATAACATATAACTCCATTTTTATAAGGTTCAAGAAAAGGCAAATTAATATATATTAATAAAAAGCAGGTCAGTAATTGTATGGAGCCAACAGGGTGAAGAAGAGAGTAGACTATAAAGGGACATAAAGGAACAGTGGGGAGGAACAAAACATTCTGTATAGTGATTATATAATTTGAGGATTTTGGCAACACATTAGGTCAAAACTCATCAAATTCTAAATTTTGAAATGAATGAAGTTTACTAAAATAAATTATCACTAAATAAAATGCACTTTAAAATATCTGCTCTGATGATGCCCAGTGACCAGGCTAAAAATTTGCTAATGCAACTTGAATTCAGACGTTATGTGCAGAATGTTCACTGACCACATGGGCCAATGCAAACATCCAGCAGAGTACAACATAGAAACGGAAATTACATAAAAAATTAACAAAAGGTCTACTGGTCTTTCTTTACCACTTTCAAGGCACAAAATTTTGTTTAAAGATTTTATTTATTTATTTATTTATTTATTTATTTAATTTGAGAGAGAGAGAGAGAGAGAGCACAAGCAGGGGGAGCGGTACACAGAGGGAGAAGCAGGCTCCCCACTGAGCAAGAAGCCTGATGCTGGACTTGATCCCAGGACCCTGGGATCATGACTTTAGCCGAAGGCAGATGCTTAACTGACTGAGACATCCAGGCATCCCAAGACACATTTTTTTCTATATACCTAGCATAATAAAGCTATTGGGCAGAATGAAAAAGAGTAAATGCTAGAAAGGAACAAACAACCAGGGTTTTCATTTTTTTTTTCTTTTTTTAAGACTTTATTTATTTGTTTGACAGAGGGAGACACAGCGAAAGCGGGAACACAAGCAGGCGGAGGGGGAAGAGGGAGAAGCAGGCTTCCCGCTGAGCAGGGAGCCCGATGTGGGGCTCGATCCCAGGACCCTGGGATCATGACCTGAGCCAATGGCAGGTGCTTAATGACTGAGCAACCCAGGGGCCCTAGGGTTTTCATTTTCAATTGCAATTTTTATTTAACATTCATTGGATCATCTCAACTTCTTTTATCAATTCTCTTGTCACTGAACCAAACTTTTCTCAAATTTCTTAGGCTCAAAGTTTTGAGCCATCTTTCAATTTCTATTTATTGTACATTCTACATTCCGTCTCATGAAATATTGCTATTATCTCAAGAATACTTCTTTACTTTCTAATTTTAAAGTATTTAACATACACATAGGTCTAGAACCTCTTAAACAGTGTTCTTTGAGCTTGTTCTCTGCATTTAATTTATCGTGCATATTGTCCTAGAAGACCACTTCAACCTTGTCATCACCAGTAATGACAACCTAGTAGAGGCAAGATCAAGTCTGCATCACTCTGCTTACCCAGTTATACTATATATTTCCATGTACTTGTTTAACTCATGACTCGAATTTACTTCAAGAAGCATAGCACCGAGGCAAGTTTTGGCATGGGCTATGAAAGTGTAACATACTAGTGAATGATAAAACAAGCACAAGCACATATTTCATTGTAAGAAATGAGACACAATGAATCATGGAACACTACATCAAAAACTAACGATGTAATGTATGGTTATTAACATAATATAATTTAAAAAAAGAAATGAGACACAGATGGGGAATTAGAAAAATCAACTCTAATCCTGACCATTGTCACTTCAAATCCACTCTGAGGCCCTACCACTTAGAGAACCCACAGTTTTTTGACGTCTCGGATAATAAAAGTCTTGTGGTCATTTTGACTGCTAAGAACAGTGTCATTTCAGTAATTAAAATATTCAGTCAGGAACTTTGCAAAGTAATTCCATGCACTGATCCAGTGTAAAGCTTTCTTTGCTCCCCTGCTGTGACCCACTTTAGGCAGGAAAAAGGCAGTACAGATGTGGATGTGGACAGATTTTTTATTTTCCCAGCAGGTGCATGCTTCTCCTTTACTGTAACAACAGAGTCTGCTTCTGGCTCCTCTGGGCTAAGGTGAAGGGAAGGTAGAAGGTAGGAAAGAACTTAATTGCTATGCATCCTAGCAATCTGTATGTAGCTTCGCATGGTTGCCTTCTGGGGGAGGCAGATTCTCAACACTACTTCCCTTTCCTTTAGAGTGACTTCATGGGCTCTTCTGAGTACCCCCTCTGTGGCTTCCAGAGGTAGCTTTTTGATATGGGTAATTATGCCCTTGAGCTGGCTTCCTTAAACATCCCCCTCAGCTTTTGCATCTGATAGCTGTTGCCAGCCTCCTCCTGGTGGGAAGCCCTCTGGACAGATTGCTTTTCTAAAAAGGAAATGAACTTAAGAAAGCTGCATCCTCACCCTAATATTCGGTGGAAATATATGCTCAGAGTGCCAGGCTAGGCAAGTAAGCCACAGCATTTCACTTTTAATCATTTTAGGCCCTTTGTTAATACCAGCCTCTAAGCCCCCTTAAATAAATGTTGGAGCACATACAAAGCTTTCCAAGAGTTACCTTTGATTACTATTCTTTCACTTGATTTGAGTTGAAGGACTTATATTCTCATCATGGAAACAAGAGGTGTTAACAAGGCACAGAATCAGGATGCCTGGCTGGCTCAGTAAAGCATGCGACTCTTGATCTCGGGTTGTGAATTTGAGCCCCACACTGGGTGTGGAGATTACTTAAAAATAAATTCTTAAAAAAAAAAAAAAAAAAAAAGGCACAGAACTTATAAACCATCTCCAAAGAAATCCTCTTTCTTCACCTCTTTAAACTACACTATTTTAATGCTTAAACATGAACTTCAGCTGCAATTGACAGACTCTCTTCAGTAATGTATACTTTTGAATATGGTAGTGCATGACTGTATTGTTTTATGCAGACCATTGGAAACTCAGGCATAATTAATATACAAAAGAGTTCCATTTCAATATTGTGTCATACAATGATTGTCTCGGAGTTGCATTTTAGGATAACAGGTTCTTAAGTCTTCACAAAGAGTGAAAATTCATTAGAGTAAAAATTACACTTAAAATACTGTTACATCATCCACAAAGTATCTTCCATATCAGTTACTCTAATTTTTCTATAATCGAAGTTTCTTTATAGACCTCAATTAATTTTTCATTTTTTTCTTTAAGAATGTCAGTGAAGCTATCTTTATCCAGCAGTCTTAATTACCTAAGCAAATCTTTTAACTTATTTTTCCAGTAATTTGCAAGCTCTTAAAAACATTCTTTCCATATGTTTTAATCAGCCAGCATTGGCAGTTTCAAGCTTGATTACATCTAATGTAGGTTTCTGTGGCCAAGGAGTGCAACAGTCTGCAGAGTAACCATCTCCATGATTTGCTTCCTTCTCTTTTAATGGGGATAGCTGAATATAAAAACGTATGTGATTCATGCATCAAAGCAGTCTCATGATAACTTCCTGTTTAAATGTTTCCCATTGCCAACATAAAATCCCAACTTTTTACTTTGATTAGAATGTGCACTATAAGGGCGCCTGGGTGGCTCAGTTAAGCATCCACCTTCGGCTCAGGTCAGGATCCCAGGGTCCTTAGATCAAGCCCCACCTCTGGGTTCCCTGCTCAGTGGGGAGCCTGCTTCTCCCTCCGCCCCCCCACCACCTGCTCATGCTCTCTCTCTCTCTCAAATAAATAAATAAAAATAATGTGCACTATCATAATTGGGTTCCTCCCCACCTCATTAACTAAACATGTTCCAGTCTTCATCATGCATGGAATAGGCTAGTCTATATATGTCTTTCTTTTTCTCTCTTTTTTCAAACATACCCTCATAAAGGCTTCGTATACAGACAGCGGCCTCTTGTTGGGACAACGTAACTACTCATCACCAACCACCAGATTTTTACCTCTATCTGGTCATTCAAGTCCTAAAATTGTCCTTGAATTTTCTTGACTGTTCATTACAATGGACCTCTTATCCCTCTCTATTACATTAACTTTCTCTCAAGTTACCTACCTTCGTGTGTGTGTGTGTGTGTGTGTGTGTACATCTTCATTTTCTTTCACACCCATACCCACCTGTAGGTCAGATTATTTGGGATAGAAAACTTGTCTGCTTTCTTTTTCACCAAATCCCTAAAACCAAGGAGTATCGAGTTGAACTGAAATTTAAAATATTTTTTATAAATAATAATATTTTTGGTATGTTGACATTTAAGTTTTTCTTCCAAGTAAATGTTTTTATTCTGACTGCATCCCAATAGAAACAAAAGTTGTAATATATGTTATGTTTCAATTTAGAAAAGATAAGATAAGATAAAAATAGGCAGAAAATAATTTAAAAATTAGCAGATTTAAGCACAGTTTGATTTGGGGTTAATATTATAATAAAAAGATAAAAGAATAATGCTATGAAAACCTTAGTATTCCTCCATTTTACACATTAGAATATGCTTACCAATTTGAAATATTAAATACTTAGCGTGTATGCTTTAGGTACTCAGAATGCATTCCTAGTATTCCCATTAACATTTATTTGGATATTCATTTTACTTGTTCTTGTAACTGAAAGTTTAAGTAAGGCCCTGAACTCTGACTTCAGGGGAAGAAAAAACATGGCCCTGTTCTGAGCCAATTGCTTTTGAAATCTCCAATGACCTTAAAAATTGGTAAAATATTAGTCACCTGCCCCAGTGACAGCCTTGCAATACATTTTGCAACACATTTTTTTTTTTTTTTCTGTGAAAGCTGGAAAGGATAGCATTGAACTCTTCCTTCCAGCTGTAAATGAGAGAGAATGTGGTTATCGGACTCAATGTTATACTGTCCATTTTTGGATCAAGAATTGATCAAGTACTGAAGAGGTGGAGCAAAAAAGTGAGGAGAGATCTTTTAAGTCCTGGTGATATTATTTGACACCTAGACTGTACTTGATGCTAAACAGAACCTTATATGGTTAAAGTGTATGAAACAATAGATTCTCTTTTCTTTGCTTAAACTAATTTGAATTTCATTTTTCTTTCCAGCAACAGAAAATAGCCTAATCAATATTATAATGACAATAAAGAAATAAAGAAGATAACATTGCTGTACCAATCATCTTCATTTTTGCAAATGTCTTGTTAAAAAAGCAACAAATTAGTTCTGAGAGCTTACAACGCAATAAATATTATAATAACTATTTTAAGCATGCATTTCACTGAATTTTGGCAAAAAATACTTCGATGAAGGCATTAATATTATCTACACATTACAAGTGAAGAAATTAATGCTTAGAAACTTGAACCTTACACGCCCATAATGAGTAAACAGCTGTCCTTGTACCAATACTTAGAAATATTTGGTACAAACATCTTGTTCTTAACCACTATTACATAGCTGTTTGGGTATCAAGAATATTTGATAGCCTTAATTTTGTTTTTTTGATTTTTAAATTCCGCATCAGTTAATAGTTGAATATTTTAAGTAGAAAATAAGTAGCATAATTTCTTTACTATGGAGTGGAAATTAAGTGATGAGATGAACATGACTGTTTAATAAAATAAGTAATTTAAAATATAACTACACATTTCATTTATCCTTCATTAATTTTGTTGTATGTTAAAAACATGAAAATCACATTACTTGGCATTATTGGGAATCCAGAGATAAATAAGGCTTCAATCCATTCTAAGAGAATTTAAGATTATGGTAATACAGGTCTAGAAGTAGCAATGACTCTAAGTATGCACTTATCTCACATACCTTATGTTTCTTATTATGATTATAACATTTATTATATTTAAAAGATTATTATGGAAGAAAGTACCAAGTGAAAAGTAAATAAATAAGTGGGACTTACATTGAGAGCTTAAAAATGTTGAGTCGTTTAAGAGATTTATAGATATTTTATAAAGCGAACTTGTTGTGAATCTCCAAGAGAGCATTTACATGTATTCACTGTACTGATGGATGTCTCTAAGCCTGAACAATCTAAAGGCGAAAGGCTGTAGTGTAGTATTGATCCACGGCAACAGATCAAAGTGGTGAAAATTTTAAGGTCAGAGGTAGAACCTAGGTTAGAAAAGTCAACCTGAATTCATTTTAAAAGTTTCCATCCAAGAAAGCTCTTGCCAGATGGTCTAGGAACCCCAATACCAAAAGACTGTGCGAAGTGAACTGCTAGAAAAGCAAAAGGCTAGCTGAGAACTAGTCAGCTGAAGGGGAGGTTCTCTCCCTGTGACAAGATTCCCCATCGAGTGGGCTCAGCAAGAAAGGACCAAATGTGCTCATCCACAAGAGAGCATGGTAATTTTTTTTTTTTTTTTAAGATCTTATTTATTTATTTGTCAAAGAGAGAGAGAGAGAGCACAAGTAGGGGGAGAAGCAGGCTCCCCGCTGAGCAAGGAGCCCAATGCAGGACTCGATCCCAAGACTCTGGGGTCATGACCTGAGCCGAAGGCAGACCCTTAACCGACTGAGCCACACAGGCATCCTACATGGTAACTTTTAATAAAACAACTGGCAAGTCTAGAGAGAATGTGAAACCATCTTAGATTAATGCCTATCAAATAGAAGTATTTCTGTATCCATGTTCCCTTGATCCCTTGATCTTTCCTTTTGATTTAGGCTTGAGGGGCCATGAATTGCCATATGAGGCAAATGTCAAATAGCCATAATGGAGCCAGACTTAATCTGGGAAAGGAGAAAGAAATCTGCCTTTGTTGTTTTTCATAGTTCCTATGCCTTCCTCATATTGTCAATCTTATTTTTTATTTAAACAAACATAACAATAGCAAAACTTACGTATCCTTTACCATGTGCCAGGTATTGTGTTAGGTGTGTTATATTAATAAATTTGTTTAATCTTCACAACACACTCACAAGATAGGGTCATGACTGATTTATCCACGATAAAGCTGAGGTTCTGATGAGCAAAGGGAAAAAAGAGAGAGAGGGGCAACCTAAGAAAGACTCTTAACTATAGAGATCAAATTAATGGTTACCAGAGGGGGTGTGTGTGTGGGGTGGGGGGAGGATGTGTGAAAAAGGTGACTGGGGATTAAAGAATGCACTTGTGATGAGCCCCTGGTGTATGGAAATGTTGAATTAGTATATTGTACACCTGTATATTGTGTGTTAAGTAACTGGAATTTAAATAAAACCTTTTAAAACTAGTAATTAAATTAAAAAAAATGTTTTCAGTAAAAAAGAAAGAAAGAAAGAAAGAAAGAAAGAAAGAAAGAAAGAAAGAAAAAAATATTTTTCTGATGCCAGGCTCATTTAAAATGCTACAGTGTTACAATACCACCCTCTGGTGGACATAAGTAGGGTTTTCTTTCTTTCTACTCAGTTGAAAAGTAATTTTTTTATTGCAGTTAAGATGTGGTTTTTTTTAACTGATTCTATTTGAATTCTACCAAAAACAAATTTTTTATTATTTTTTTCTTTAATGTTATATCTAAAATAGTACACATATATAATTTTTATTTTACTAATTTATGTAAATGTAATAAATGATCATCTCAGAGTTTTAATTTATTTGTACACATTTCTGTTGAACCTGCTCCCACCATCTTACTCTTATTCCACATATTTGCCATTCTAACTGCCAAAAACCTCAAGCTATGAATCATGTCTGCTACTGTGTTAAAACATACTATTAACAGACAACTTTATAGTAACTCAGTTCATGAAACAACATTGATTACTTGCATTTCATTTTCTCAGAACTCTGCTATTTTATATAGACATAATTATTAAACCATTACCTAATGGTTTTAATATGTGCTGCTTCACAAGGGAGACATTTCCATTTTAATAATTATGCCTTAAGTGAATTTAAAAAAAAAAAAATCAAGCCTCGGAGTTTGACAATTTAAATAGAATGCATTAGGACTAGAGTATATAAGTTAAATACATGTGTATAAAGAGGAATGCCTTTAAAGAAAATAATTTATGAATATACAGACATAGGAAGCTTAGAGCAGTAAAGACATGTTTTGCTGCTTTCTAACTGAATGTCCTTGGACAGGTTACTTGACCATTGAACCTCTGTTGTTTTTTCACTGATGATAATGTTGATAGTATTAATCTTACAGAGTGGTTATGAGGATTGAATAACATAATACATACAAATCATCTAGTTTAGTGCCTGGTACAATTCCCTATTCCTTGAACAAAATTGAGATTACTCCCAAAATAAAAGATATCTGGTCACTCTAGGTGACCACACAAAAACCTTGAACTAAAATTCATAAGTCTGAGAAATGAGTATAACTCTTAACATCTTAGGAAGAGGATATCCACCATAATCATTCTTGTAAATTCAAATCTAATATGATGTTCTGGGGTGCCTGGGTGGTGCAGTCAGTTGGGCGACCAACTCTTGGTTTCGGCTCCAGTCCCGTTCTTAGGGTCATGGGATGGAGTCCCACGTCCAGCCCAGTGCAGGGCTCTGCACTCAGCCTGTAGCCTGCTTAGGATTCTCTCTCCCCTCTCCCTCCATTCCGGCCCCTCCTCCTGTAAAACAAATACTTTACATAGTGAAATGGTTACTCTCTCTGAAGTAAATAAATAAATCTTTAAAAAAATAATATGATGTTCAGTAATGTGTTGGTCCATTTGGGCTGCTATAACAAAATACCACAAATGTAGCATTCTAAACAACAGAAATTTATTTCTCAAAGTTCTGGAGACTACGGTGTTCAAGATCAGTGTTTGGGGATATTTTCCTGGTTCATAGATGGCCAGCCTTTTGCGGTGTCCTCACATGATGCAAGTGGCTAAGGATCTCTGTGTGGTATCTTTACAAGGCCTTAAATCCATTCTTGAGAGCCCTACCCTCACAACTTAAGCACCTCCCAAAACCCCACCTCCTGATTCCATCATCTTTAAGGGTTAGGATTTCAACAAATGTATTTTGGGGAGGACAAAAACATTCAGACCGTAATAAGTAATATACCAGAATTTGGGGGGAAAAAAAAGACTATCTAAATAAATAATGTATGTTGAAGCTTTTAGTATATTAAAATTATTTAGATTAGAGTTATTGTTTCTTTTGCTATTATGTTTAATAAAATCTGAGAAATAATTTTAATAACTTCCCCAAGTAGAATGAATATGGACAAATGACTGAAATACCAGATCTTTTAAAAAATCATTATTATTTTTAAAATCAAGATAGTACTTTTTCTCTCTTTTCTCCATAAAGATACAGAGACAATTAATATAACTGTGTTTTTCAAGTGCTGAACACTTTCCAGGGAAACAGTTCCTCTAAAATGATAATAATAACACTAGTTTAAAAAGCTTAATTACAAATAACTCAAAGCTTTTCAACTAATGTTCATTAGTCTGACAGCATGATTTGCAGCATGATAAGAAAGCAAAAGCTAGAATAAGGTATAGTTTTAGGGCCATATCTAAAAAGATTAAACTATTTCCAAGCTCATTTTAAAATGAAAATAGTACACAGGATTTACATTTTCCTATAAAAATATCTGTAAATCAACCTTCATCATATATTGACCAAACACAATAATATTTGACAATAAATACTGCTATCATAGCAGGGTTCTAAGAAGTATATTGTAAATGAATACATTCATCCTCATTACAGATCTTTGAAATAAGTAGCATTAGTCCCATTTTTCAGATGAGGAAACTGAAGCATAAAAGATTTAGGTAAAAAACCAAATAGATATTAAATTATATTAAGTGATTGAGCTAGAAAGTTCTGCCTGCAGAGCATCTATAGCAGATCTGGTTTATGGTCCACTTGTAAAGTCAGATTATCATCTCTCTATCATTAATTACTCTTGCAGTGAGTCTTTTAATAAAACAGATTGAATGCATGGGGTATATAAACAATATAGACATTTTTTTTTTTTTTTTATCAAAACAATTAAGTTAGGCAAACAAATGAGAAAAAAAACCTGCAGGTGATCTACAATGTGTATGATTCAACAACACAAATTATTTGTTTAAATAATAAGAATATTCTACTTTGTTAATATTTTCAAAGACACTGAAATCAACTTATCTTAAAAGTATAAAACATATTTCAATGATTATTTTTCTTGCTGTTTAATGCATAGATTTCATTACCAAGTTTATCCATATATACTTATCTTAATACTTATTCTGATTTTTAATAAGATGAGGAATTATATCTAGTTTAAGTACTATGATAGTATTCTTTCTATTTTGGATCCATCTATAAATGTTGCAAACATGTAACCACATTCTCGTTGTGATGAAATGCTTTTTCGCTGACAATCTAACCCATGCTGAGATTCGTGAACTTCATAATATTCTCCTTAATTAAATAGTTCTATGACTACATCTTTGGCTGGTAGAGCATAGGTAAAGTTTTAAAGTTGTCCAAGTCAAAACTAGTGACTTTTAAGAAATTGCATAATTTAATCTAATACATGAGAAGATATTGTGTATTCACCAAACAGTATAAATATCACCCTCAAAAATATGTTTAAAAATTTGACCTTTATATATAAGCTATAAGGTACAATTAAACTTGTAAATATATAAATATATAATATTATAATATATCTATTTAATGACAACCTGTTAAAAATAACTCTTAGGGGCACCTGGGTGGCTCAGTTGGTTAAGCGTCTGCCTTCGGCTCCGGTCATGATCCTGGGGTCCTGGGATGGAGCCCCGCATCGGGCTCCCTGCTCGGCGGGAGGCCTGCTTCTCCCTCTCCCACTCCCCCTGCTTGTGTTCCATCTCTCGCTGTGTCTCTCTCTGTCACATAAATAAATAAAATCTTAAAAAAAAAAAACTCTTATAGACACTTCTATTAAAAATTAGAAATGCATTGATTTGAGAAAAAGTAAATAATCCTAAACCAATATTATCAAAATTTAAAATGTAACAATTATTTAAAATTTCTCACATATGAGAAATTGATATTTTCATGAAATGCTTTAGTTATACCCATACAAAAGAAAAGTAATAGATAAATTCCTCGGGTTATATCATGCTTAGTGTGATTCAAGATCTCAACTGTTATTTCCCAGTTGTTTATCTCATCACTTTTTCCCGTCCACACTTTCCTTTAAAATTTTGGCAGTTTGATTTGTTTCCTGGTCTCTGCTAGGATAACAGATTTATACAACAGAAGATTTGATCTGACTGCAGTACAGAGTGTATTGGATGGGGACCAACACTGAAAACCAGGTGAAAGACAAGCTATGACACGGCCGCAATAATACTGTTTTGATTATTCTTCTCCCCAAAAGAAAGAAATTGAAAATATTTGAAATGAATTTGCTGAGGTAAATAGTAAAAGTAAGAAAAAATATGTTTCTGTCTTGAGCAACTGGATATTTGAGAAAGTCTTAGAGGTAGAAAAAAATTTTGTGATTTAATTTTTTAGTAAAAATATTTGTATTTAAGGTGTACAACATGATTTAATATATATTTACATAGTGAAATGGTTACTTGATATATACATAGTCAAGCTAATTAGCATATCCATCTCCTCACATAGCTACCATTTTGTGTATGATGAGAGCACCTAAAATTTACTCTTTTAGCAAATTTCCAGTATTCAGTATAGTATTATTAACCATATCATTATTAACTGTATCAAGTTGTGCATTAGATCTTTAGATTTATTCATCCTATATAATTGCAACTTTGTACCCTTTGACTAACATCTGATTTTCCCCACCTCACTGCCCCTGATAACAAATTCTATTTTCTGGTTCTATGTATTCAACTTTTTAGATTCCACATATAAGTGAGATCATGCAAGGTTTTGTTTTCTTTTTGTGTCTGTTTATTTCACTTAGCATAATGACCTTGCCAATGATTTGGGGGGGAGGGAGGGATGGTCTAAAACTTATACAACCAAAGCAAAGTAAACAAATGGGACTTTATCAAACAAAAGAGCTTCAACAAATTGCAAACAAACAACAAATTGAAAAGGCAACATACAGATTGGGAGGATATGTTTCCAAGCCATATATTTGATAAAGGATTTTATGCAAAATATTTAAGAATACAGATAATACAACTCAACTGCAAAAAATAATAATAATAACCCAATTAAATGGACAAACAACAAGAATAGACATTTTTCCAAAGACTTAGAAATGGCCAACAGGTATATGAGAAGGTGCTAAACATTACTAATTATGAGAGAAATGGAAATCAAAACCACAATAAGATATCACCTCACATCTGTTAGGATAGCTATTATCAAAAGATAAAAGAAAGAGTTTAGTTTTAATGTGTCAAGACTATTTTCATCAGGGAGTTAAAATTACAAATCTAACACTATGAAAGAGATTCTGGTTAGAAGAACTAATTTGGTGTTACTTCGCATACAGATAGAAATGAAAACATAGAAATTAAATAAGATCACCCAGGGAGTTTGTAGCAAACAAGAAAAGCTTTTCAAGAGAAGGAGTCCCGGGCACCTAGGTGGCTTCAGCTCAGGTCATGATCCCAGGGTCCTGGGATCGAGTCCCACATCGGGCTCTCTGCTCTGTGGGGAGCCTGCTTCTCCCTCTCCTCCCCACTTGTGCTCTCTCTCTCACTATCTCTGTCTCTCTCTCTCAAATAAATAAAAAAATCTAAAAAAAAAATAAAAAAAAAAAAAAAAAAGAGAAGGAGTCCCTCCCAACTAAAATCATTTATGAAGGCTATGCTTGCATCCCACTGGATATGTCTCGTTTGACCAAAGGTAACCACAGAGCCAAATTCAGAGTCAATGTGAAGGAAACTAGTCAGAGATATGAATATTAGGAAGTGTTGGCCATTGGAGGCTGTGGATGTAACAGTCTACATTACAAAAAGTACTGCAAATGACAGATCACTGCTATAGAATTCATTGTTTGTTAATAAGGCTGAAGTTTGTCATAACTCCCTTCTTTCACAGTCTATTCTGTTTTCTTTGTTCTTGTTCTGAAGAAAAGATTCACAGCAGCCGTGCTCTTGGTTTCGAAGGGGGGAAAAAAAACACTTTATTGATATTTAAAAAAATCTAAGAGAAACAGAAAGAAGTAAGGGGAAATCTGTGCATAGATGAGGGCAATAGTAAGCAGTAAAGGAGAATAAGACAGTTACATCAAATCAGGTACTTACAGCGTCCAACCTCATTAGCTGGGGAAGCCCCATTGAGACAACCAGGCTGGAGTCCCGATGGAGTCCTGATGGAGAGGCGTGGGCTGAGCATTCTCTACTCAGGTGAGACTTCCAACTGACCGCCCCCATAAGGGCCATAGGGAAGTGACAGGGTCTGAAGTTAAACATTTGTTTGCCTACGTGCAGGTTGGAGTGAGCTGCATTTCTATGTTAATCATGTCTTTACATATTCAAGGAGCCTGGGCTAGGTGTGCTTGCCTCTCCTCCCAGATTCCATTCTTGGGGTCCAGCCCAGTCTGGAGCTGGAGGAGATGTAAGACAAGATTTACAGCTCTTGACGTCCAGACCAAAAGGGCCAGTTCTGACATGGAGGCCAGCTAATGTCAACTAACCAGGCTCCCAAGGTCACTTACACAGCACAAATCTCACAGATAACATTCTTTAGCCTGCCTGCATATGTGCAGGTGGGGGTGGTCTGTTATGCAGGATGAATCACAGAAACCATCCATATGATACAGTTCTCAGACAGGAACTCAACTGGTCCTTCTTCTAGTCAGGGAGACCCCAGATTTTGTTATTGAAATTTCTGAATTGTCCATGGTCCTGTCTATTCTTGTTTGCTGTAATTTTCCCTTAACTTAGACCATTGGAAATGTAATTAATGAATGGAAGTCCAGAAAACCCCTTGAAATTCACACATGGTCCTTCCTGACCTTATTAATAGCAGCAAACATATTTTCCTTTGCTGATTAGAATCAAATATTCCAAAGAGTATAGAACCTCCTTTTTACTTCTTGATTCAATGTAACAAAAGCACAAAATGGCATGGTGGCAGTTTCAACTTCCAGTTTAGCAGGATTTTATACTGTGGTCCCTGATGGAGGTGTACCTCCCCTTGGAAACCAAGATCTCCCGATGAGAAGCACTCAGAAGTTTTGAGGGCAGGAAGCGGCAATTCTGTGGGTGGTTATTGGGTGTCATGGCAAGAGGTTTTCCTACTCCCTTAACCCCTTAACTCACAGATTCATGTATTCTAGCTGCCATATATTGGTTGTTGATTCTAAGTATCTGCTTTACCTTTCAAGAGAAAACTCTGTACCTTCATGGGATTTCTTCTGAACTGGTGATGTAACTGTAGTCCATTCCAGTGTGTTATTGACCATTCTACCATTCTATTAGGCCGGTTACCTCTGAGAGGTAGTTTCTAGTCCAAAGAAATCAGGGTAGTTCATGAAGGCACCTGCTACATGGAAGCAGAAAAGGAGAACAGTTGAAAACAGAATTGGAAGTTGTAGAGAAGTGGGAGTGAAGTACCTAAACACTTGTGAAATGAAGAGACTTGTAGACAAGGTGAAGAGAGGAGCATTGCATATTGTGAAAACAGTGAGCTAGAGGCAGCTTTTCTAAAGTGGAGACAGACACCTGCCTTCACCCATTGAAGGATAAGTGGAAAAAAAAAAAAAAAACTAAGTAAGGTAGAAAATAACTCATATGTATTCAATCAAACTGAATGCCATATGGACTGCTAAAGGGAGCTGAAGACTTATAATTTACTATTTGAAAGCAAGTAATTATACACAGCCTACACTTAAAGAATAAGAGTTAAGCTCCAACTTTCTGAGAAGAGAGTATTTATATAAATTATTTGGAGTTCTTCTGGATAGGAGATTTATCTCTTCTCCATCCATTTATTTCTTAAATTTTTCATTTATATAAACTCATGGATATATATTTTATACTTTGAGTTATAATTCACTGCTACATTATTTATTCATTTGTTTCTCAAATTTCCTTAGCTCTTGCCATTTGAAATATTTTCACTGGGCTCCTGTTCTCCTTTTACGTACCCTACTTTTTTTTTTTTTTTTGGCCTTTCCTTATTTTATTCTATGGTAGCTCAAGATATCCTAGGCTTATCTTGTATATTCCCTACCCAGCTCTAGAATCAACTATTTCTCTAAGGAGCTTTGGTTCTTTTTTAGGGGGAATGGTATTGGAATTTAAGATTTGAGTGCTGAGTATGTTTCTTATGGGGTAGAATATTATTGCATCCAGGCCTCCAGTGGAGAGAATATACTATAACATACATACACATGTGCATGCACACACACACACACACACATAATTATTTATGTATCTATTAATCTGTACCTACGAATCTATAGTAAGCTATATACAAGTTCATACTAATGTCTCCCAATTCTAGTCCATTACCACATGGTTTACTGTGCTTTCCCTTCTTGGTTATCTGAAACTTCCTTCTGTGAAAGTGAATAAACTGGCTCCCAATATTTGCCATCCACCTACTTGCATGTTTGATACCAGAATATAGTTGGCAGTCGAGTTTTGGCCTTTATTCTTGTGATACAAAACTTTACCAACTATAGTGTTTATGTATAGTTGTTCTTTTTTCTTTGTTTTTTGACGTATAGTTTCCAGCTGAAACACAATGTTCCATAGTTACTTAGGTCAGCACTTTTTTCTTCACTCATTTTTGGTGATGTGATGATGTATTTTTTAATAATGTTGGACTCTTTTTTTCTCAGTCAGCATTCCATCCTGGGACCTCCTGATCTCCTGGTTGATTTTTTTAATTTACATATATTAAGGTTTTATGGTTCACGCTTAATGCTGTAAAGTTCTGTGGGTTTTGAAAATGCATAGTGTTTTTTATACACCACAAATTCATTTCAAGTGCAGATTTGCATGTCTTATAATGGAACCAATAACTTAACTTTAACACATAATAAAAAGAAACAATTGAAAACACTATAAAGAGAAATAGACAAATTTACAATCATAGTGGGATACTTCAACACTCTCAAAATAGCTGATTGAAGAAGCAGATACAACACTACTAATGAAAAAACATCTGATGAATACAGTTGAAAACTTGGCCTAATTGATACATATCAAACTACACTTAAGAATAAGAGATTTACATTGTTTTCAAATGCACATGGGACAATTACCATAGGAAACTACATATTGGGACATTAATATTTCTCAACAAATTTCAAAGTGTTGACTTATTTCAGAGAATACTCAACAAAGTGAAATTAAGCTACAAATTTACAGCAACTTTTATTTTTTCTTAAATTCCAGTGCAGTTAACACACAGTAGCATATTAGTTTCAGGTGTACAATCTAGTGTTTCAAAAATTCCATACATCACCCAGTGTTCATCATGACAAGTAAATCAACTTTTAATTTATAACTAGATAATCTCCAAATTCTTGCTAATAGTAATATAATTCTAAATAACCTGTGAGTCAAAAAAGAAAAAAAAAATCATTTTAAAGAGATTTTAAATAGGTAATGAATGCATGTAGAAGTAAAACTTTTGAAATAAAGTGGTGCATAAAAAATATTTATAGCATTAAATGGTATCTATTAGAACATTATAGGCCACAAAGCTTTTATCTCCATAAGCTAAAAAAAAAAAAGAAAAGAAAAGCAAGATGAGAAGTAAAATAATATTAAAGACATAGAGAGAAATCAATAAAATAGAAAATGAACATGCAACAGCAAAAATTGAAAAGGCCAAGTTGGTTCATTGAAAAGCTTAAACAACAGATAAAAGGTAATCTAATTTCAAGAAAGAGCAAAGGATAAGGTTCTGGAAGAGAGACAGTGATACAGACAGAGACTGAAACAAAAAAACTAGGAAGTATCAGGGTAAAAAAAGGGGACAGACATTTACAGGCGTATTATCTACCAACAATTCTGGAATGTTGACGATATGGACAAATACTTCAAATAAAGCAACTTACCAAAACTTACAAAAGAAAAAAAATGTAAAAACTAGGAAAATCTGCTAGTAATTAATTTAATTATTTATTGGAAATCTTGAAAAAAAAAAAAAACACATTTAAGAAAATGCTTAGTAGGCTTCTTTAGTGAACATTTTGAACATTGTTGGAAGGAATTAAAAAATAGCCGAAATATATGAGAAGATACATCATGTTCATGAATTGAACAACTAATATTTAAATAAGTCAATTATCTCCCCATTGACAGATTCAATACAACGGCAACAAATACACCAGCGCTAGTATGTGCATTATAAATTTTTTGTGTGTGTATTTCAAAATTGTTGAGATCATGGAGATGCAATGGAACAAAAATAGCTGTAGTAAATTGTTTTCAAAGATGAGCATATCAGTTCCTTCCATCTTCATTTGATAAGTGGCTTTGTCCTTTTCTTACTCAATTTAGTAGGTCTGTTTTCCTTCCTCTTAAGTTTGGGCTATCTTCTTTACTTCCTTTGAGCAGTAAAAAGAGATAGAAGTAAGAAACTCAGCTTTAAGGAACCTCGAAGCTTCAGCTTTTGTCCTGGTGGAATGCTACCCCAAATTTGTGACATTGTGAAGAACTACAGGATAAATGATAGGCCCAGCTGTCCTGGCAGTTCCTATTGAGTGCAGCACTTAGTTTATCCAATTGCATAACTTAACCCAAACAAAACCAGCTGAGAAACACTTCAGGCAATACACAGAATCACAAGAAATAACAATCTATTGCTCTTTTAAGCAGCTGAATAAGAAAGACCTGAAAAAGAAATTTGTGCTTATAGTCGCATAACACTAAGTTTCTTAGTGATTTATTGTATAGCATTCCTGTGAATATATCTGATGATACAGAAGTTGTCACAAATATAATAAATATCAAAATTAATGTGATATTTACATTAAAAACCAGTGGTAAGGGGAAACCTGCGTGGCTCAGCTGGTTGCACATCCAACTGTTGGTTTCGGCTCAGGTCATGATCTCGTGGGTCCTGGAATCCAGCCCCACATCGGGCTCCACACTCAGCGGGGAGTCTGCTTGAAGATTCTCTCCCTCTACCCCTCTCGTGCTCTCTCTCTCAAATAAATAAAATCTTACAAAAAAATAAAAATAAATAACCAGTATCGGGCAGCAAGACAACTGTTATAGAAATCTGGAAAATGGTTCTCTGTGTTAAGTAGTGGCAAAATATTTAGTAAAACTGTCACCTACCTTAACTTGGAAGAAGATAACATCTATCTAAAAATTTTTAGTTCTGTAAGAAAAAAATTCATGACAGAATGTCGAAATATGAGTTGGTTGCTAACTGACTGTATGTGGTTGTAGTATACTGTAAGAAAGACATGGCACCATTGCGTCAGCAGAATTTAGAGAGAATATAAACAGTTCAGAAATTGCATGATTGAAAAGAAGGTGCTTTTCACCAATTCAAAAATGTGGCCATTGTAGCAGAGTTAGGAAAAATGCCAAATGCAAGGGGTTGCAGTAAAATATGGCCTGAGAGTAAAGACCTAGCTAATCCATTTAGAAGTAGTCTGAAAAGATCAAAATTATATCTATTCTGAAAAGATCAAAATTATATCTACTAAATCTTTTCAATTGGAAATAAAAGACTCCTGGAAAGTTTGAGGTCATGATCCCACAGAAGCCTGATTCACTTCAGGTACCATAGTTAGAGAGTTGTGTTTCATATGAATTGTGGATGAGACTGTACATAAAACTTGACTGCAATCAAATACATAGAATATCCACAATTTGTTTGAGCTACTGATAGAGCAAATCACCTCTGGCCTGGAATATAAGAAAACAAGATTGTTTGAGATTAAAAACAAACAAAGCAAAAACAATTCTGGATCTCCAAAATTTTAGAGACAGGAAACCATCTGAAAAAGCTGATAAACTGAAAAATAAGTAGGGGGTGTGATGTTTTCCAATGCTCTATTTAGAAGAGGAATGGTGGAAAAGATACCCCCATGTGCAGATAGCGGAATCAAGAACTATGGAGACAATAGATGAAACACTGATATCCTGAAAGCAGAACCAGGGAATCGGAGCTGAACAGAAACTCATATATGCTGTGGATTACTGACTGCTCTGTGCCACTTATTCTTTATCTTATAAATGAAAATATTTATTCTTGTTACCCTATTTTTCTTCTACCATTATATAATTGGTATATAGGAAAGAGATAGCAAGTCTTTCTAGTTTATGATTGGATGATATATTGGAGGTGTGATGGATAAGTACAAAAAATATATGTCAAACAGAGAAAATGACATGATAAAGTTGTGCATCAGGATGAAAGAACAGAGTGTAATGATTTGCCATGAAATTAACTGTTGTTAAGTCTCATCAAGGAGGAAAGTGAAGGCATAGGAGTAGATGCTTCATGACAGAAGAAACGAGATGTCAATGTGTTCAAGGTCTTAACAAAGTCAAAGAAAAACTAGAAAAATAGTGCTGGTGTATTTGAGCTGAAGGGCTGGGAGATTGATACCTGAAAGTGAGATTTTTTTCTTTTAATGGTTGTATAGTATTGGCAATGATATGACCATCAAGAATATAACCATTGGGGGTGGTGCCTGGGTGGCTCAGTCGATGAAGCATCTGACTCTTGATCTCAGCTCAGGTCTTGATCTCAGGGTTGTGAGTTCAAGCTCCATGTTGGGCTCCATGCTGGGTATGGGTCCTACTTAAAAAACAAAAAAACAAACAAAAAAACCCCAAACAAACAAACATAAAAAATATAACCATGTAAGAGGATGAGTGTGACAGGGTTAATAAATATAATTAGAACCAAGTGCCTGATTTGTCCAGTGTAGAAGTTAAAGCCACAGAAGTGGTGAAGGATATGAATGTGGAAAGAAGACAGGGAAAAATTGCTAAATTTGTCTAGGAATAAGATACATGACTAAGGTCTGTATCCCTGTTTTTGGCAGCAACACCAAGACATCGCAAATAGCAAAGTGTGATGGCATAAGAGTGGATGAGAAAACACTTTGGGAAAAACAATGGGGAGCAATATCTATTTTATCTCCGGGCTCTGGGTATGTGAAGCTTTAGAGGGAATATGGATTCCTTCACTACAGCATTAATAAATGTTTATTACTATTACTGTTATTACTATTGCAGTTGTTCCTTTTCCTCCTTACTTAACACTACTTGATGTTACTAAAGAGAAACCACAGTGACAGTGTTTTCTTTCATGCTGAATTTGTGTCCACAAATCTCAGTAGGCATCTGCATTACTTTCCTAGAGCTCCATAACAAATTACTACAAACAGGATGTCTTAAAACAAGAGAAATATGATTCCATCACAATTCAGGAGGCCAGGAGTCTGAAATCAGAGTGTCCTCAAGGCTGGTTCCTTCCGGTGGCTCTAAGAGAAGAATCGTCCCCTGTTTATCTCCTAGCTTTTGGTGCTTGCTTAAAATCCTTGGAGTTTCTTGACTTGTAGATACATCACTGCATTCTCTGTCTCCACCTTTGCACTGTCTTCCCTGTGTTTCTGTGTGTCTCTGTGTGTCCTTTTCTGTCTCTTATAAGGAGACTTTCATTGCATTTAGAACCAACGCTAAACCAGAACAATCTTACCTCGATCCTTATATTAACTCATATAGTAATTCAAAGACACTATCTCCAAATAAAGTCACATTCTGAGGTTCTGAGTAGACATGGATTTTTGGAAGACACTATTCAACACATGCAGTCTGTGCTCTCACTGAGACAAGGATGCTTGGCATCTTCATAACTCATTAGACACTGTGTGCTGTAGCATAGCATGGCAGGTGGCAAGCTCAGCAGGAGGCAAAGGCAGTGCGGCCAGAATAACTGGAAGTTTTTTTTTTTCTCACTCTAGAATGTACTTTATTACGTGCTGCCCATAAAGATTGCTGATTCATTTTAGGGAAATTTTTTTTTTTTTTTTTTTTTACAGAGAGAGTGAGAGAGAGGCAGAGGGAGAAGCAGGCTCCCAAGGAGCAGGAAGCCCGATGCGGGACTCGATCCCAGGACCCTGGGATCACAACCCGAGCCGAAGGCAGAGGCTTAACCACCTGAGCCGCCCAGGCGCCCTAGGGAATACATTTTTTAAACATGTAGTACTATACACTTTTAGAAAATGTCTTTCTTCTAAATGAATTGACATGTTAAGTGGATAATGATACTACTCTGAAATGAGAAAATATTTTGAACCTATTACAAATAGATGGGTGTTCGTTACTATACTAGGGATGACTGAGTTCAAAGTAATTCTAAGAAGAAAAAGAAAAAAAAAGAAAAGAAAAAAGAGGCAAGACAAGCCATGGATGCTTGTCAGGGTGCTAGAGAAAATGGTGAAAAGCATTGAAATTTTATATTCCTATAATAGTAAGGGTATTTTATGATGAATCTGAGAAGAAATAATTCATCACAAGATAGTCATCACCCAAAGTCTAAGACACAGCTGAATATGCCTGGAAAAAATATCAAAAAGCAAAATTATGGAAAACTGTTTCTAGGCAAATAGGAGAAGAAACATCAGTAAGCAACAGGAAAAAGAAAGTAGCAGCTGGATAGATAAACACCTATAAATTTCATTCTTTACTTGAAAAAAGATATTTCAGAATGTGTATAGATTATGAATTTAATTTTTAATGAATGTTGAGATAACAGACTTTTGTGTTAGGTAAGTTGCACAAATTTAAGATTTTTCCCAAATGGAAAATATGTTCTATTTGGGTACCACTATTTACTAAGTGACAGATAATAAATGTAAGACATAAATACAGTGACCCTATCTTCAGGAAAATGTGGGAAGTTGTCTGAGATAAGACTTTTGTGGAATATCAAGGAATGATGATCAGGCTTGATGATATAGACTGGGTCACATACCCAGGAAATTTCTGTTATGGTGAAGCAAGTGTGATTTATCGTTTGTCTAATTCAATAGTGAGTGAATGCTTGCTGCGTACCAGCCTCAACAAGTAGTAATAAAGCTTTTAGCTGAGTGCTTCCTGTAACAACTTGAAGCTCCCATTGTAACTTTTGTATATTTGACTATTTAAAATCTCTTGTCTAGTTTTTTATTGAAATAAAGAATGTTACAGTGAATATGAAAAGCATAAGCATCTCAGAACTAATTATCTTTAGCAAAAATAATTACTATTAGTAAAATAAAGACTGCTAGTATAGTTTTTGGGACATGCACAGCAAAGAGTACATATGTCAGGGGATGCCTGGGTGGTTCAGTTGGCTAAGCGTCTGTCTTTGGCTCAGGTCACGATCTCAGGGTCCTGGGACCAAGCCCCACCTAGGGCTCCCTGCTCAGTGGGGAATCTGCTTCTCTCTCTCCCTCTGCCCCTCCCTACTGCTTGTGCTCACTCC
Source organism: Phoca vitulina (assembly GCF_004348235.1). Taxonomy (NCBI): domain Eukaryota; kingdom Metazoa; phylum Chordata; class Mammalia; order Carnivora; family Phocidae; genus Phoca; species Phoca vitulina. Next base: position 46,723,311 of record NW_022589706.1, read on the forward strand.
CTTTCTCTCTCTCTCTCTCTCAAATAAATAAATAAAATCTTTAAAAAAAAAAGAAATAGATATGTCAGGACATCCTAAGTTGAAATGTGGTTGAGTAAAACCATTAAGTGGGAGATTTCATAAAGTACTGATATATTCTAATATATAGGTAATATCTTACAGTTAGTAGAAAAGCAAGAAACATTGAGAAGCCAAAAATTATAGAATGTTTTTTATTTATATAGAGAAAGAGTAAGTGTGACATATTTGTTCATGTAAATGAAGACAGTAACATTATAGAAATTAATTTAGCCAATAAGAATTTTTAAAGTACCCCACAAACTAATATTACTTCACCACTGAAAGAAGAAAAAAACTATGATGTTGGTTCATTCTAATTTTAAAAAAAGCTACACAATCACTCTATAGGTGCATTGAGAAATGTCTGAAATTTGTATTTTAAAATTTATATCAAGATACTGATAGAAATGGCTACAATTCGTTTTTCTTTATCACAATATTAATATATCTTTATGAGGAATTTGTCATTGTTGAAACATCAACAAGTCCCAAAGATGTTCTGCTAGATAGTAATACAGTATTTAAGAGAATTGATAAAATAAGTTGGGTTTGGATACATTGAATTTTTTATTGAAGAATCCAGCTATTACTTTTTTCAAATGAACATGATACATCAAATTGAGGGCATAGTATGTTTCTTTTCTTCCTGTCTGTGAAAAAAATAAACTCTCTATTTGTTGGTTTTTGTTTTTGTTTTTGTTTTTGTTTTTTACAATAAATAATTTGGAACAACTGATACTAAGATTCTTTTAAATTTGAACAAAATAAAATACATTTTTACTTGACAATATATATATTCTCAACTTTGGAAAATATCAGGCAATGTTTCTGTTTGTAAAAAAAAAAATAGCTTCATCTTGCTAACTGCTGATGTTTCTATTTGTAAAAAAAAAAAAAAAAAAAATGATGGGAATATATAGAAAAATAACCAAAAGTATCACGTATGAGTCTATGTATTTATAAAAAAAATTCAAAATTTTTCAATTGTGATATTTAAAGTTGTATAAAAATCTAATGTTTTTCCTGCCATACATATGAAATAATGTCTATAACTGAATGGAATATACTTTTGAAACAAAATATATCCAGGCCAACCAATAATGACCATTAATTTCCTAATAAGCAGAAATAAAATGAATTATTTAAGAATTTAATAACTACTATGTGTTCAAAACTGAATTAGATATAGAGTGTTATTCAGAAGAATGCACAAAATATGATGCTCATCTTAAGTATACAAACTAATTGTCAATTTAGGACTGGAAATATGAAGCGTGAAATATATAAAACAACATTATTTTAAGTTTTAAGTTGCATACTACTGGCTATCATTGCACTTAGAGTTTGAAGAAATAGAATAACGATAAAAGAAATGATCAAGTAAAGAATGGTTTTTCTTCACAAAAGTGGAACACAGGCAAGAGTGCATTCTAAGTAAGTGCATTTTATGTTACCTGCCCTACTGAAATCTGGTTGGAAAATGATCAATGAATAAAAGTTTTTAAATATCAATGGAACAGAATAGAGAACCCAGAAATGGACCCTCAACTCTATGGTCTACTAATCTTCAACAGAGCAGGAAAGAATACCCAATGGAAAAAAGATAGTCTCTTCAACAAATGGTGTGGGGAACATTGGTCTCCCATCCAAGTACTAACCAGGCCCGACCCTGCTTAGCTTCCGAGATCAGACGAGATCGGGCGCGTTCAGGGTGGTATGGCCGTAGACTGGTGCGGGGAACATTGGACAATCACATGCAGAAGAATGAAACTGGACCACTGTCTTACACCATACACAAAAATAAACTCAAAATGGTTGAATGACTTGGGGTGCCTTGGTGGCTCAGTCATTAAGCAGCTGCCTTTGGCTCAGGTCACGATCCCAGGGTCCTGGGATTGAGCCCCGCGTCGGGCTCTCTGCTCAGTGGGAGACCTGCTTCTCCCTCTCCCACTCCCCCTGCTTGTGTTCCCTCTCTTGCTGTGTCTCTGTCAAATAAATAAATAAAATCTTAAAAAAAAAAATGTTTGAAAGACTAAACGTGAGACAGGAATCCATCAAAATCCTAGAGGAGAACACAGGCAGCAACCTCTGTGACCTGGGCCACAGCAACTTCTTGCTAGACACATCTCCAAAGGCAAGAGAAACAAAAGCAAAATGAACTACTGGGACTTCACCAAGATAAAAAGCTTTTGCACAGCAAAGGAAACAGTAAAGAAAACTAAAAGGCAACCTACGGAATGGGAGAAGATATTTACAAAGGAGTTATCAGATAAAGGGCTAGTGCCCAAAACCTATAAAAAACTTATCAAACTCAACGTCCAAAAAACAAAAAATCCAGTTAAGAAATGGGCAGAAGACATGAACAGACATTTCTCCAGAGAAGACATACAAATGGCCAACAGACACATAAAAAAAATGCTCATCATTTGTCATCAGGGAAATACAAATCAAAACCACAATGAGATACAACCTCAGACCAGTCAGAATGGCTAAAATTAACAACTCAGGAAACAACAGATGTTGGTGAATATGCAGAGTAAGGGGAACCCTTTTACACTGTTGGTGGAAATGCAAACTGGTGCAGCCACTCTGGAAAGCAGTATGGAGGTTCCTCAAAAAGTTAAAAATAGAGTTATCCCATGACCCAGCAATTGTACTACTAGTTATTTACCGAAAGGATATAAAAATACAGATGCAAAGGGGCACATGCACCCCAATGTTTATAGCAGTAATGTCCACAATAGCCAAAATTTGGAAAGGACCCAGATGTCCATCCACAGATGAATCAGTAAAGGAGAAATTGCATATACATGCAATGGAATATTATCAGCCATCAATAAGAATGATATCTTGCCATTTGCAACAACATGGATGAAACTAGAGGGTATTATGCTAAGTGAAGTAAGTCAGTCTGGGAAAAACAAATACCATATGATTTCACTTATATGTGGAACTTAAGAAACAAAACTGATGAACACAGTGGAAGGGAAGGAAAAATGAAATAAGATGAAAATTGAGGGCGCCTGGGTGGCTCAGTTGGTTGGGCGACTGCCTTCGGCTCAGGTCATGATCCTGGAGTCCCTGGATCGAGTCCCGCATCGGGCTCCCTGCTCGGCGGGGAGCCTGCTTCTCCCTCTGACCCTCCCCACTCTCATGTGCTCTCTCTCTCTCTCATTCTCTCTGTCTCAAATAAATAAATAAAATCTTAAAAAAAAAAAAAGATGAAAATTGAGAGGGAGGCAAACCATGAGACACTAAACTCTAGGAAACAAACTGAGGGTTGCTGGAGGGGAGTTGGGTGGGAGAAAGGGATAATTGGGTGATAGGCATTAGCGAGGGCACTTGATGTAATAAACACTAAGTGTTATATGCAACTGATGAATCACTGAATTCCACCTCTGAAACTAAGAAAAAAAAAAAAAAAAAAAAAGAAAGGTTTTGTATATGGAAACAACCCAAAAGTCCAGCAACAGTTAAATGAACAAAGAAAATGTAGTGTATACATACAATGGAATATTATTTAGCCTTAAAAAATGGACATCCTATCATCTGTGTCAACATAGATGAACCTAGGGAATATTACACTAAGTGAAATAAGCCAGTCACAGAAGGACAAATACTACATTCCACTTACATGACATATCTAAAATAGTCAAACTTACAGACAAAGACAATAAAATGGTCACTGTTAGGAGCTGAGAGAATGGAAGAATGAGGGGGAATTATTGCTCAGTGGGTATAAAGGTCCATTTATGCAAAATAAGTATGTTCTAGCTATCTGCTGTATATCATAGTACATATATTTAACAACATGATATTATGCACACTAAAATATGTTGAGGATAGTTCTCATTTTAAGTGTTCTTCCCACAAAAACAAGCAAACAAACAAAACAAACAAACAAAAAAGAACACAAAGAAATTTTGGAAGTGATTGATATGTTTAGCACGTTGAGTATGGAAATGTTTGCATGTGTTGAAACTCACCAATATATATGCGTTAAAAACGTGCATTTTGGTAAGTTTTTTTTAAAACTAAAAATAAATACATTTATTATTATATAAACCCAATAAAATTCAAATCAATCGAAGATAAGACTATTCTGGGGTGCCTGGGTGACTCAGTCAGTTAAGCATCTGCCTTTAGTTCTGGTCATGATCCCAGGGTCCTGGGATCAAGCCGCGCTTGGGGCTCACCGGGGAGACTGCTTTTCCCTCTCCGCCCCCACCCCGTTTATGCTCTCTCTTAAATAAACAAATAAAATCTTAAAAAAAAAAAAAAAGACTATGCTATCCCTTCCCATATTTGATGAAAGTAAATCCAGTTCTGAAAAATCAAAAGTATAAACAGAGTAAAGAGGGCTGCCATAAGTGGTTAGCAATTGAGTAGCATCTAGATTCATATTTCCTGAGGATTTTATTCCTTCCTGGTAGCTACCTAGTGGTACACACAGCTGAACAGCTGTGAGAAGAAGAAAGGGGAAACAGCCATAATGCTTCCAAAGAAGGTAATTCATGCCATAATAGAGGCATTCCAGAGCACTTATGTTAAGAAAGTGATAAACACTCCCCAGTATAAATAGAGAGTCAGAGAAAACACTGCTCTTAACCACCACAAACAGGAGTTGCCCCCCCCAAATGTTAACACTCACTGAAAACCAACTACTGTATGTGCCATGTCAAATCCAATGGCTTTTTCTCAGTCCTTGTTTACCTTGATCTCTTACATAGGCATGGACCTTCCTATGGCTCACAGCTTTCTCACAAATCTGCCCACTATTGTACTTTATAGGAATTCACTAACATTTATTTTTTTTTAAAGATTTTATTTTTAAGTAATCTCTACACCCAACATGGGGCTTAAAGTCACAACCCCAAGATCAAGAGTTTCATGCTCCATCAACTGATCCAGCCAGGTGCCCTGGAATTCACTAATATTTAATATAGTGTATGAGGATGTAGAATGAAAAAACCTTATTGTCACTATGGCGTTTATTTATGAAATTCTATGTATAAATCATTTCTCTGTCTTTGATGTGATACTAGGGGGAAATATAACACTTGATTCAAATTAAATATTTGACTTAATGTTTGAAAATCACATTTTTGAAACATTTTGAAACATCTGTCTCAATTTTTAATCCAAATTTTTATCTTACTGAAACAATGAAAGAGGGAAATTTACATAGTGCAAGTGATGGAAATTATGGAATCTGGCAGATTACATCAGCATTTTTTATGCCAGCATAATCTTCTGCTGTTATCATGGCAAATAGACAGTAGCAGGTCTTCAGTAATTGAATTTCAAAAATACTTCCATTGGGAATGATCTCAGCAAGAAACAGAGTTCACCCAATGATTCATACAAAGATACTTTAATAAAGGAACTACTCACTGATGGATGTGACTCACTAATCTAGGTTATATACAACCCCTTGCAAATAAGTTGGATCTAGTAAAAATGATTCATTTTTTTCATTTTAGAAGCCAGAGCTTTGGTATCTATTATAACTTAAATCTAGAACAGCTGTTTCAAATGTCTTCACCAGAATCACCTGTGAAACATTAAAATAATCAATACACACATGCGTTCAATCACAGAGTAAATTTGAATCTCTGCTATGAGCAGCCCTTATGCAAATCCAGGGTTGGAAATCCATGTTCTAGGAAATGTTTATACCAAAAGTGAGGAGAAACCAGGCCCTGAATTATTCTTTCCAGAAATAGAAAAAAAAACTTTAGCCAAAGCATCAAAACTAGAAATAGAATTTATTTCATTACCCTTTTAAAATATAAGAATCTAATAGTATAATATTAACAATTCATATATTAATTTATTCATTAATATTTGTAATTATCATATATACTAGGTTTGTTATACACTGGAGATACAAAGGTTAAAGAAATTCTTCCTGTTTTTAAGAAATTCACAGTTTAGCAGAAGGATTATTCAATGCCATCTTTATAAATTAGTCTGTGGGGTAGCATAATAAAAGCTAGTAAGTCATACTAAAATATTCCAAATTGTAATGGCATAGTATTTGGGCATGTTTTCTACTTGTTGTCCTTATGAATCATAATAAGTCGGGTACAGAAAATTTTAGAGTATCATTATCTTTTTTCCAACTACCTAAATAATAGTTGAACATGGAATCTATTATTTTGCATTTCTGGAAAAACAAAAACAAAAACATTGCATTCTAAAGAATTTTGACCCTTTAAGTGTCCTTTCTGATAAGATGTCCTACTGTCTCTGACATTTTATTCCTTCTCTTTTCAAAGATATTCAGTCCTTAACTTTAGTGTGTTTTTGTCCATATTTCCAAGTTTGAAATGGTTAACTGAGATGACCAGAATTTGACCTCCAGTTTAGTGGGAAATTATGTTCATATCTGAGACTGAGTCAGTCAAATTCAAGTACAGTGAAGAAGGTACTGTCAGTCTGAATATGTGACATAGCATTAATGATCCAAAGAGTTGCTTACCCTCTGCAGAATACAAAGGACAAAATCATAGTAAGTATAAAACTCATTTCAGGAAGGAAGCAAGTTTCTAATAAAGGTCTGAAGACCAAACCACTTTGGTATACGGCATCATTAAACGTAATGCACATGGATGCAGAAGCACTTACTTCAAATTATTTTAGTAGCAGGTTGATGGCTATCCTCTTAACCTGTATCTTCATAATGAGGATCTTCTCACCTTTAAAATAATCTTGAACCAATAAACACATCTGCAGATAATACCATTTGAAAGGTAAGATAAGAACTTTCCTGGGATCGTGAAGGTTTAATTGAGGAGTTCTGCCATTAAATTCCTATTACTGTGCAATGGGGCTTTACAAACCACCTAGAAGAAAATTAGTCATTTCAGCGTAATGAAATAGTACACTCAATGGGTCTTATCAATATTAATATTATGAATTTTGAAAATAAACATTTAATTATATAGACATCTAGGAGAAGAAAAATAGATCTTATTAACAGTAATATATACTATATATTTAAAGACTGCTTTTATATGGCAATTTTTAAAAACTTCCTATCTGTATAAGCATCTGGCTTAATGACTAAAAACTCCAACTGATTAGACTGAAACAACTAAAAAGTGTTTCAAACATATCTCCAAGTATATAATTTTTGATACTACCTTCCTATCTTTTTGAATCTCTGCTGGGTAGAAAAATGCACCTCTCCCCAAAAATCCACATTCTAATTCCTGAATCCTGAGGATAATTTATATAGCAAAAGACACTTTGAAAATGCGATTAAATTAAGGGCCATCAGATGGGGAGATGATTCTGGATTATCTCTCTGGGCCTAATGTGTCCTTATAAGAATAAAGCAGTAGGATCAGAGAAAGAGATGTGACAAAGAAAGTAGAGGTCAGGGTGATGTGGGGCCATAAGCAAAGGAGTGCGGGCAGCCTGGGGAAGCTAGAAAAAGTAAGGAAACAGATTCTCCCCAGAGGCTCTAGAAAGAACACCCCTGCTGACCCATTCAGACTACTTATCTCCACAACCGTAAGAAAATAAATTTGTGTTGTTTTGGGATGCCAAATTTGTGGTAATCGGTTATAACAGCAATAGGAAACTAAAACAGAATCAGAAGCAGGATTTGTGTGTGTGTATACAGACATTTATATATGTGTGTATATGTATATAAAAATATTTTATACAGAGTGATATATTTATAAATTACTATTTATATATAGTATGTATACAGAGTAATATATATTATGTGTGTTTACATATATATATTATATGTGTGTATAATATATGAATTACTTACTATGCACACATATAAATGTCTTTAATATTTAAGATATTACTACAGTGAAAATATCTTATATTCTAAGTGTGTATAAATGATAGGCTCTACTTTATATGTTGATTTTGTTTGCAAATTTTAATGTGTGTATTGATACCTTTTCTTACAAGCAAAAGAAATTTAGGAGTCTAATATTATTTCTACAGTGATGTACATACAGAGTCCCACATTGAGATGTGAGAAACTCCTATCCTTCTGTTGATGAGGAAAAAGGAATTTGTCCTCTTCTGACCTTTCTTTCCTGACCCAGTAGGAGTGGACAATTCCTCAGGTTCTAATCTTGCCTGAGGGATGTTTCAAGGAAGAGGACTGGGAAAAGGAGCTGAGTCAGGGAAGCTGAGTTTTCAGATGGAAAACAAAAAGAAGAGCCTAAACAATGAGTGAAAGGTTTAGAGTGTGGAGTTAAGAAGCTATGGGATTTGACTCTTTCAAGTTCTGGGTCATTCCCTTTTGACCTGCTTACCACTTACATTTTCAGCCATGCTTTTTCTTGCAGATACCTCACTTCATTAATCATACCCCTTTTTCTCGATTTTTTTTCACTTTTACTATGTCAACCAGGACTATGCCTACAACATTAGTTATATTATTGCTTGAGTCCATTCGGGCTGCTATGACAGAATAACATTGACTAGGTGATTCATAAACAACAAACATTTATTTCTCACTATTCTGGTGGCTGGGAGGTTCGCGATCAAAGCAGTGGCTGATTCAGTGACTACTGAGAACTCACTTCCTGTTTTACTTACAGTGTCTTCTCATTCTGCCCTCATTTGGGAAGAAGGGGTGAGGGGGCTCTCTGGGCTCTCTTTAATAAGTCACTAATCTGTTCCTGAGGGCTCCAACCTCATGACCTAATCACCACCAAATACCATCACATTAGGTGTTTGTATTTAACATGTGAATTTTTAGAGAACATATTCAGTCTATAACAATTATTCAATTGTGAGTCCTTCCCTAAGGAACATATGACCATTCTCCATTCTCCACTGCCAACTTTCTTTTTCCTTTTTTCCACTGCCAACTTTCTAGAAAGAATTGAATGTACTCCATTTTCCTTTTGCTTTTTGTCTGGTACTTCCTGCTATCATGAGCAAATCTTGAAAAGAAAGCTAAAAACCTTCCAGATGTCAAATTTAAGGGGCACTACTCTTTCCTTTCTGATTTAAGCATTTCTTTTGCGTATTTGCGTATTTGACGCAGATTATCATAGCTTTCTTTCAGAAAATCTTTTTACATCTACCAAAGACTTCTCTTGTAGTTTTTCACTACTATTCCTTATTATTTCATTTCAAGTTAATTCCTGACTCTTCTTAGTCCACCATCCAATTAAATAATGATATGTTTCTCATGGTTCATTTCTTGGATCCTTTCTTTTCTTCATATATCCGACCTTGAGAGATCTGTATCACTGCATGCTTATGCATTCCCTAAACCGTGTCTGTAGCTAAAATCCCACTTCAATATTTTAGACTAGGTTTTCCAAATGTCTACCTGACAGTCTGCTCAAGACTTGAAAAACATGATGAAAGTCAATCTTATTAACTTATGACAATGTTCTTCTATTGTATTTCTTATTTTGATTGGTTTTTCTATTTACTTAATGGCCATGCTAAAGGAACAATTAAGATGTTACATGTCCTTTGCACCTCAAAAATCTAATCTGTTACAAAACCATAGTTTTAATATCAATTCCTTCCTCTCAGTTTGCCCTTCCATTGCCTACGTTTAGTATATAAGTTTTTTTTCTTTGGAATTCTCTCTTCCAACTATGATGCTATGAACTTTTCTGGTATGCTCTTTACCTATTTCCTCCATGACTATGTAGCTACTTACTTTTGTTAAAGACTCAACTCATAAGAAACACCTGGGCTGATCATTCTATATTCCTAGAACACAGGCAGATCCTCCTGAGAAATTGCATTCTTCAGTCCCTTATTTTATTGCTTTAAAACACTTAGACTAGTAATTTTTTTTTTTTTTGATTGGTTGATATAATTTGAATGTGTATTTTGTGTAGGAGAATGAGTAACTTAAAGCTTAGAAGGTTGAAGTTTCCAATTATGAAGAAAAATTGAGTAATAAACTAAAGCATTTGAATTTTATACTGAAGGTCACAGTGTGTGACTGAATGATCTCAAATATGAGAATGACGTGTTTGGATCTGCATTTTGAAATATTGTACCTCTTTGAGAGGATTGTATAAACTGGATTGTTCATAGGTGGACCTAAAAAGTATTGTGCTAAGTGAAATAAGTCAGAATGAGAAAGATAAATACCATATTATTTCACTCATATGTGAAATTAAAAAAAAAAAAAGAAAGAATCCAAAGCAGAATCAGACCTTTAAATACAGAGAGTAAACTGATGGTTGACAGAGGAAAGAGAGGTGGGAAGATGAGCAAAATGGGTGAAGCAGAGTGGGAGATAAAGGCTTCCAGTTATGGAATGAGTAAGTCATGGGAATAAAAGGTATAGCATAGGGGCACCTGGGTGGCTCAGTGGTTAAGCGTCGGCTCAGGTCATGAACCCAGGGTCCTGGGATCGAGCCCCACATCGGGCTCCCTGCTCAGCAGGAAGCCTGCTTCTCCTTCTGCCTGCCGCTCCCCCTGCTTGTGCTGTCTCTGACAAATAAATAAAATTAAAAAAAAAAAAAGGTATAGCATAAGGAATATAGTCAATAATATTCTAATAGTGCTGCATGGTGAAAGATGGTAGCTACACTTACGAGCACAGATAACATAGAAAAATATTGAATAACCATGCTACACCTGAAACTAATGTAACATTGTGTACCAACTATATTCAAATTAAAAAAAATAAAAAAGAAATTAAAGGGATGAAATGTTAAAAGTTCATAGAGAACATTCAAGGAGATCACTTAGGAAATAATTCTTGAAATCTGTATCAAAGTTTAAGATATAATAGAGTGATGGATATTGGACATATCTACATCTTAAAAGCTGAAGAAAAGAAAAAAAATAACTGTCAACCTACAGTTTAAATCCTTTAAAAATGATAGTGAAATAAAAATACTTCAGCCAAGAAAATTCATCGATGGCAGATTTATACTACCAGAAATGCTACTGAAAATTTTTCAAGATGAAGAGAGGTAATGAATATAGACAAACACTTGGAACTACACAAAGGAATAAAAACAACAGAAATTAAAAAAATATGTAGGTAAATATAAACAATTCCTTTTACTTTTTAAAACTTCTTTAAAAGACAATTGGACTGTTTACAGGAAAAATAACAGATGTCATATTATAAAACATGAAGAGGTAAAGTGGATAAGAACAAATTATAGCAAGGGGCGCCTGGGTGGCTCAGTCGTTAAGTGTCTGCCTTCGGCTCAGGTCATGATCCCAGGGTCCTGGGATCGAGTCCCGCATCGGGCTCTCTGCTCGGCCAGGAGCCTGCTTCTCCCTCTCCCACTCCGCCTGCTTGTGTTCCCTCTCTAGCTGTCTCTCTCTCTCTCTGTCAAATAAATAAAATAAAATCTTAAAAAAAAAAAAAGAACAAATTATAGCAAAATGGAAGAATATTGTTTTAATTTCTTACAATATATGGGCACCTGGGTGGCTCAGTTGGTTAAGCGTCTGCCTTTGCCTCAGGTCCTGATCCCAGGATCAAGCCCTGCTTCTGCATCCCTGCTCAGTGGGGAGCCTTCTTTTCCCTCTCCCCACCCCTCACTCCTGCCCTCTCTCTCTCCCTCTCTCTCAAATAAATAAATAAAATCTTTAAAATAAATAAAGAATAAATAAATTAAATAAATAAATTCTTACAGTAAAGATGAAGAGATATAGTATTAAGTTAAGGTCAAGTAGTGACAAATTAAGGTTGCATATTCTAATCCATGATGTGATCAATCAATAGATAAATATGTTCTTGGGGCACCTGGGTGGCTCATTTGTTAAGCGTCTGCCTTCGGCTCAGGTCATGGTCCCAAGGTCCTGGGATCGAGCCCCTCACCAGGCTCCCTGCTCTGTGGGAGGCCTGCTTCTCCCTGTCCCACTCCCCCTGCTTGTGTTGCCTCTCTCGCTGTGTCTCTCTCTGTCAAGTAAATAAATAAAATATTTAAAAAATATATAGATAAATATATTCAAATAAAACATACATAACTAAAAATTAAATGCATATAACATAAGGAAAAAATGGAATAACAGATAATACTTGATCGATTCAAAAGGAAGTAGGGAAAAAAAAAACAAATACAGAAGGGATAAATAGAAAACATACAGTGGGACGCCTGGTGGCTCAGTCAGTTGAGCTATCGGCTCTTGGTTTCAGCTCAGGCCGTGATCTCATGGGTGGTGATATCTGAGATTGAGCCTGTGTCAGGCTCCGCGGTCAATGAGGAGTTTGCTCTGAAGATTCTCTGCATCTGCCCCTCCCTCCGGTCCTGCAAAGGTAAAATGACAGACTGAAGCACAACCATATTAAATACTATATAAAAAGTAAATGGAAAAATTCTCCAATTAAAATCAGAGATTCTTCAGTTGCATTATTTATAAAAAAATGGATCGACAGTTTTTATGTACCAAAAAAAAGCAGTTTTCGAATTGAATATTCTTTAAAAATGAACATCCAGAATCTCACATTAAGATATTAGAAACCCAAGTTTTTTTAGGAAAAAGAATGAAGGAATATCTTCCCTTCTGGTCTAAAGATTTAGATGGGTTAAAAGCGTTAAAAAATTGTACCATGCAAACACTAATCATGAGAAAGCTTGAGTGGCTGTATTAACAATAAACAAAAATAGGCATCTAGACAAAGAATGTCACCAGAGAGAAAGGGAGCATATAATTATGGTAGATGTTTCATCAAAAATCCATTAGAACCATAATGTGTCAGCTCTTAATAACGGTGCCAATTTACAAGGAACTGGTACATTCAGGGATTGCAGGATTTAGTTAGGAACTTTCACTATTTAGATAGAAAAAGAATATGAGGCTTCTGGTAACACATGTTCTAGTTTTAATGTTGTTTGTTATTCTAAATTGTAGTATAAAGCACTACTATGATTTCAGAAGAACATGCCTTGCGGTACTTGTGGCAGCCCTTGAAAAAATTAGTGTTGACCTCCAAGTGCCAGACAGAGCATTCTGGTAGCATTTGATGTCTCTAGAATCCTTTGCAGCGAATGATTAATTTGGGGTTGAACAGAGAGTGTCTCAAAGTTTTATAATGGTTTGCAGTGCTATCGCTGCTAGATGCATAATCTATTTTCTTTTCTTTTAATGAGCATCTTACTTACTCCCTAAATATATAAAATCAGATGAAGTGCATAAATTCAGATGAAGTGCTATAGGTAAAAATTGTTAGTAATATGATCCAGATGGTCCAACAGTTCTGTGTCTCTCTGCTTTCTATTTCTGTGGTGAGACTTGAGCAGTAGTATTGTATTGATGCTCTAATTAAGGCTTATATTTAATCACTTAATTTGCCTATATTGGAAACATACTTTTTGCTATTTTCCCTAGCTTTTTATCACTGCTGCACTAATAACTGTATCCAAAAAAAGCAAGCTTAACATCTTTATTGATCTATGTAATTAGTACTGAAATCACATTATAGAAAATCTTTTAAAAGTCAGGGTGCGTCATGCATAAAGAACTATTTTTACTTATTGCTTTTTTAAGCAATTAGCTTTGTGACCACTGTGCTATTTCCCCACAGTATAACAAATATAAAAATGACACCAAGAATTTATTACCTCCTTTGGACAAGGTTGAAATAGTTAGTGTTTATAAATGATTTGCAAGAAATTTTACAGTAATGAAAGCAGTAAATTATATTACAATTCCATGTCTACAATGTTGAGGAACAATGATAATCACCGTTTTATGTTTTTCTTTCAGCTTTTGATAAAGAACCATAGAATGTTCAACATATATGCCCTCAAGTGATTTAGAAAGGAATAATGTACAGCAATAATTAAAACACCATAAAGTGCAGCCTTCCAAACAAACAAATGCCAGTGTTTTATTAGGGAGTTTTGTAAAGAGTATAAAGGTCTTTGGATCATTATCACAAATGCCAGTCCAGGTTGAATCAACATGTAAATGAGATTGCAAATCTCTGTAGGATGTTCAGTGCACCGATGCCCATGAGAGGTTTGAATATTAGAGAATTATAAATAGAAACTGATGAACCTCACATATTACTGAAAGTAATTTCAAGCCCTTTGCAAAAATAAGATAAAATTTCATTCAAGGAGGTTATCAGGCAGCAGAGCATAGTTAAAACTCATTGGCCTCCTCCATCATGGGATCAGTAATAGGTTCTGTAATTTACTATAAGGATTTTTGCCTAATTCAAATGTTTTTGGATAGTTTCAAAGGCTCTAATGAAAGTAAAACTCCATCTTGTATAAATTATCCCTTCCATACATTTTCCTAATCCCTCAGTGTAATTTTAGAGGTCAAATCACCAAGTTGGGAGGTTTTCATATAGTGAGAAGTGGATCCAAAGGCTAGAGAAAGTGGCTATTTACATGGAGATATTTTCACAGTTTAATGGGATTCCCTGGAAATTGTTTAAATTAAGGAAAATAAGCCACTAGGAAATTGCAGAATCTAACCTAATCATAGAAGAGTATTTGATTAAAGGACTACCTTACAAACAATCTTTTAAAGATAATTGTATAATAGAAAAATATGTAAAATACAGGAATATTCATTTTATAAGTGAACTTCTGTCATGATCAGGAGTTTTACCATTGAAAAAGACCAAACTCAATTTCAGCTGCTGTTAATTGAAAGGGGATTTATTTGAAACATAATAAAAATAATAGATACATTAAATAATCAAAAATATCCATCTGATAAGCATAAATGAAAACATTTAAAAAGTCAAGTTTTCCTCCTTAGCAAACAAATTTTATTTAGCACTAGTTGTATGTAGTGACACATTTTTTCAAGTGTTGTTTGCCAGTTGGTATTTTAAGTGAAACTCCAGCATTTTTACGTTATTTTATATAACCAGTTAACCAATAACAAGTTATAATGAGTAATAATAAGTTAACCATTTTTGTACATATCTGTGTGAATATACAAAAAAAGATTTGTAACTATCTTTAAAACTATGTATTAACCTCTTTCCAGGAGCTCTGCCTTATAAGACAATTTAATAAGAGAGCCAGAAATCTGCACTCATTATTTTTCATAACCTAATGAAAAGGAAGAAAAAAAGGAAGGAAATATTGCATAATTGAACAGAAAAAAAAAAAAAAAAAAAAAAACCTACACAGAGAAAAGAACGTATTCTGGTAATTAAGCGTATCCTTGATAACCACTCTTGGTGCATTCTTCAATAGAGGAAATTATATGGCATTTAATTTCCTCAATTTCTCCAATGGTAGTAACAATTTTAGTACTACATCACTCTTGTTCTAAATCATTTATTTAAAATAGCCAGCCATTGACTGGATTTTACCTTTCACTCCAGAGCCATTTGATTCAATGTTGACTTACAGTAATCTGCCCTGAAAAAGCATTTTCACTTTGATTCTTGTCCTTTAGATGATCTTCTGGAAAAAAAAAAAAAATTGCCTTTATGAGGCAAAAATGTGTATTAGATGTAGTTTATTTTCTTAATTTTTGAAAATTAATGAGAGTATTACATATAAATGCAACCTAAATGTAAGTTGCAAAAAGCAATCAGGTTTTTCCCTCTCTGTTAAAGATTTGAAAGGTTTCCTGTATTTTCTCTTTCTTTCTCTCACCTCCCTTCTTCCATCTTTCCTCATTTGTTCTTTCTCACTCATTTTTTTCTTTTTCTGCAGTCCTAAACAGTCTCTCTCCATCTTGACTAAATAGATGTACTTGATTCTTGAGTTTTTTCTCTATTCTAAGAACAAAATTTTTATTTAGGTAAACTATAAATAAAATTTAATTTATATTCTAAAGACCCTAATTTTCTTTTTTTAAGTATTGAGATCCCTTTTAAAAAGAGACTTAGTGGGGTGCCTGGTCTGCCTTAGGCTCAGGTCATGATCCCAGGGTCCTTGGATCAAGCCCTGCATTGGGCTTCCTGCTCAGCCAGGAGCCTGCTTCTCCCTCTCCCACTCCCCCTGCTTGTGTTCCCTCTCTAGCTGTCTCTCTCTCTTTCTCTGTCAAAAATATAATTAAAATCTTAAAAAAAAAAAAAAGAGAGAGAGACTTAGTTATTTGAGAAATAATTTGAAATATAATCTATAGGTAAAAACTTATGTGCAAGTATAATTGATTTTCAATACAGAAAAATAATTTGCAAAGTTATTAATACATGAGGATCTGTCAGTGTAAGTTGATATCATAATCTTATTCATAGACAAACATCCAGTGATTCTAACCAATCCTTTGGGATTTTTGACCAAAGATTGATGAAATAAACCTTCCGATCTCTGAATTATCTGGGTTATCTTGTCAAAAAATATATCATATATCAAGTATATCATACAATTTCATGTCTTTTATTCATTTAGTGTTATATGTGCTAAGGAAAGATTATTCTACCTATGTGAACACATTTTTCTTAAAGCATTTTTTTTGAAACATAAGTGTAGAAGATATGTATTCCATTCAAATTGGAAATAAATATCATTGGATAATTCAGAGAATTGGAAGAATTGCTATTATTAATTAAATTCAAGTACCTCAAGGGAAAATACAGTGTGTGTGTGTGTGTGTGTGTGTAGGGAAGAGAGCTAGATTATTTTTTTAAAGCTATGACTTAAAACTTTCTCACATTAAATACAAGTAAATAATTCACATGAATGGTTCCCAAAGAATCACACTCTTTAGAGTACCTAAACACTCACAATATCCAACAATTAATAGTTTCATTGTTTTTTTTTTAGATTTTATTTATTTATTTGATAGAGACAGAGAGAAAGAGAGTGCACAACTAGGCAGAGTGACAGGTAGAGGGAGAGGGAGAAACAGGCTCCCCGCTGAGCAGAGAGCTTGATCCCAGGACTCTGGGATCAAGACCCAGCTGAAGGCAGATGCTTAACCGTGAGCCACCCACTTGCCCTAATAGTTTTATTGTTAATCAAAATTTCTTCATTGTACCCAACTAGCTATTTACAAAGCCACTAGAAAAAGAAATAAAGGAGCAGAGACAATTTTTTTTAATAATTTTCTTTAAGGTTTACTCTTTAAAATTTTGACTTTGCATAAAGAAGTCTTGTCGAATGTGTATTAATTTAGGCTAATTCATATCTATATCTATCTATATCTATATCTATATCTATATCTATATCTATATATAAATAAGTAAAATTATATAGCCAAGATAAGTAGCTAAGAGTGATTCCATGTGAAATTCATACTGAAATTTTTTAAAGCCCTTCCTAATTAAGCATGACTTTTGGTTGCAAAGTACATTTTAATTGCAGCCTGTATTATATCATCAAAGGTAATTTGCCCATCTCTGCAATCTATTTGCTTTTGCAATCTGGCAAAAGCCCTTTCAAGGGAATGGTAAAAATCCTGAGCCCTCACAAGATGGCAGTAGTGTAACATTAATGTTAATAATGCTTATCCTTCATAAAACAAAACTCTTGAATTTTCAAATAGTAAAAATACCTTGAAATACTAACCATCAGAGTCAGGTCTGAATATAGAAAATGATCAGAAAAGTGGAATTTGATATAAATATAATATATTAAGCCTCAGAGAAACAGCTTAAATGCAATGATTCTTTCTTGTACCAATTTATTTTCTACTGATTTGTTTTTTCATGAGAAGGTGACTCAAAAGAGTGCTCCTCATCCTTTCCTCTCTCATTGCAAGCTGGTTAAAAGAGAGTAAATTCTGGAATCTATTTTCACAATTTATGTTTTGTAATTCTAACAGCCGTGGTAAATTCTCTATGGAAAAAAAAACATAAAAATTACATATACTTTGTTTTCAAATTTTGATAGTATGTAAGAATATGAGAAATCACACAGCACAGTCACTGATATCAGATAGACCCATATAAAAATAGTGGTTTCCTCGCTTTAGGTGTGTTACTTAAATTCTCTTAGTTTCCACACTCATAATATGAAGGTAATAGAACCTACCTTTCAGAACAACCTTGAGAAACAAATGACCCATAGTTGTTACACTGTCATGAGAGTTTACAGAACATATTCAAACTGATGCATTTCTTGTCAGCCTCAAGTCTTTTCAGCAAAGATTATTATATTTCTATATGCTTCTGTGGCAAAATTTACTGCATTGTTCTCCTGGGACAACCCCACTGTTTGTGTGGTTACCATTTCTCCAATTTATTCCTCTGTTCCATCTGAGTTATTGGTCTCGTCAGATAGGCTCCTATATGTTGTTATCACAAAGCCTTCCAAGATTGGTTTTTTGTCAATTCTTTACTATTTATCTGCACTTATCTTCTCATTCCTGTTGACCTGGAATGACCTTTCCTTCTCATGCCTGTTACTCTGAGCAACATTGCTGGCTTCCTTTCTCCTTTTCCATTACATTTAGTCAATCACAGTTTTTGAGAAAAAAAAAAAATAAGGCTCTATTTTGATGTTTATTATCAAATTGTCCTTATTCACATACATGTTGACAAATACTAAGGAAAGAATTTTGACAAATTTTGACAAATACTAAGGAAAGAATTTTGTGTTCTTGTACACATGCTCATATAAAATATCTAATGTACTTACATAATGCTGGACTTAGAGGCGTATTTTTCTATCTTGTTGGATAAAACCCAAAGTATTGTTAAATATCAGTTATTGAGGTGTGACCAATATACAAAAAAAATACACATATAAAAATAATTCAGATCAAGTAAATATCATAAAATGAACACGTGTGTGTTACCACTGCCAAAATCAAGAAATACAAAATTATCCCACAAGCATGCTTCGGGCTTTAAGCAATTTTTATACCCTTCTTCTCCCCCAAAATAATCCCTACTGATTTCTCAAGCTGTAGATTAGTTTTGCCTGTTTTTCAACTTCTGATAAATGGAATCATACACTTGCTTAAGCTTTTATATCTGGTTCATCATAGTCAATATTATGTTCAGGTGATTCACCTTGATTTTGTATAGCTATAGTCCATTCCATTTCATTGGTGTATAATAGTGTATTAAATGAAGAGACCACAATATGAGTATCCATTCTACAGAAATTGAGGTTGTTTCAAGTTTGGAGCTATTATGAATAATGTTGCTATGAAAAATCTTATAATTACTTTTGTGAATTTCTGTGTGTTCATCTAGGGGTGAAATTACTATATTCATAGCATATCGCTTATGCTCATTTTTGTTAGAAAATGTAAGATTCCTCCAATGTTGTAATATTCAACTTATGTTCTTATAAGCAGTCTATGATAATACAAATTGCCCCACAGACAGCATTTT
Organism: Phoca vitulina; assembly: GCF_004348235.1. Classification (NCBI taxonomy): domain Eukaryota; kingdom Metazoa; phylum Chordata; class Mammalia; order Carnivora; family Phocidae; genus Phoca; species Phoca vitulina. The sequence goes on from NW_022589706.1 coordinate 46,742,563, forward strand.
TAATTTTAAACATTCTGCTGAGTAAGAAGTCTCATCTCAGTATGAAGTTTTTTAGAACATTTTTTTATTAAAAAACTTCAAACATTCAAAAAACTAAGAAGAACTATACAGTTAACTCTCACATAGTCACCACATAAATTCTACAAATGGAATTTTAGTGTTTCTTTCAAAGCATATCTATCTACCAGTCAGTCCCCTATAGCCATCTATCAGCCCACCTTAAATTTTTAATGAATTTCAAAATAAATAACAAATATCAATATACTACCCCTAAGCACTTTGACATGCTTTTTATAAACTAGGCTTGTTATTTGTTTGTGTTTTTTGGAGAGAAAAGTAAAAATAAATAAAATCTACAATTCTTAAGTTTATCAATGGATGAGTTGGCAATGCAGGAACTATATAAGTCAAAATCCCATAAAGATATAGAAGAGCACAGTCACTCCAGAATGTTCCCTCATCCCTCTTCCCAATAATTCCTAGTCCTACACCCTCCCATAAGAGGCAAATATGGGCTTGCTACTAGAGAATTTCAAATAAATGGAATCATACTCAATACTTTTTTTGTTTATGACTTCTTTTCCTCAACAAGATATTTGTAAGAGATTTACTGAGGTATAACTAATATAAAGAAATGGCACATAATAAAACACACAGCTTGATAAGTTTGACATGACATAGTCCCCTTTTATAATGCTCCCCCTTGCCTCTTCTAAATCCCCATCTCCATAGACTGTGTGTTCATGGTCTAGAATTTCATGTAAAGGAGATCATACAGTATGAACTATTTTTTGGTCTAACATCTTTCATCATCATAATGATTTTGAGATTCATTCATGTTGGTATCTGTGTCAAATTCATTCATATTTATTGATGATAAATATGCCATTGTATACACACGCCACAATATATGTATTTGTTCACCCATTATAATAGACATTTCCAGTTTTTGTCTATTACAAATAAAGCTGCTATGAACATACACTTTTATTTTTGTTGGATAAATATCAGGGTATGAAATGGTTGAGTCATATGGTAGATGTAAGTTTAAATAAGAACCTACCAAATGGTTTTTCAAAAAGATTCTAGAATTTTCAAAAAGATTTTGGCAGTATTTGAGACTCTAGTGCTCCGCACTCTCACCAACACATGCTATAGTCAGTTATGTTGTAATTTTTGTCCTTGTAAAAGATGCAGTAAGAACTAATTGTGGCTTTATTTCATTTTTCTAAAGATGGTGTTGAGCACATTTCCATGTGCTTAGTCGCCATATGTATTGCATTTTTAAAACTAGTCTATTGAACTATGATTGACATGCTAAAAACTTGTACATATTTATTTATACAACTTGATGAGTTTGGGGTTAAGTATACACCATGAAAACATTGCCATCATCAAGGCCCTAAACCTATTCATCACCTCCCAAAGTCGCCTCCCATCCCTTTTATTGTTGTTATTATTATTATTATTATTATCATTATTAATGTGTGTGGTAAGAACACTTAATATAAGATCGACCTTCTTAGCAAATTTTAAGTATACAATATAATATTAACTATAAGCAATGTGCTGTATACTAGAACTCCAGGACTTATTTATTTTTCATAACTCTGTACCCTTTAACAATCACATCCTCATTTTCTCCTCTCTCCAGCCCCTGGTAAACACCATTCTATTTTGTTTCTATGAGTTTGACTATTTTAGATTCCACATATAAGTGAGAACATACAATGTTTCTCTTTCTGTGTCTGGCTTATTTCACTTAACATAATGTCTTCAGATTCAATTCTGCAAATAGCAGAATTTCTCTTTTTTTTAAGGCTGAATAATATTCCATTGTATGTATATGCTACATTTGCTTCATATTCAAATCATGTGCCCATTTCTTAAAATTTTTGTTTCTTTTTGTTGTTTCTATTTTATTTTTGTTAAGTTTTGAAATGTTCTTTATGTATTCTAAATATAAATTGCTTGCCACATATGCGATTATTAAACATTTTACGTGTCTGTTCATCCTTAATCTGTTTTTCTATTTTGATGTCAATACCATACTACATTTATTATATCTATAATAAGTATGCAGTCAGATAGTATAACTCTACAGTATTTGTTCTTCAATTTGGAATATGAGCTGGTTGTTCTAAACTTTTCAATTTTCATGTAAATTTTAGAATAAACTTATTAGTTTCTACAAAAAGAGAGAAGCCAGGTATTCAGATTTTTCCTAAATATTAGATATTTTTGATGTTAATATAAATGTTATTTTTACATCTCAACCTCCAATATGTTTACTACTAGTATATAAATACATAAATATTCTTATATATTGATATTATACCTTCCAACTTTGCCAAATATATTAAATAATTCTTGCAGAATTTTTTTGTCAATTCCATTAGATTGTCTATAGAGATAATTCTGCAATCTGTAAGTACAGTTTTTCTTATTTCTTTCCAATCAAGATAGTCTTTATGTTTTGTCCTTGTTTCATTACAATGGTTAGAACTGCCAATATAATACAGAAAATAAATATTAACAGTGGTTATGCATGCTTTGTTTCTGTTCTTAGGTGAAAAAATTTAGCTTTCATCTTAAAGTACAATATTAATAATTGGTTTTCATAGCTTCCAGAAATTTACTTCTATTCCAAGTTTGCCAAAAGGTTTTTATTTTTTGTTTTTTTAAATCAGAATGGATATAGGATCAATTATATACAGAGATGAACATACGAATATTCTTTTCCTAATTTTCTACATTTATGAAATAATACCCACTTAAGAAATAAATAGAGTTGGTTTTTGTACTTACATTTTATAATATCAATGTGAACACTGAATTAGTGGATACTAAACATTGCTTCTAGGGAAAATGCAGAATTAATTCCTGTGAGCCTCTGATCACAGCTATTCATTAACTGATCAGTATATAACCTTGGTTTATGTACATTTATGCTTAAAGACCCCTTACTTAATACATATTGTTGATTTATGAGTATTGAATTCATGACTAACAGCATCATAACTCATCTAATGAAACTATAATACATGCATATTTTCCATCACATCCTTCTTGCAGTTAACAACACAAGACAACACATCAGTACCACGCTCGGGGTCATTTTAACAGCAAAATCACCAACAGAAATGTCAAAGTGTGATACAAATAGACCCAGAAAAGGACACTTGTTTACAAGATATGAGCTGAAACAAGAAGGCAGGACATTGCTTTATTTAATCTCATTGGGAATATGAGTGTCCTGTGAGTCAAATTTCTGGCCATTTTGTCCATGTCTGCAAATGATTGTGGAAGTACTGTAAGTATAGATTAGGGGGTTACAAATAAAATTTAGCCAATAGACAAATTAGTAAATTCAAAACTCATGAATTACGAGAACCAACTCCATATACTTATTTTGTTGTTGGATTTTTTCTGCTATTTTTAAAAGAATTTTTCCATCTGTAAACTCGAGAGATATTGGAATGTAATTTTTTAAATTGAATTTTTGTCTTGTTTCAATATCAGAGTAATGCTGGCATCATAAAATGAGAGGAATTCACCCTCTTCAATTTATAAAGTACGTGTGTCAAATTTGTATTGTTGCATTCTTAAATATTTGGTACAATTCCACAGTGAGGCCATCAGGGCCTGGAGGTTTCTTGTTTTTCCATAGGAAGTTTTTTACGGACAAATTCAATATTTCTCATAAATAGTGGCCAATCCAGGTTATCTGTTTTGAATGAGCTTTGGTAGTTTGTATATTTCAAGTAATAGTACTTGTTATATAAATTGTTAAATTTATAAAATTTTCATAATATTTTCTTCTTCTTCTTTTCATATCTGTAGAATCTATAATAACAGCAGCTCTCTCATTTCTGACATTGGCAATTTTTGTCTTCTCTCTTTTTTCCTTATCAGTCTAAGGAAGGGTTAATAAATTTTACTGTTTTTCTCAAATTACAGGCTTTATTTTTCAAATTGACTTTCTTCATTATTTCTATCTTATTGGTTGCCACTCTGTTTTTTTAGTATTTCCCCCATTTTTTTTTTTTTTTTTTTTTTTTTTTTTTTTATGGTGACTTTGGGTTTCTTTCTCTGTTTTCTTAAGGTAAAAGCTAAGGTTGCTGGTTTGAGACTGTTCTTTTCTAATGTAGGCATTTCGTATTATAAAATGTCCTGAAGCTACCACTTCAGCGATTTCCCGTAAATTTGGGTATGATTTGGTATGTCTTGTTTTAATTTTCATTCTGTTCAAGGTACTTTTGAATTTTCTTTTTGAATTCTTCTTAGACGCATAGTGCTATGGGCTGAATTATATCCCCTACCCCTGCTTCCAAAATTGGTGTGTTGCAACTCTAACCCCCAGCACCTCAGACTGTGACTGTATTTGGAGATGAAGCTTTTGAAGAGTTTACAGTTAAATGAGATCATATGTGTGGGCTCTATTATAATCTGATGGTTGTCCTAATAAGAAAAGAAACTTTGGACATATAAGGCCTACCAGGGATACATATGCACTTATCTTATTGGAAATACGAGTATCAGGTGAGTCCAATTTTTGGCCACTCTGCACCTGAAAAAGCCACGTGAGAACACAGCAAAAAGGTGGTCATCTGCAAGCCAAGGAGAGAGTCCTCAGAAGAAACCAAACCTGCCAGGACCTTCATCTTGGATTTCTAGGCTCCAAAACTAAAGAAAAAAATTTCTGTTGTTTAAGCCATCCAGTTTCTGGTATTATGTTATGGCAACCCTAGCCTAGGTTATTTAGAAATGTGTTTTGTTTCTAAATATTTGGGAATTCTGTGGCTATCTTGTTATTAGTTTCTCATTTAAGTCCATTGTGGTCAGAGAACATACTCTGTATGACTTGAATCTTTTTAGGATAATTGACAGTTTCACTCTGCAGCATGTGGTCTTAGTAGCAATTGTCCAGCGTGGGGTAGAATGGAATATATTTTTATGCATTTTATGTTCAGTATTCTATAAATTCAATCAAGTCAAGTTGGTGGATAGCGTTGTTCAGTGTCCTATATCTTTACTGAATCTCTATCTACTTGTTCTACTAATTTTTGATACAGACATTAAAATCTCTGACTATAACTATGGATTTGTCTATGTTTTCATACAGTTCTTACAGTGAATGCTTAACATAGTTCAGAATTCTGTTACAGATGCAGAGTCCTTTCGTTTTATTAGGGTTTCCGGATAAATTGTGCCCCTTTTTTATGGATTTGTTATAGGCAATTAATCTTATATATTGAACAGCTTAGCTACAGCTTTTACTTTGGGATCAGATGCTGGGCCTCAAAGTCAGCAGGGAAAAGAGCAGAGCAAGAAATAGGGACATAAATAAAGTGGGGAAGAGCAACACCAGCCTGGAACCTGTGAGGACAAGCTGGACCCTGCACTGCTCTCTCGCCACCTCCAAGCTACCAAGTTTGACATTGTGGGCGGCAAGGAGGAGAAACTGGAGCTCTTTGTCGTGGAGCTACACACACCCCTGGCCCAGGAACTTCAGAAACTGAAGGATGCGATCTGGCAGGAGCTGGAGAAACCTCTGGGGGGCTGCTGCCTTACACCCACAAGTTAGCCACAGTTTACTGACACCCGAGCTACAGCGGGGCTGGAGGCTCCTGAACGGACTTTCTGAGTACAAAAAAAACGTGGCTGTTTCTTCATGTTGCTTTCCAGATCTATATAAAGTATCTCATGTGCACACAAGCAAGCCTCAAACTTTGCAGGAATGGAAATTCTCCAAATTTTGTGGTTTGCTAAACCACCGCAGTACAATTTACCGCCACTCTTCCTCGAGGGAAAAGGCAAGATTTCATCAAATGCAAAATACAGGGATGTCTAGATAATAAAATAACTTCCTTACCTATAATCTAAAATTACATACATATATATATATATTATATATTGCCAAATATAATATATATATATTATTTTTTTGCTAAAATCTACCACATCTGATATTAACATAGCCTTCCTGTCTTCCTTTAGTATGATATTGCCATGATACACTTTCTCCATTCTTTTAATTTTAACACATTTGTGGCTTTATTGTTTTAAAATAGTTTTCCTATAGCAGTGTATAGTTGGATCTTGCTTTTTAAATCTAATCTGAAAATCTCTGCCTCTTAATATCACCTACATTAAATGTAGTTGTTGATAATATAATTGAGTTTAAATCTAGTGGTTCCTATGTGTTTTCTATTTTCCCAGCTATTCTTTATTCCCTTTTCTCTGACCTCTTTTGGAAAGTTTCAATTCATTTCTCTCCTGCCTCTCAGGGATTACTGTTCTTCATTCCCCTTTGTCCAGTGTTTGGGAAATGGTTGTTTTATAAATGTTGTCCGTTTTTCTTAATTTGTTTCAGGATGCAGTATATATTTAGTCCCTGTTATTTTATCTTGTCCAGAGGTAGATTTCTACCTAGACAATGATTTAAAGCAGCTATTATAAAAATATTCAAGGATTCAAATTGATAATTGAGCATTACAAAAAAACAGGTAGGAATCCTAAACTGAAACAAACAAATGAAAAATCTAAACAGGAAAAATTCAATATTTAAAGTTTTTAAAACTTCACCAGGGGACGCCTGGGTGGCTCAGTTGGTTAAGCGTCTGCCTTCAGCTCAGATAATGATCCCGGGGTCCTGGGATCGAGCCCCGTGTCGGACTCCATGCTCGGCGGGGAGTCTGCTTCTCCCTCTGTCTGCCACTCCCCTGCTTGTGCTTTCTCTCTCTCTCTCTGACAAATAGATGAATAAAATCTTTTAAAACAAAAACAAAACACACACAAAGAAACGAAAAACAAAAAAATCTTCACTAGGTTGTCTTAACAGCTGATTGGAGATAACTGAAGAAACAGTAAGAGAAGTTGAATAATGGATCAATAGATAATATCCAATCTGAAGTCCAGAGAGGGAAAAAAAATTGTTTGAAATAAAATACGGATCCTTAGAAACCTGAGGTACTATATCTAACAGGCCTAAAATACATGTTAATTAGTGTCTCAGAAGAAAACTAATGTGGTGGACTACCTTTATTGTTAGGTGTCCTAGTCCCTTGGACATTCCTGTGAAGTGAATATTTAGGTATCTTGCCTATTTTTTGTTGGTTTGTCTCTTTTTTCTTATTGATTTATAGAAGGTCTTTATATTTACTGAACACAAGCATTGTTTTGGATATATACGTTGGAAATATCTTCTCCGCCCTGTGGTTTCCTTTTACATTCTTAATCTTTAATTAATCAACACTTTACATTTTAACAAATAAAATCCATCTCTTTCTATATGTTACTGCTTTGTGTAAGACATTTTTGCCTCTTTTGATTCCTTAAAAGTATCTTTCTACTCAAAATTTTATTATTTCTTCTCTTGTATTTAGGCCTACCCTCCACCTGCAACATGTTTTAGGTACTATGCAACATATCACTTATTGTGTTTGTTTTTGTTTTTTTGGGGGGGTTTCACATTTTCTTTTATTTTTTCCTTTTTTTTCCTCAAGTTTTTATTTAAATTCTACTTAGTTAACATACAGTGTAATATTGGTTTCAGGAGTAGAATTTAGTGATTCATCACTAACATAACACCCAGAACATATCACTTATTGTAAGGACTATTTTTCCCCTACTACTCTATCATAAATCAAGTGTCCTTGTATATATACATCTATTTCTGTGCTATGCTTTCCCATGAGTCTATTGCCTATCATCACACTAATACTACACTTTAAAATCAAACCATTTTAAAATAAGTCTTGGTATCTGGTAGGGTAAATCATTTACTTTTGTTCATATTTTTTAAAGCTTTGCTATTTTTAGCCATCTACATTTCCATGTACCCTTTAAATTGAGTGTACTAATTTTCACAATGAAAGTTACTTGGGATTTAAATTGAGTTTGTATTAAATCTTTTTTTTTCAAGTTTTAATTTAAATTCCAGTTTGTTAACATGTAGTGTAACCTTAGTTTCAGGAGTAGAATTTAGTGATTCATCATTTATATACAACACCCAGTGCTCATCACAAGTGCCCACCATAATACCCATCACCCATTTAACCCATTCCCTCACCTACCACCCCCCAGCAATCCTCAGTTTGCTCTCCAAATTTAAGAGTCTATTTTATGGTTTGCCTCGTCCCTTCTCCCTATGTTCATCTGTTTTGTGTCTTAAATTCCACATATGAGTGAAACCATATGGTATTTGTCTTGCTCTGACTGACTTATTTCACTTAACATAATACCCTCTGGGTCCATCCACATCATTGCAAATGGAAAGATTTCATTCTTTATATATATATATATGTATATTTCTTCTTTAGCCATTCATCAGTACATGGACATTTGGGCTCTTTCCATAGTTTGGGTTTTTGAGGAAACTTCACACTGCTTTCCAGAGTGGCTGCACCAGTTTGCATTCCCACCAATGGTGTAAGAGGGTTCCTCTTTCTCCACATCCTCTCCAACACCTGTTGTTTCCTGTGTTGTTAATTTTAGTCATTCTGACAAGCGTGAGGTGATATCTCATTGTGGTTTTGATTTGTATTTCCCTGATGCTGAGTGATGAACATTTTTTTTTTATGTGTCTGTTGGCCATTTGTATGTCTTCTCTGGAGAAATGTCTGTTCATGTCTTCTGCCCATTTCTTAACTGGATTTTTTGTTTTTTGGATGTTGAGTTTGATAAGTTTTTTATAGATTTTGCATACTAACCCTTTTATCAAATATGTCATTTAGAAATATCTTCTCTTATTCTGAAGGTTGCCTTTTTAGATTTATTGATTGTTTCTTTCTCTGTGCAGAAGATTTTTATCTTGATGAAGTCCCAATAGTTCATTTTTGCTTTTGTTTCCCTTGCTTCTGGCCATGTGTCTGGTAAGAAGTTGCTACAGCCAATGACAAAGAGGCATTTGCTGCCCATGTTCCCCTCTAGGATTTTGATGTTTTCCTGTGTCACATTTAAGTCTTTCATCCATTTTGAATTTATGTTTGTGTATAGTGTAAGGAAATGGCCCAGTTTCTTTCTTTTGCATGCTTCTGTCCATTTTTCCCAACACTATTTGTTGAAGAGACTGTCTTTTTTCCATTGGATATTCTTCCTGTTTTGTCGAAGATTAGTTGACCATAGAGTTGTGGATCCATTTCTGGGCTCTCTATTCTGTCCCATTGACCTATGTGTCTGTTTTGGTGCCAGTACCATACTGTCTTGATCACTACAGCTTTGTGATATAACTTGAAGTCCAGAATTGTGATGCTTCCAGCTTTGCTTTTCTTTTTCAAGATTGCTTTGACTATTCCAGGTCTTCTGTGGTTCCCTACAAATTTTAGGATTCTTTGTTCTAGCTCTGTGAAAGATGCTGGTGTTATTTTGATAGGGATTGCATTAAATGTGTAGATTGCTTTGGGTAGTATAAACATTTTAACAATGTTTGTTTTTCCAATCCCTGAGTATAGAATGTTTTTCCATTTCTTTGTGTCATCTTTAATTTCTTTCATAAGTGTTGTATAGCTTTCAGATCAGAGTACAAATCTTTTACCTCTTTGGTTAGGTTAATTCCTAGGTATCTTATGGTTTTTGGTGCAATTGTAAATGGGGTCAATTCCTTGATTTCTCTTTCTGCTGCTTCAATTATTGGTGTATAGAAATGCAACAGATTTCTGTACATTGATTTTGTATCCTGTGACATTGCTGAAGTCATGTATTAGTTCTAACAATTTTTTTTGGTAGAGACGTTTGGGTTTTCTACACAGTGTCATGCTGCATATAAGAGACTCATTTTAGACCTAACGTAAAGACACCTGCAGAATGAAAGTGAAGGAATGGAGAACCATTTATCATGCTATTGGATGTCAAAAGAAAGATGGAGTAGCAATGCTTATATCAGACAAACTAGAATTTAAACCAAAGACTATAACAAGAGATGAAGAAGGACACTATATCATAATAAAGCGGTCTATCCAACAAGAAGATCTAACAATTGTGAAGATTTATGCCCCAACTTGGGAGCACCCAAATATATACAACAGTTAATAACAAACATAAAAGAACTCGCTGATAATAATACAATTATATTAGGGGACTTTAACACCTCACTTACATCAATAGACAGATCATCTAAGCAGAAAATCAATGAGGAAACAATGCTTTTGAATGACGCACTGGACTTCACAGATATACTCAGGGCATTTCATCCTAAAGCAGCAGAATACACATTCTTTTTGAGTGCACATGGGACATTCTCCAGAACAGAACACATACTAGGTCACAAATGAGGTTTCAACAAGTACAAAAAGATTGAGATCATACCATGCATATTTTCTGACCAAAAAATTATGAAACTTGAAGTCAACTGGAAAGAAAAAAATTAGAAAGTCCACAAATACATGGAGGTTAAAGAACATCCTAATAAAGAATGAATGGGTCAACCAGGTAATTAAAGAAGAAATTTAAAAATACATGAAAACAAATGATAATGAAAGCATGATGGTCCACAACCTTTGGGATGCCACAAAAGGAGTCATATGAGGGAAGTATATAGCAAATAGAGACCTATCTCAAGAAGCATATATTAAATCTTTAGATATATTTGGATATAACTGATATCTCTAGAATACTGAAAATTCCTGTTTCAAAATCTGCAATATGGTACATCATTCATAAATATATATTAAATTGAGTTTAATCCTGCCAGTATCAAAGGAATAAAAATAAATTAAGATAACAAGAAGAGAGTTGTAATTAGTTTCATGAATCTAATTTATGGGTTAATACAATGTGGTTTTCTTTTCAATCTGCAAAGTTCAACATCACCTATATTATTTTTGTTTGGTAATTTTTTTCTATGATAAAAAATTAGTTCATAAAAATTAAATATTTCAAATTTTAACATTATGCTTTTACTTATTGATTTTTCAATGATATACACATTACACATTTTTTTCATAATTCTCCCTTTCTTATGTGAAGACCACACACATATATACAAATTCATTTTGAGACAAACAAAAAAAGTGCATCCTTTTTACATGTACTTTCTTTTCATCTCTGGAGTTGTAAAGTTTATTTAGTTTATCTTACATGATGTTTTAAAATTAAATGCAATACTATCAATGTTCTCACAATCCTTCAACTTATATTTCAGTTGTTTGGCAATAATAAAGACTTTTGGAGATTGTGGAAAAACTGGCAAAATCTATTTCAATATTTTATACTCAATCCAATTTTTACTTTTGTTATTTCCATATATTATTCTCATGTTGCAAAGATAATTCTATCCAAAGTCATCTCAGAGAATGAAATTAATTTAAGGTAATATTCTTTTGAGATTGAAAAACTGGCCATCTTTGTTAGGTATCACATCTTTAGGTATCTGTACATGTTAACATACAAAGTCAGATGATTATGCACTCTAGGAAAGCCTTATAAATGTTAATGGATGTGTTACCCACTGATGGACTAAATGTTAAAGCATATGATTCTTATTTCTTTTCCTTTATTTCTTTACATTCAGAAAGTTTGAACTACTATTTTGTTGATGGCAAAGTTGGATCTTTTTTGGAAAATCACAGTAGCTCTGGAGATGGTCTTGAACATATTTTCAATCGCTTATATTTAAAATTTATCACTTTCTCCTTCTACATGTTTCTCTCTACACCACTAACAAGGTAAAAACTTGACATCAATATATACCAAAAGCCTAAAATGATAATGAGAGCTAATATTAAAAAAAAAAAAAAAATACCATGTGCCTGGTTCAGGTTTAAGCACTTAGCACGTATTAATTTACTTAATTCTTACAGAAATTCCATTTGGATAACAGTAGTATTATCAGATTATCAATTCTAGTGAACAGATAGAGAAATGGAGTCAGGAACTGCTACCGTAATTTCCCTAAGGTCACACAACTTGAAAATGACGAAGGCATGACTCAAACCCAGATGGTCTGGCCCCAGATAGCACTCTTCTTTATTTTTTACTAGCTTTTTAAAGTTTTAAAGTATGCTGTTGTTACACTGACATGCAAATGCTAACATGGCACATAGGAAATTGACAATGACTTTACTATTACTTTTTGTACCATACCAGGGTATTGAATATGTTGTGGATAAGTTGTACTTACCTTGGGATAAAATGTTTCTGTTATATACTTTTACTCTATGCCTACAAATTCCAGAGATAATCTTAATTGTGAAGTGATTTAAATAGATGTACACTGATCATTCTGGTAAAGAAGAAAATAACTAGCTACTTGAACCATATTTTTGTTGCCCCATCATTCTATGCCATACAATTTTTGAAGATTATGATGCTATAAAACTAAATCCTCTAGTTCATAATTATACTAAAATTTATAGTTTCAGCTTTACCCTGCTTAAAAAGTAATGGTTACAAAAATAGTTCATTCAATAGTGGACAAAATGAGCTGTTTATATAACAATTTGTAATTATAAATATATATTTCCCAAATTGAATATTATGTTCTTAAATTATTAAAATCATTGCTTGTATCATTTATCTATCACTCTCAAAATTGACAACTGAGTTTAAAATGTCTGTCTTAAAGTGCCTGTCTGGCTCCATCAGTAGAGCATGTAACTCTTGATCTCAGGTTCATGAGTTGAAGCCCCACATTGGGGGTATAGATTACTAACTAATTAACTAAATAACTAACTAAATAACTAACTAACTAACTAAATAAATAAATAAAATGTCTTTTTCAAGCTATACCAATGTGCTTTATGATAAATTTCAAAGTACCTATAAGATATAAAGTATTATACATAATTATTGTTATATTCTTTCTAAAACCTAACTTATATAAATTTGAATAAAATACAACCAGAAACACGAAATTTATATTGATGGGAAGGCAGCATCGTAGTGAGAAAACAGCTCCAAACTTAGAGTATGTGAGATTTTGATTCCAGTCCCAGTTCTGTAAATGTCTATGTGGATTTGAGAAGCATCCCTTACACTCTCTGATCCTCAATCTTCCTGTTAAATAAAAGACTTCAAAGTAATACTTTCTACAGTCACTTGAAAATCTAAGCCATTATGATTTTTTATTCTACATTTCTACACGGTTATTTTTCTCTATCTGGCTTTTAGAACTTCAAAAATGAATTTCTTATGCCCCATACTAAAGCAAGGGGAAGTAGATGTTGTTTATATCTATGTGAAATATTTAAGTTCAAACTGAATAGCCAATTAATGTCTAAAACAAAACCATCATCTTCCCATTTAACTGAAACCCCACTATCAATGACCCTGTCTATAATTTGCATCATTATTATCACAATCTCTATCATACAAATTCGGAGAAGTCATCTCAGATTTATTTCTCATTTTAGGTTACCAAGTCCTGTCAATTTTCATTCCATACCGATAGATATTTTTCCATGCCAGTTCTTTCTGACAACTTCCCTATCTTCTCATACTTCATGTGAGACAGTCCTCAACTTACAATGGTTTAACTTATGATTTTTTCAATATCACATCGATGTGAAAGTGATAAGCATTCTGTAGAAACTGTACTTCAAATTTCATGTGTTTGATCTTTTTTTTTTTTCCTTTTAATTCCCGTGTACTTACCATACAGTGTTTTATTACTTTCAGGTGTGCAGTATAATGATTCAACAATTCCATATATTACTCAGCGCTCATCAAGATGAGTGTATTGTTAATTCCCTTCACCTATTTCATCCTTTCCCCCCACCCCCCTTCCCTCTAATAACCATGCTTTTTTTCTCTATAGTTAAGAGTCTGTTTTTTTTGGTTTATTGCTTTCTTTTTCCTTTGTTTCTTTTGTTTCTTAAATTCCACATATGAGTGAAATCGTATGGTATTTGTCTTTCTCTGACTGGTGTATTTTGCTTAGCATTATACTCCGTAGATCCATCCATGTTGTTGCAAATGGCAAGATTTCATTCTTTTTTATGGCTGAATAGTATTTCATTTTATATACATATATATATACACACATATATATGCATATATATATATGTATATAAAATATATCTCACATCTTCTTATCCATTCACCTATTGATGGACACTTGGGCTGAATTTTGATGTTTTCCCAGAGCTAGTGATATGCAGTATGATAATTCTCTCATGACGTTGCTGAGCAGCAACAGTAAGCTGTAGCTCCCAGTCAGCCACGTGATCATAAGGGTAAACAACACTTAGAACCATGTTGTACCCTTATAGCCATTTTGTTTTTCTCTTTTAGTACAGTTGCTAATAAATTACATAAGATATTCAATACTTTATTATAAAATAGACTTCACATTAGATGATTTTGCCCACCTGTAAGCTAATTTTAAGTGTTTTGAGCATGTTTAAAATTGGCTAGGCTCTGGGGTGTCTGGTGACTTAGTCAGTTAAGTGTCTAACTCTTGATTTCAACTCAAGTCATGGTCTTAGGACTTGAGATCAAGCTCCCCATTGGACTCTGCACTGAGCATGGAGCCTGCTTAAGATTTTCTCCCTCTCCCTCTGCTCCTCCCCCATGCTCACACTCTCTCCCTCTTAAAAATATGGCTAGGTTAAGCTATGATATTTGGTAGGGCAGGTATATTAAATGCATTTTTGACTTATGATAGTTCCAATTTATGATGGGTTATTCAGGACATAACCCCACTGTAAGTTGAGGAAAAACTGTATTATGTTCCATCAATCCTATCTCTTGCAATCCATTCTGTAAAAACTGCCCAGCTAAATACCATTTTTGTAGCTCTTTTTGTGCTTCAGAGGTGGTAGGCTCCTTCAAGATGAGGCTGAACATCTCTTTCCCAACTACTGGCTTCCAGAAACTCATTGAAGTAGATGATTAATGCAAACTTTATTCCTTTTATGAGAAGCTTATGACCACGGAAGTTGCCGCTGATGCGCTGGATGAAGAATGGAAGGGTTACGTGGTCTGAATCAGTGGCGGTAATGACAAATAGAGTTCCCCATGAAGCAGGGTGTCCTGACCCATGGCCATGCCCACCTGCTGCTGAGTAAGGGGCATTGCTGCTACAGACCAAGGAGGACTAGAGAAAGAAAGTGCAAATCTGGTTGGAGTTGCATTGTGGATGCCAATCTCAGTGCTCTCAACTTAGTCATTGTAAAAAAAGGGGAGAAGAATATCCTTGGAATGACTGATACTACTGTGCCTCATCACCTGGGGCCCAAAAGAGTTAGCAGAATCCACAAACTTTTCAATCTCTAAGAAGATAATGTCCGCCAGTGTGTTGTGAGATAGCCCCTAAAAAAGAAAGTAAGAAACCTGGAACCAAAGTGCCCAAGACTCAGGGTCTTGTTACTACACGTGTCCTCCAACACTAATGTCTACTTATTGCTCCGATAAAATGGAGTACTAAGAAAAATAAGGAAAAAGCTACAGAATATGCTAAACTTCCCACTAAAAGAATGAAGGAGGCCATAAAAAAACACCAAGAACAGATTGCCAAGAGACAGAGGCTGTCCTAGAGCTTCTACCTCTGAGTCCAGTCAAAAATGAGATTTTTCTAAGTGACAAATAAATAAGATCAGCCATCAAAATAAATAAATAAATAAATAAATAAATAAATACATTTAAAAAGTACAATTTTTGTAATTTTAGTTTTTTTCATCCAAAATCTGACATTTTCATTGTTCCTTTCACAGCTTTATCTCTTTAAATATCTTATAATCTTAGATAAAACACACACATAAAAAATTTAAATGTTTAATATATATTAAGGGGATATAGATGTTTAGAATATGTACAACAGTAAAATAGTAAACACAAATGTACATTTTACATATCTTATGATGCAAATTGCATCAAGTTTTTATTAATGTGTCATCATTAGAAATTACCATAATCCCTGCTGGATTTACATTTAAGATTACTGAAATTACTCTGAAAGTGATCATGAGGCAGATTTTTAATAATCTACAAACTTTATAAAATCTACTTTCTACAGAAAGTCTATTGCTTTTACAATAAAAAAACAACTAAAATAAATTATTTTATTCAAAAAGGAAAGAGTGCTTTTTTTAACTTCAAAACTCATACTAATGACAGATGTTAAATAAGAACTATTTCTTTCAATATATGTAAAATAATTTAATTTTATGTTAAAAATATTAAAGAGGCACTGATTTTCTTAATGATGCATTAAGGCTAAATTTTCTGAATGTTTATATGTATGAATAATTTATTTTCAATGATGTGGATTTTAGAGATAAATACATGTGCCCAAATTATACACATTATAGTTACATGTTTTTTCATGTCAGTACTTGTTACTTGTGAGAACAGACCATAGTAACTTCTCCATATGTCACCCAAACTAAGTAATGGTATAGAAAACTCTAGTATTCTATATATGTTTACAAACTTAAAATTAATATTTTCATATTTAAAGTTACATATGGATAATATTTATTGAAAATATACTATGTGACATACTATGCTAGAAAAAACTGTAAGCTGAAAAGTATTTTCAAGATCTGATACAGAAATATGTTATCCTTACTTAATTACTTAAAATTGGAACTTTATGCCCATCTCAGCACCTCTAAATTTTTCTATAAACATTGAAAACAAAAGTATTTCTAGTGATTTTTACAAAGATTTGTATTTTCCAAAATATTTCTTTAAACTAGCTACTCCTTTTTTTTTGTAATGTTATAGAAGACTTATGTATATTTTATGTTTATACCCTACATAGTTTGGTTATTTTCAATGTAAATAATTGATTATTTTAGGATTTAGGTTATATTTACTTGATTATATTTGAAACCAGAAAGGAACATTTGTTACATACTTGACCATTTAATTATATTGAATTTTTAAAGCTTCTAGTAGCTTTTGACTCATAAAAGACTCCCACATATTCTAGTTCCTTACTTAACCATCTCGAAACAAACAAAACATTATCTGTGGTCATAGCACATATTTTGAGCTTCATAGGTAGTTATAATTCCTGCATAAACTTATTTTGACAGAAACATACTTTCCATTGCTTTTTCACTACACAGAAAGAAGGCAGAAATGGCAGAGCAGCTATAGATTAGTGAATAAAATAAATTAAAAAAAAAAATTCCATCACATGCAGGATCTTTTTTGTAACAAATCTTGAATTTACAGAGTAACTAAGGGTAGAAAGTAGAATGGGCCAGAACAAAAATATGGCTTTCTATTTAATTGTAGAATGGGGTGGAACATATTTGCATTGTTAGAGATAAGCCCTAGTAAATTTGAAAGATTCTTTCTCTTGTTTTTAATTTTCCAGGCGCAAATTTCAAGGTTCAAAAAGCACAATGAAGTGAAATGTACTTTGGTAAGTACCGATGTGTTTTTCAATATTTTAAACATTTCAAAACCAGAGTAGATGGAATTTATGTGCTAAAGATTTATTTTTGGAGAGAATAAATGTAGTCCTTCATTTCTGTTGGTTATGAATTTCTTAGCATTTAATAGGCCTAAGGAACCTGACTTAAATTTTGCTTTTCAGTCATTTTGGTATTACATTGATACAGTAATGTTTGTATTCAGAGAATATATGCAGATTCACAGTTTAGGTGTATAATGAAATTAATAACTTATATTTAGAACTAAAACCATTTTTTTTTCATTTGAGTTAAGAACTTTAATGAGTAAATACATTTATTTTTTTGAGAAAACATTATGGGTGACATTTTCTGAAAACTTTGCCAGTTAAAAAATGTCTTTTCTCTCATAAATTTAGCCAGATACAAAAACCTTGGGTCATTGTTTCCCTCAGGCTTTTATAAATACTTGCATGTTCTTTCCTACTTTTCAATATTGTATGTTCTTTCTTACTTTTCAATATTCAAGCCTATTAACATCTATTACTCAGTCCTTTTAGGTAAAAACAAGTTCTCTTTCTCTGAAAGTTTTGTATCTAACTCACAAAAATTCTTACTAACATAAGCAACTTTAAATATTATTTTTTCGGGGTGCCTGGGTGCCTTAGTAGGTTAAGCATCTGACTCTTGGTTTTAGTTCAGGTCATGATCTCCTGGGTCATGAGATAAAGTCCCAAGTGGGGCTCTACATTCAGTAGGGAGTCTGCTTGGGGATTCTCTCCCTCTGACCCCCCAACTCACACACTCTCAAATAAATAAATAAAACTTAAAAAAATTAAAACTAAATATTATCTTTCATTAAAAAATAAGGACTTTAAAATAATTCTATGAAAGCCATCTTTGAATCCGATTTTATTCCAAATTTGAAATTTTGACTAATATTTTGGTCATCTTTTAGCAAAAAAAGTACAATTTGTGAATTATATGATTGTGCCTACTAATATATTTCTTTTTAATACAATTCTATTAATATAACAAAGTATGATTTTATAAATCACAATTACTATATTAATATATTCAAGATAAATAAGAAAATGTAATTAGGAAATGAAATACTAATTGACCACTTAATTTTTATCAAGTTAGAATATAATTTTGAATGATAAGGTGAGCACTCTTTTTTCTTTAATTAATGTTTGCTAAATGCCAGGTATCATACTGCAGGCACTGTAAAAACACTGCAGCAATACAGTGGTATATATGGCAAGGACTCCTATCTTAGTGTTTAGCATTCAAATGGAAAAGACAGACAGTAAATATATTAACAAAAACAACATCAATGATAGGATATTTTCAGAGAGAAATAAATAATTGGAAGCAGTTAATGTTTTTCTTGAAGAAGAATTTTATCATATATAGGCATCAGTAATATTTTGAGGTTATATGATTTCTGACCCACCTGATGTATAATGGAGATTTGCTGAATGGACAATAAATAAAATATCCTTTAAAATGAAAATGAAAAGCATGTGTTTTGATGGATGTAACGATAATATATTAATTTTTTTAATTTTTCTTTTATGTTTCAGATGTATCGAGCAATAAAACTTCTATTAATTATTTTAGTTAAGACAGAAGCAGGGCGCCTGGGTGGCTCAGTTGGGCGCCTGGGTGGCTCAGTTGGTTAAGCAACTGCCTTCGGCTCAGGTCATGATCCTGGAGTCCCTGGATCGAGTCCCGCATCGGGCTCCCTGCTCAGCGAGGAGCCTGCTTCTCCCTCTGACCCTCCCCCCTCTCATGTACTCTCTCTCATTCTCGCTCTCTCAAATAAATAAATCTTTAAAAAAAAAAAAAAAAGACAGAAGCAGAACTACTATATTTTCTTCAATTATGATCTCACAGCCTTTTGTTTAGTTTCCCTAAAGACAGCTTCCTTAGGAAAACACTCTGATTAGATTTGTTAATATGATTGCCATGTACAGTTGAGATTTGGGAAAATAGCTCAAAATTCAGGCAACGTGAGAGGCTGCTGGGAAGATGGAGGAGAAGGTGGACCCTGGGCTCACCTCATGTTTGTGGCCATTGAGAGAACACCCACATCGGCATTAATAACCCAGAAAGTGACCTGAAGACTGGCAGAACTGACTCTCCATAGCCGGACGTAGACAAGAGGCCACAGTACAGCAGATCCACCCCCTCTGAAATGCTCTTGGCAGGATCCCATCAAAGCAGTGCCATGGGCCTGGCAGTGTACAAGCCGCCCAGATAAGGGCCAACACCAACACCACTCTGAAGTGAGTCCTGCTCCGGGAAGAAGGGAAGATAACCACACACCAGTCTGACTGTGACAACAGCAGTGGTCTGGGGGCAGGCAGCTGATCTGACTGCAGGCCCCACCCACCAATGAAAGCTTCTCAGGGGACAACACAGGGAAAGTGCACGGCAGTTTGGTGTTACTTCATCTCTGGCAAACATCTGGTCTGATTCAACTCAAGCCCAAGGCAGCCCCAGACTGGCCCTGTAACACCACATGCACCAGACTCTGCCCACAACAGGCAGAGAGCCATCTCAAACTGGACTGAAGGCAAACACAGCTTTGCCACAACAGTAAGAGACCCCTGTAACAACACACATAGGAGACACCCCTGGAGCACCATTTTCTGGTGAAAGGAGACATTGCACTGTGGGGCACTACAGGAACTCTTCTTCATAAAGCTACTACTTTCAAGTGCAGGAGACATAGCTGACTTTCCTAACACATAGAAACAGACACGACAATAGACAGAGGAATATGTCCCAAATGAAAGAGCAGAACAAAATCATAGCAAGAGATCTAAACAAAATAGAGATAAGTAATATGTCTGATAGGGAATTTAAAGTAATGCTCATAAAGATACTCACTAGATTTGAGAAAGGAGTGCAGGACCACCATGAGACCCTCCACAAAGAGAGAGGAGACCTAAAAAAGAACCAATTAGAGATAATGAACTCATTAAATGAAATTAAAAATAGACCACCTGGAATAAATAGCAAACAAGAGGAAGTAGAAGAATGGATCAGCAACATGGAGGACAGAGTAATGGAAAGTAATCAAGCTGAGCAGATTAGAGGAGAAAAAAATATGCAAAAGGAGAATGGACCAAGGAAACTCAGTGACACTGTCAAGCATAACAGTCACATGATAGGGACCCCAGAAGAAGAAGAGAGAGAAAAGGGGGCAGAATATTTATCTGAAGAAATAATAGCTGAAAAATTCCTGAGTCTGGGGAAGGAAAGAGAAATCCAGATCCAGGAGCACAGAAAGCCCCAACAAAACGAACCCAAAGAGGTCTGCACCAAGACACAAAGTAAATAAGATGGCCAAAAGTAGTGATAAAGAGAGAATTTTAAAAGCAGCAAGAGAAAGGAATGCAGTTACATGCAAGGGAAGCCCCGTAAGACTGTCAGTGGATTTTTCAGCAGAAACTTTGCAGGCCAGAAGAAAGCGACATGATATATTCAAAGTGCTAAAAGGAGAAAATCTGCAGCAAGAATACTCTACCCAGCAAGGCTTTCATTTAGAACAGAAGGAAAGATAGAGTTTCCTAGGGAAAAAAAAAAAAAAAGTTAAAGGAATTCATGACCAGGAACAAAACCAGCCACGTCCCCATCACACATGATGCTATTGGCCTGTGGGTTCCAAATCTGCAGTCCAGCGGCCCTCCTGCCCCAGTCAGCATGCACTGCCTGCCACCTGCTCAATGCCAAGTCAACATGCCTTCACCTCAGATCAACAAGAACTTAAACTGACACTCTTCCCCTCAAATTCCAGCCCCTGTGCTGGGTTGTGCACAAAAGTGGGCATAATAAAAACACTAGAATGAAGCAACCCAAATGGTGACACTAATTCTATGGAATATATAATGGATAAAAGGAGTGTGCTAAACTGAGAACATCTCCAAGAAGCACATCAAAGAACAATACATACAGCATGATTCTGGTTACTAAAAGAAACAAATCCGGGTAAAATAAAACAAGATGAAAGCAGATAGGGATACAAACCATAAGAGACTCTTAATCACAGGAAACAAACTGAGGGTTGCTGGAGGCAAGGGGGGTGAGGGGATGGGGTAACTGGGTGATGGGCATTAAGGAGAGCACGTGATGGAATGAGCATTGGGTGTTACGTAAGACTGATGAATCACTGACCTCTACCTCTGAAACAAATAATACACTATATGTTAATTAATTGAATTTAACTAAAAAAAGAAATGCCCCCCCCCCCAAAATTCAGGCAACATTAATTCATCTGAACTTAGTCTCTATTAGATATTTTTAGTAACATTGCTGTGGGGAGGGTGATTGGATGCCTGGAATACCTCTATCTATAATGCCTTCATGGATTACATTTTTGACAAAGTAATAGATAAAAATTTAAGTGAAATTATTCTCAATTAAAGAAATGAACATAGTAAAATTTTTGAGTTCAGCTTTTATAATATAGCATCTGTACAAATAGATGCCATTTTTATTATGGTTTTTTTTTTAAAGATTTTATTTATTTATTTGATAGAGAGACACAGCGAGAGAGGGAACACAAGCAGGGGGGAGTGGGAGAGGGAGAGGGAGCCTGATGCCAGGCCGATCCCAGGACCCCGGGATCATGACCTGAGCCGAAGGCAGACGCTTAACAAGTGAGCCACCCAGGTGCCCCCTTTTATTATGGGTTTTATGAAAAATAAATTTAAAGGCCATAATCTAGAGGTAATACTTTTGCCATTGTAAGGCTCCAGTATAACCATATAATAGATGTTTATTTTACTAAATCTTAGTCAAAATTATAATGGGTGGAATTAATTTAATATAGTATCTATCACTAACTAGATCCTGAATGTCATTTCCTTTGGGCATGTTGGGTATTTACTAGGTGCAAGAGTCTGAATCTGAGACTTGGCTGGAAGGACACTGCAACCTTCCTCAGTATCAGTGTTATTACCCAGACAGCAGTGACATGAGCAGGGCATCAACACAACATGGGGCCGATAGGCACACGTACAATATAGGCATTGTAAAGTTCATTAGGAAAGAGCTGACAAGCAGCTGCAATTCTCCCTGATGAAAATCCCTTGATCTTTTTATAGGAAATGTCTTTTAATTGTATCTAGGAGTTCAAATGGACCACAAACCACTATAGTATACCAAGTCTCTCTACAATCGTACTACTGTTTAAGTGTAGCATTTTAATTACTTCTAATTTAGTTAATTACACTTTACCTACCTAAATTCCCAGGGTGGTTTTCATTGGAGGCAGCAGTTAATTGCCTTGTTCCAAAGAGGCATTTTTGTGAGCTATTAAACTACTACTCTTCTTAGTTTAGGAATGATTGCTTCCATTCTTGCTTCTGATGGATTCCTGGATCAGTGTCTTAGAAGCAATTTAAGACTAACTTAGTTCAAATATTTTTAATGTGTCAATTAGGATGTATACTAATTCTTGAAATGTTTTATTGATTGTCCCTTTTTTGTACCAGGGCAATGTAAATTGAATTTCAATATTTTCTCTCAATTAGGAATGTAAGTGTATGATGTACATGTGTGTGCAAGTAACTGAAACAAATAAGCAAAAAAGTACATAAAAAATGAAAGTTCATTAATAGATTATAATTTTGAACTTAAACATAATAGTAAACATAATGGTAATCTGACACAGCTTATATTTATTACAGGGCAATGAGAAGCCTAAATAGGACACACTTCATCTAAATGATGCTAATTTAACTTTTATTTTTTTTTAAAGATTTTATTTATTTATTTGACAGAGAGAAAGACAATGAGAGAGGGAACACTAGCAGGGGGAGTGGGGGAGTGGGGGAGTGGGGGAGGGAGAAGCAGGCTTCCTGTGGAGCAGGGAGCCAGATGGGTGCTCCATCCCAGGACCCTGGGAACATGACCTGAGCCGAAGGCAGACGCTTAACGACTGAGCCACCCAGGCACCCACTACTTTTAAATGAAAATTAGAAACTAAGTGTTTTGAAAGTCATTTGTTAAGAAAAACATTGACCTATGCCAAAAACAAACAAATAAAACCACATCAGTTCTATGATCACTCTTAGGATCCCTTAATCCATGCCAGTGTAGACAAATGGTCTTCTCCACCCCAGTAACAAGTAGTGCATAGAAACATGAGAATTAGGAGTGCCTAAATTTTGGAAGTCATAACCCCAAAGTGATACTCTTCTCCTTCTCCAGAGCTCCGAGCCATATAGGACAGTAGCATCAGCAATTATTTCCCTTATCATCACTATTTTGTTAATGCCTGGGACACAGGCTTTTATAAACACTGTAAAAAAAAGATGAAACTTCTGATTAAGGAGAAGGTGCCATTTGTTCGGGTTTCTAGGAATTGCCCTATTGGGTCCGCCAATGGTGGGATGAGAAGAGCATTTTCTGTCCCAACTTTAAATGCCATCTTTGATGTCAGCTTCAAGATAAATTTAATAATAAATCATCTTTCCTTCCATAGTAATCTCTCCCTCCTCTTATATTTTTGCTGATTAATTTTAAATTAATATGGAAAATTTACCTCAGCATTCAGACAATTAGACCTCTCTTTCCCTCCAACCTTACCTACTACCACTTTTATGAGACCACAAGACCTATTCCAATCTTCCAAGCAAGGGTGATCATTATTTTCTCTTGCTCCATTGTTGTTTATTTGTATGTTCTATAACATTTGCCAATCTTCTGGCTTATATTATTTGTGCATAAGTCTTATCTCTCTTCCTAGATTATAAGCTCTCACAGGCCAAGTACTTCCTCATTTTTCCTTTAATAGTCAATAAATTGATGATTGATTACCTTTTTCAGATGCATTTAAGGGATTATTTAATTACATGCTTGTCCCAAACCATAGGTTAAATTCTAATGCTGGTTTCTGGCAATAGACTGGTTTATGAAATGTATGTAACCGTATATGACCATCATCTTTTAGAAACCCAGCTTCTCTTTTCAGCTAATACTGGAATCTGATATTATCTGCATTTTAAAGGGTAAAGAAGTTCACTCAGAAAGTGTTGTTTTATTAAAGGTGTTGTTGGATAAGTAGGGATGGGTTTATAGACCAAAGCAAATAATTTAGGTCAAAACCCATACTGAGAAGTCTTTTCAAATCAAACCCTTTCTTTAGCCACTCTGGCACAAACTGTTGTCTTTCCTCCTCCTGGACTAACTTAGGTTAGAATTCCAGGGAAATTGACCCTGAGATAATTATCTGGCAGGAAATATACCAGGGAGCTCTCTCTGAAGAAGAAAAAAAAAAAAAAAAAAAAAAGGCAAAAAGAGAAACTAAGTGCAATTCAACACTAAGAAAGCTCTCAGCTGATCCAAAATCCTTGAATTGGGATGTCCCTTAAGAGTCGTTCTAAATTGAAGAGAGGGGAAAGAGATTTTGTACTCCCAGTTCAGTCATCCCAAGATGGGAATATCCCTAAGTAGAGAAACTCTTTTCAGCAGGAAGCCATAACCCAGGAAGGGCTCAGAAGCCAAACCTCTTAGCAGCTGAAGAAAGAGTGCCTAGGTTCATTCTGAGCAGCCATTTGATAGCCTATCACAACACCTACTGCCTGGATTCCTCCTCACCCACAGGAATCCACCTCCTATCTCCAGCCTTCATCACTTCTGGCATTTTGAAACCTGGGTTTACTCACATCTCCATCAATTCCACAGGGGTTAAAATGCTCTTTGTGTTTCACCACACCAGGTGTCACCACTCCCTTGGAGTTGGGAATGACTTTTATGAAGATGATAACACTTCATAAAACAAATAAACAAACGAATAGACAAAAAACAAACAAACAAACAAACAAACCTTTGCCTAACAACACCCCTGGTGGGTGGAGCAGATTATATCTAATAGATCACATTTTCTTTTTTACATTACAGAATTTTTTTCACGAACTAGAATTTCTTATATTTAACCTTTACTAAGCATGATTTATTTCTTTGAATATACATATCCAACTAACATAGATAAAGAATGGATCTTAAATCTGTCCTCTTTTTTGCATCTCGTGAGAAAGGAATCTGGATATCTGAAAGTGGGTCTCTGGAATAGCAATGAGACTCAGGAAGATAGGAGTCAATGACTTTTATATGAGTGACAAAGCCAAATTAATAAAATAACACGTCTGTGTGAAAATCATTTTTCTGAAAGCCTAAATATTTATCTTCATTAGATCATTAGAAATATGGGAATAGAAATCTCAAATTAGATTTTAGCAAAGTGAAATTGTACAGGAAAATTATTTATTGAATTAGATAATGACTCATAGTATCAAACTAGTTCAGACAGTATGCATATTTAGCATTTCTACAGGAAAGTAGCCAAAAAAAAAAAAAAAAAGAATGATTGCCTTTCACAAAATATCAGATAAAAATGGGTCCAGAAATATCAGGACACAATTTAGACAGATTCCAATTTGTCTCTTCAAAGGGGTAAGCTAAACCTCTTCTTGAGAAAAATTTGCTTTTGGTTACCTGCACTGTTCCTGTCCATTTCTGTTTTCAAATCTGTTGTGTGATTTTTTTTTTCTTCTTTTCCAGCTAGGCAGCTAATTTAATCCTGAATATTTTAATGTAGCACTCAGCACAAATGTGTAATAAGGGGTCCCTTAAGTAGACCGATTCTACTCTTTTGCGGATGTACTCAACCTTGCTTTTTCTTTGCTAGACACAGCATTTTGCTTTCTTTTTCCTTGATATCACATTAAACACCCAAGAGTAAATGTTCAGTCCCAACCATCTGGCTCTTCTTTTCTAACAAATAACAAACCACACTTTCCCATTGATTCTCTTTTAAGGTTAAAAATATTTTAACATTTTTGCATATATAGCTATTAATAAGACATGTTTCAACTCTTGATACAATAATATAAACTGCAATAAAGAGATATACTCTAAGAGTTTACTTAAATTATTACTTATATTTGTGATCTTTTGTTACATTAGCTCATTGCTGATTACTTGAAGAGGTGCATGGACAAGCTTCCTGTCACTATCTTTGGTAATATGTGTGAACTGGATTGTAAGATTAATGACAGTGCACTCTCTACTTCATGGTGCCAGTAAGGAATTTTGAGGCCAATCTCCACAATGTTGGGAGCTAACATAGACACACTGGATATCTTGTTAAGATCCTGGATTTCAGAATGGCTGAAAACTGAACTTTTCTTAGTTTATAATCATTCATCTCCGGATATTAGTTCTCAGAAATTTTAATGTAGGGGCACCTGGGTGGTTCGGTCATTAAGCATCTGCCTTCGGCTCAGGTCATGGTCCCAGGGTCCTGGGATCCAAGCCCCAGTTGGGCTCCCTGCTCCACAGGGGGCCTGCTTCTCCCTCTCCCACTCCCCCTGCTTATGTTCCCTCTCTCACTGTGTCTCTTTCTGTCAAATAAATAAATAAAATCTTTTAAAAATAAATAAATAAAATAAAATCTTAAAAAAGAAAAAAAGAAATTTGAATCTATGCTTTTTAGTGTGTGTGTATGAGAGAGAGAGAGAGAACATAAAGGAACTCAGATTTTTTTTCTAGATTTTTCTAAGATTTAAAGACCCACACAAATTCAGAAGTTTAAGCTTCAATACCTATGTGCTCAATGAGTACTTTCATAATTGAGTTGTGAGTGGTTATGATAGGAGACATGTTAATTTGCCTTTTTTTAAATTTTAAGCAATAAGAATCAATAATGAAAAGAGAATTGGAAAACAGAAATTGGTCTTATGTTTTTCTTAGTTTTTTCTGCCCTGCATGTGAAAAAATAGATGCTAAATTTTTCACCAC
Source organism: Phoca vitulina (assembly GCF_004348235.1). Lineage (NCBI taxonomy): Eukaryota > Metazoa > Chordata > Mammalia > Carnivora > Phocidae > Phoca > Phoca vitulina. The sequence continues at coordinate 46,769,688 of NW_022589706.1, forward strand.
TACCTATCAAGCAACAAACAAACCATTATCTTCAGACATTGAAAGATTGTGTTATGCTTACTACTTTATCCTGATTAGTATTAGCTTTTAGAAAAATCTCAATGTTTTTCAATTTAGTAACTAAGGATCTACTTTATATAAGTCCCAATTTCTTTTAAATAACAATATTAAAAGCACATCCCACATATTTATATTCTTCTTGAAGATTGAAAGATACTTAATTACTTGAAATAATGTTTTATCTGTATGGGCAGCTTACATACTCACATCAAGGTTGTCTTTCCCTTTGAGAGATTCACTATGTTTATGACATCACTTTACCCTCTCAAACTGATACACATTTGACATTGTAAAATTATGAAGTTTTGAGAAATGTATTTAAAAAGTAGACTTATCAAATCTCATAGTCTCCACTATTTTAAAACAAATACAGTGTAATAAAATATATATGAAAGCATCTAGTTATTTTCTGTTCAGATTAGGAAAAAATAAACTAAAACAGAAATATCAAGTTCTTATTCCTGCTAAGTGTTTAACATGAGTAATTTCATTAGGTCAGAAGGAGTCCTGTACAGTGTTCGATATACAAAAGGCAGGTCATTGGTTTCAGGCAATTGAATAGCTGTATAACTTGGAATAATCATGCATTTTTATGTACTTCATGTTGCTTTAGGATTATAGCAGTTATTGTGATTAAAAGTTAACCTTGCCTGACTTATAAGTAAAATTATTTGATCAATTTGATAGAAAATGTATCTATAATTCCACCTGAAAAATATATGTGAATCAGAACTTTTACTTTTTATTTGACTGGTACTACAGAGAAAGGGGTTTTGAAACTAAATATAAGATGAAATAGCCTTTTAAAGAAATCTGGTCATGGTTTTATTTATTTGATTGAGAGCAAGCGCCCACGTGTGCATGCACGAGAGAGAGAAAATGTGAGTGGAGGGAGGCACATAGGGAGACAGAAGAGAGAGAATCCTTAAGAAGACTCCTCGCTGAGTGTGGAGCTTGATGCAGGGCTTGATCCCAGTGCCCTGAGATCATGACCTGAGATTAAGTCAAGAGTTGGATGCTTAACCAACTGAGCCATCCAGGCTCTCTTTAAAATAAATTTTAAATTTAAGTTCAAGTTAAAGTAACTGAAGCCTTGAAATACACCATCTGTAATTATATTAGTTGTTCATATATATACTACAGTGATCAATGGCCAAACTTTCCAGGACCAGAATTTAGTCAGATTCACTAGACTCTGTACCTTATATGTTATAAAGCATAGCTTCAGTATTATAATTATTGAACATATGTCAAAAATACCATCAAAACAGGGAAAACAGACTCTCTATTGGAAAAAAATTTCATATTGGATACCTCTAGAAATATCCATGTGGTCATTACAGAGAAAAACAGAGCAACATTTGACTTTCTTATACTTTATTTCAGTTTGGTATTATTTTATTTTGAAGTATGTGGCTGAGGATTGGTGTCTATTTCCAATGTTTAGAGTTGCTTAAGGTTTTCTGGTAGCCTCACCCCAAACTTCTTTCTAATTCTGAAGATGCTATACCCCTTCATACTTTCATGCATTAGTACACTTGTGTCTGGTTTTTGCTTTTGTTTTTGTTTTTTTCCCCTGTATAGAATGTCTTTGTTTCCTTAACCTGGAAATTTTTTAATTAAATTTAAAGGTTCAATTCAAGTAGTGAAATTATCTTTGCCTATCTCTGCTTAAATTATCAGTTTTTATCATATCTGGATTCCTCAGTAGACTGACTACAGTGGCTTAACAATAAAATTTTATTTCTACCAGAGAATGTTATAAGTGACTGGTGCAGAGTGACAAACAAATATGCACTGAATAAATGAATACTAATTAATGAATACCTGAATGAATGAAACTTGAAAGAACAAATGCATGCATAAATAAATGAATTTAGAGAATAAAGCAATTTATTAGTTTGGCCTATTTTAGATTCTTTTCTTTTTCCACCTCTTATTGTTTTAAAAGGATTTGTTTATCTATTTTAGAGAGGGAGAGAGCACGAGTGGGAGGGGCAGAGGGAGAGAAAGAAATAATTTCAAGTAGACTCAGGCTTAATCAACAATCCCACCCAGGTGCCCCTCCACTTCTTATTTTTAAAAAATTTGGTAAAGATAAAAGAACCCTATATTAGAAGTTTCCTTGGGGCAGTTTCCTGGGTGACAGTCTGTTGAGCTCCTCACTTGATTTCAGCTCAGGTCATGATCTCAGTGTCGTGGGATCCAGCCCCAGATCAGTCTCTGTGTTCAGTGGGGAGTCTGCTTGGGATTCTCTCTCTCCTTCTTCTACCCCTCCCCTGGCTCGCTCTTTCTTTCTCTCAAATAAATAAGTCTTTAAGAAAAAAAAAAGTTTCCTTAACATTCTTTGATTCCAGTGGGTTCCATTTTACCACCTGTATGTCTTTTTTAGATTATAGGAAATAAAATAAATAAAAATAATCAAAAAATTATTTTGACATTTAACTAAAATTTTCAACATGGATGCAAGCTTCCACGTGTGTGTTTATGTATGTATATCTATACGCATATATAGACATCTATATCTTAATATATTGAGTAAATCCAAACAGAGAAATGTATAGAAACAAAAGAAATATAAGGGCAATTGCATAATTGCAAAAGTTCATTATTATAGCTACATACAGTGTTATAATATTGGTTATACTATAAAAGAAGAAAGGTGAATATATCTTATTAGCATTGTTTTCTTGCAGATCTTCTGAGGAGGAATATGTGTCAAGAAAGTATGATCATGGTAAAAGTCAAATTTTTTCAATGAAAATGAAAATGCAATGTTTAGCTTTCAATTTCACCTCAGCCTAAATCTGCTCACATACAAACCTGGCTTGTTGATTGAGTTGTTTCATTAACAATATGAAATGAGACATGTGAAACACTTGGGAAAACAGTGAGATTTAGAAGCAAAGAGTAAATTCGAATAGATGACTTGAAGGTTATATGGTAAAAATTCAGTTTCTCCAACTAATTAGGACTGTTGGGACTATTATAATGTTTAGTTTCTAGGTCAAATTAAGTTTGGTGACTTATTCTTTAAACAAATGAAATAAACAAAGGAAAAATAAAGTTAATAAATATTTTACAATACTATATTTTCCCTTGGTAATCTGTCACCATTTGTTATATCCTTTTTCTTTTTCTTTCTTTTTTTTTCTTTTCTGTCAAGCAGAAAAGCAGATGGTTAAAAATTAAAGTAATTTGTACTATTAAATTTGCATATTTTGAATTTGCATTTGTAAGAAGTTTATTTAATAAATTTTTGAATATAGTATATCACTTAAATACTCACTGTTCTTTTATGGATACAATCTAATTAAGTTACCAGCCATCAATTCTTTGACACCCCAGTTTTTTTTATCAAATAAAAATAGGTTGTTGAGGCACCTGGGTGGCTCAGTTGGTTAAGTGTCTGCATTCAGTTCAGGTCATATTCCCAAGGTCTGGGATCAAGCCCCACATCAGGCTCCCTGCTCCACGTGGAGTCTGCCTCTCCCTCAGCCCCTCGCCCCTACTTGTGCTCTCTCTCTCTCAAATAAATGAAATCTTTAATAAAATAGGTTGTAATGAAACTAAACCCTAAACTGTTCTAAGTAATATCTAAGTAATAATTTTATATCCAAAGTTGACACACTAGCAAAATTAACCCATTGGTTATGATTGGTGAAAATTATTTTGATCCCACCACGTGTGTCTGTTATTTTTATGGGGATTGTGTATTCCCAATTTCTCTGTCATTCTATTTCTTTTGTTTTCTAACACTTTTGTCAGTGAACATGCATATAGAAAAGGACATGAAACATAAACAAGGTTAACATTATGTTAAAGCAAACACCCATGTAACAACCTCTTGGGTTAAAATATAAAATATTGCCAGAATTCCAAATTTTACCCATAATCTCTGACAGATTTCAACACTCTCTACGTAACAGAGGTTATCAAAGCAGCCTTTTTGGTAATCACTTCCTTTAACTGCCTAAATAGGCATCCTTATGCAATGTAGCTTTGGTTTTGCCAATTTGATAAATGGTTTGCTTACTTGATACTTTATAAAATGGAATCATTGAGTATGTAGATTTTGTGTGTCTGGTTTCTTTTCCTCAACACTTATTCAAGTGTTTTCTTCTTTTTCTATTGGGTTGACTACCTGTATCAATCTTTCCAGAGATCTATTAATTTTATTAGGTTTTGATTTTTTTTCCAAAAACTATCTTTGAACTCTATTGATTCTTTATGTGGATTGCTATTTACCTACTTTCTACTATGTTCTTTGTAATTTTATTCTTTCTGCATTCTTTTGTAACATTTAACTCTTTATTAACCTTTTGAAATAGAGACTTATTTCATATAGGCTTATGAACTTTGAAATTTTTGGCACTTCCTTTTTTCCCTAATATTTATATTTTAGTCTTTAAACTTTTCTTTAAATACTTAGTATCCAATTTTTTATATATCGTTATATTTATTATAATACAATTCCAAATATTTTAATTGCATTTTTTATGAAAATAACATTTTTACATTAAAATTTTTGATTTACATATAAGTGACTCTTTTTTAAAATTTCTAGCATTATTGAGGTATGACTGACAAATAAAAATTGTATATTTTTAAGATATACAACATAATGTTTATGTATGTACATATTATGAAATTATTACCATAATAAGATAATTAACATACTTAACACTACACATAGTTACAATTTATTTTATTTTGTTTCTTTCGGTGAGAATAGTTGAGACCCATTCTCTTAGCAATTTTTTTTTTTTAAGATTTTATTTATTTTTTTGAGGAGAAAAATAAGTGAGAGAGAGCACAAACCAGACGGGAGAGGCAGAGGGAGAAGCAAACTCCCTGCTGAGCAGGGAGCCTGATGCAGGGCTCGATCCCAGAACCCTGGGAACATGACTTGAGCCAAAGGCTGATACTTAACCAACTGAGCCACCCAGATGCCCCTCTTAGCAAATTTTAAGTATATAATGCATTATTATTTTTGCATTATTATATGAATTTAGTTTAAATCTATTATTAATGTCCAACTATATATGAGTATTTTGTGCATAACAGTATATTAATTTTCTTGTGTAGTTTTATTGTTTTGTTATCAGTTATTACTAATTCTTCCTACTCATCCCTTGTATCATTCATTATTTGTTATTATAAGCTACTTATACTACCAGTGAAACAGTATAGTGTTATTTGAAAGTGGACTCATATTAGTTGTAAATATATATTGCAAACTTTAAGGCAACCACTAAAAAAAGTTTAAAAAATAACGTAACTGATATGCTAAAAATGGAGAAAAAATGGAATTTTATAAAATGCTCAATTAAAACCACAAATGGCAGAAAAAGAGTGGAACATGAAATAAGAACAGAGAACAAGGGCAACAAATATAAAACAGTAATGAATATAGTAGATATTAATCCAACAATATCAATAATCACTTTGAATGGCAATGGTCTAAGTGCACCATTTAAAAAGAGATTGTTGTAGTGGATAAACAACCGTGACTCAATTATATGTTGTCTAGAAGAAATCCACCTTAGATATAAAGATATATACAGATCAAAAGTAAATGAATGGATGGAGAAAAATATACTATGCAAAATTAATCAAAAGAGAATAGGAATGGCGTAAATTTCAGACATCGTAAACTTTGAAGCAAGGAATGTTATCAGGGTATTACCTAATAATAAAAGGAAATTCTCATTCTCCAAGAAGACATAATATTCCTAACATATGTGTGCTTAAAAATGGATTATCAAACCACATGAGGCAAAAACTGATAGAATTGCAAGAAGAAATAGATGAATCCACTATCATGATTGGAGACATTGACACTCCTCTGTCAGAAATGGACAAATCCAGCTGGTAAGAAAATCAGAAAGAATATAGTTGGGACTCCAAAATAAGTAGAGAGTAAATAATACACTTCTAAATAACACATAGGTCAAAGAAGAAATATCATGAAACATTTAAAAATATTTTGAACAAAATAAAATGAAAACACAACTTATCAAAATGTATGGGATGCAACAAAAGCAGTGCTTAGAGGGAAATTGATAGAATTCATTCATAAATTAGAAATAAAGATCTAAAATCAATAATCTAAGTTTCCACCTTAAGAAACTAGAAAAAAAGAGAGAAATTAAATCCAAAGTAAGCAGAAGAAAATAATTAATAAGAAAGCAGAAATCGATGAAATTGAAAAGAAATCAATAAAACCATAAATTGGTTCTTTGAAAAGACCAATAAAATGGATAAACCTCTGGTCAGGCTAATTAAGGAAAAAAAGAGAGAGAACACAAATTACTAATATCAGAAATGAAAGATAGGACGACATCATTACAGGTCCTATAGATATTAAAAGGATAACAAAAGAATACAATGGAAAACTCTATACTTACAAATTTTATAAACTAAATGAAATGAACCAATTCCTTGAAAGATACAATTTGCCAAAATTCACACAAGAAGAAATAAACAATCTGAATAGGCCTATATCTATTAAAGTAGCAAACAAAACTTTTTTTTTTTTTTTTTAATTTATTTATTTGTCAGAGAGAGAGAGAAAGCATAGCAGGGGAAGCAGCAGGCAGAGGGAGAAGCAGACTCCCTGCTGAGCAAGGAACCCGATGTGGGACTCGATCCCAAGACCCTGGGACCATGACCTGAGCCAAAGGCAGACGCTCAACCAACTGAGCCACCCAGGCATCCCAACAAAACATTTTTTAAAAACATTTTTTAAAAATGAACTATGTTCTCTGAAAAACATTGCCAAGTGAATTAGAAGATAAGCCACAGACTGGGAAAAATATTTTCAAAAGACACATTGAATAAAGGACTTACCCAAAATATAAAAAAAAACTCTTGGATGCCTGGGTGGCTCAGTTGCTTGGGTGTCTGCCTTCAGCTCGGTCATGATCCCAAGGTCCTGGGATCCAATCCTACGCCAGGTTCCCTGCTCAGCAAGGAGTCTGCTTCTCCCTCTCCCACTGTCCCTTCCCGCTGCTCGTGCTCTTTCTCACGTGCTCTCTCTCTCTCTCAAATAAACAAAATATTAAAAAAAAGACTCTTAAAACTCAAGAGTAATATAACAAATAACCCAGTTTTAAAAAGGGCTAAAGACCTTAATAGCCACCTCACTAAAGTAGATACACAGATGGCAAATAAAAAGGATGTTCCACATCATATATCATCAAGAAAACACAAATGAGAAAAACAATGAGATGCCACTCTCATTGGGTGATAGGCCACACCTATTAGAATGGCAAGCATCTGGACCGCTGCTAAGTGCAATGGCTGGTGAGGATATATAGCAACAAAACCTCTCATTCATTGCTCGTGGAATGCAAAATGGTACAGCAATTTTGAAAGGTAGGTGGTTTCTTACAAAAATATTCTTACGTGTGATCCAGCAACTGTGCTCCTTTGTATTTGCCTAAAGAAGTCGAAAATTTATGCCCACTTAAAAACCTGCAGATCAATGTTTATAGCAGCTCTATTTATAATTGCCAAAACTTGGAAGCAACCAAGATGTCCTTCAGTAGGTGAATGGATAAAAAAACCTGTGGTACATCCAGAAATGGAGTATTATTCAGCAGATTCCAACTCAATGAAGTTCTGGAAAAGGCAAAACTATGGAGACAGTAAAAAGATCAGTAGGTTGAGGGAGGGGAGAGCACATAGGATTTTTAAGGCAGTGAAACTATTCTGTATGGTATTGTGATGGTGGATACATGTCATTATATATTTGTCTAAATGCATAGAATGTGCAACACCAATAGTGAACCCTAAAGTGTTCTGTGGATTTTGGGTGATTATAATGTGTCATGTACATTTATCCTTGCTAACAAATGTACCACTTTGGTAAGCGATGTTGATAATGCAGGAGGCTATGCACGTGTGGGAGTGAGAGTGTATGGGAAATCTCTCTATCTTCCTCTCAATTTTGCTGTAAATCTGAAACTGCTCCTAAAAAATAGTCTTTAAAAAATTCATTAGTATGTAAAATGTAATTTATGACCGTTGCCATAATAGTCCCTTCCCCAAATAGTCCATTTGGGGAAAAATAATATAGTCATAAACAAAATAGAAAGGAGTTCCTCAGAGATATAAAACCTAAAATTACTAAAACAAAGATAGGCAATAAAAATGAAAATATTTTGTTATTTCCTGGGCTATTTGGACAACAATCTACTAAAAAAAAAAAAATGAGGCTTCTTAAGTAATTCAGAGCCTCTATCATATAGGTTAATTTTAAAATAATTTATTTCACTCATGTAGAAACAATGACAAACATTAAACATCTGGATTCCCTTTTCCCAACAAACAATCCACTTATTTTTATTTTATTTTATTTTATAAATTTAGTTTATAAAGCCACTATAAATTTATCAGTGAAGTTAGAAACATCTTCATGTAGTTAAAATATGTTCATCATGATTTGTATGTTTGCTGCTTTGAATTTATCGTTGATGTACTATAGAAGTCTTATAAATACAAAAGGCAGTGAGTGTCAAGGGAAAAACACTAATAACAGGAAAAAACATATATATGTCTTAAATTTACAGGGTTTTAACATATTTTTGAAAGTTTAAATCAACTTGCATTTTAAAAAGCTAGGTCAGAAATAAATCCATCCACTGAATTCAGATCATTTGATTTTGCATCTGATAATTAAAAAAAATTGTGTCTTTGCCTACAGAGCTGATCCTAGAATTTCAAAATCTTACCCTAAATTTTCTTTATTGCATTAATTAAAAATGCATAAGGCATTCTTCCAAGTTCCTTATTTATTGAATTATACTTGTAAAAGGCATAAATTATACTGCTCTATATTAAATAATTCTATTTACTGTTTTGAAAGTATTATTATTATTATTTTTTAAGATTTTATTTATTTATTTGACAGAGAGAGACACAGTGAGAGCAGGAACACAAGCAGGGGAAGTGGGAGAGGGAGAAGCAGGCTTCCCGCGGAGCAGGGGGCCCGATACGGGACTTGATCCCAGGACCCTGGGATCATGACCTGAGCTGAAGGCAGACACTTAACGACTGAGCCACCCAGGCGCCCTGAAAGTATTATTCTTAATAAAATATTAATTTACTATATAAAGCCTCATTCTAACTGCATGACTATGGAACCACAGTGTATGCTAATTTAGACATCAAATACATATTTTAAAAATGCATAGAATTCTGTATTTAAAAATAAATATTTAATAGAAATTCAGAATGCTGCAGTATTCATAGTACTAGATGAAGGCTTAATAAATCCTTTCAATTATTTATTATTTTGAACTCCTTATCTTTGGAAGAACAATGTAAATTGATAGGTGTTTTGCTGGTTACAGAGGGAAAAATACGGATACATTTATGAAAGCATCTATTATGTTTGTCTCAAAATGTTAATCAGAATTATTATACTACATATATATGACACACTTGTTAGGGAAAAAGTGTGTCAGAAAAAAGTTACTTTGCCATTGGAACTTACATTGAATTGTTTGTGTTACTTCTTGAAATTGCTAAACCTTGGGCTTTTTTGGGTCTACTTTCCATGTATTAGGTTGGCCATCTGTCTAATTCAGCTTAGATTCCTTGTAAATTCATTTATGTGATACTATTTTAATCATCTTCAAATTCTTACTGATTTTTGACCTACTAATTCCTACTCCTGGATGAATTTTCAATGAGTTTCTCCTTTTACCACTCTCAGGTTGACAGGTAGCTTTAGGTAGAAGTGCTTAACTCTGACTTCTGAAAACAAACACCAATGCATTAATTTCTAACTGCTGTTAAGCATTCACTATTACTCACAGATCTTTTTAACCCCATTCAACTCTTATATAATTTCCATAGTTCCTATTCTATTTCCTCTCACCTAACAGCCTCCATTTCACTCCCACTCCCACCTTCTCACACTTCCAGAGTGATCTAGTCATGCAGTTAAAAACAAGAAAACAAACAACAATTTTACCAAGCAGAATTGTTCTAAATGTCCCTCTTCTCTTCTTTACTGTATCTATATTAGCATTATTCTCTGCTGTTCTCAAAGAACCAACAGACTCATAATTAACCTAAAGTGATCATGAAAGCTTCCAAAGGAAAGTGATACTTGAACATTTCAAATCGTTCAGAATTGGCTGAAGGGTTTGGAAAAGACCATTTAAGCAGAGGTATGAGAAAACATGGCACATTTAAGGGATCGAATAACATATATGCAGTCTGTCCTCTTGTGTATACATATGTTATTGTGTTGTTGTGTGTGTATGTGTTAGTGTGTATGACCAATGGATTGGAAAGGGATTGAAGGGATCACTAATATCAGGGTAGCCAGGATGCTTACAGTTGGGGGAGATTTGTGGGGATATAAAGGAGCCTTCAGAGGAAGGCAACCCACCTCAGAAAGCTTGCCTCAGAAAACTGGAGGATTTTGCAGTTCGGAAGATATGTTGAAAGTCAGATACATTTAAGAAATTAAAATATTTTTTAAGTTAACAAGATGTGAGAAAACAAAAGAATAGGGTATGGAATGAACTCTATTTTTCTGGTTTGGGTGAATATGAGACTGGGAAACAGAAGAGGTATGGCTTTTGGGAAAAAGACAGTGAACTTGGTAATGGACATTTGAAAAAGATTTGCAAAATCTTGCATGACAAACTAAAAATTGAAGATAGCCCATAATATTCACTCTATTTCCTCAATTTGTATTTTTCTTTAGCAAAACATAGTCTAATTTCCAATCCAAAATTTTTTTAAAGATTTTATTTATTTGAGAGAGAGAGAGACAGATAGTGAGAGAGAGCATGAACAGGGAGGAGAGGGAGAAGCATGCTCCCCACTGAGCAAGGAGCCTGACGCGGGGCTCAACCCCAGGACCCTAGGATCATGACCTGAGCTGAAGGCAGACACCCAACCAACTGAGCCCAGGAGCCCCTCCAATCCAAAATTTTTAAGGGAACCAGAAATGCTCAGCATAACCAAGATATCAAATCCACAAATAACAATAAACATGCTCATAATGATGGAAAAAACCTAAATATACAATTCCAGTTTTGACTAAAAGTGACAAAGTCATAGTATCTATAGATGGAATAAATATATTTTCAACATGCTTAATTTACTTAAATTACTTAATTTATTTACCTATATTGCTATATACTAATGACAAGAAATCTTGTTTATGTTCTTGTGCAAGGTTGATCAGAGCCTGGTTTTAAAAAAGAAATTACAAAGAACACTGAGTGTCTCCAAAAATTTAAGAGATAATTGTATGACTATCTAAAACTAAATTTTAATCTGCTCTTAAATCATGTTTTACCACTGAATTATATTTTAAGTTAGAAAGAAGTGTAGGATTACAATAGCCTGTGTATATTTTATTTAGAGAGAGATTTTTTTTAACCTTTCATACTTGGGATTCTAACCACTACACTGGATTAAAATATTAGATTTATTATGTTTATGAATAAAATAATACTAAATTTTGTTCATAAACCACATTTATAGATTTATTGAAAGTTTGTTGGACATCAATAAACTTGATTATATGAACTTGATTATATTATATGAGCTAGAGATAAAAACTATTTAGAAATGAGTTGGATAGCCTAAAGAAAAAGAAGTGTCTTAAG
>NW_022589706.1:46786389-46921007 GCF_004348235.1 Phoca vitulina
ATACCATGTAGCACGGTTATCAAGTCATTCAGAGTTATGTAGCAGACTAGATTAAAAATATAGACTGTGAACAACCTCACACTAAAACATTTAAAATTCATTAGATGTGAGCTACACATTTCTGTTGGCAAGTGCTTGAAGAAAATCCCTAAAGGAGCAGGACACCGCCTCAATGTTAATAGATCTCACAACCTTCGTATATGTGTTGTTTGCACACATACTGAACATCCGAAGGCCTGAGCAAAGTTTTATATAAATGAAACTGATTTGTACCTTTTTAATAAAATAATAGCTCATATTTATTGAGCAGTGTCTATATGCCAGGTGCTACCCTAAGCATTTCACAAGCATTAGTTTATTTACTCCTAACAACAACAAAATTTGCTAATACATGTTTGTGTTAGTAGTCTGAGGGCTGGTGTGTGGTAAATACAAATATTCGCAATGGGTAATTTTGCATATTGTTGCCATTGTTATATAGTGATAATCATGTGACTTTGTCACTAAAATATTAATATTTTACTTATTTCTTTTCCCAAAACTGATAGTATACTGAAGTAAATGATAATAAAATATATATATTTTATACTGAGAAAATAATTGCAAGTATAAAGCATTTGTCATGTTTATCATGTGATGCTATTAGATTTCTTCCTAAAAACAATGAGCAAATTCAATCAAAAGAGTTAAGTTATAGACTCATTACTAATTTCTGTTTTGTTTTGTGAACTACTAATTATGTAAATGGTCTTACAATCAGCAAAGTCCTATGGTCTATTTAAAGATGTAGGTAAGGAGGATCAGAATATGCAGCCCCAAAGTATGCCACTTTGGCATAAGAATTATTTTGAACTAAAGACAACTGAGAAACAGCAGATACAAAAAAAAAAAAAAAGACCCTCTCTGCCCTCCTTCCTTCATCATTTGCCAAGAACCTAGAGACCTATCAGTCCAGAGATGGTACCGAGAATCTACATAATGAACCTCACAAAACAACTCATCTTCCATTTGTTTTCCCCATATATTTACCTTCCCTATTTGATACCCTTAAAAGCCTAAACCCTTTTCTCTTACCTTTTCACTTCTCTACAAGTTTTAAGGTTTTTTGTTAAAATGCCATGAAAACCCAAAATTTAAGCACTTCTTTGAATTACTCATAACTGAGTTTCTCCTCCATGTACTTGCTCAGCATACGTTAATAAACTGTTTTTCTATTGTTAATTTGTATTTTGTAAGTATAATTTGCAGGTCCCCAGAATGAGAACCAAGGAAGGTAAGGGAAAATATATTTTTTTCTCCCTTACATAGACTTAATTTTTTTCTTTTAAGTTATGGGAAGTTGACTTTTTTTGAAAATACTACAAAAAAACCCACAAGTTTTAAAATTGATGTTTGAAATGCATCTAGTGTTTTCTCTAGATGTGGTTGACATGCAAGTTGTTTCTCAAGAATAAGTAAAGTATCACTGTTTTCTGAACAACCTTTCTAATGTCTTGAACTCAGATGGAATGGAATCCCTGATTGAACATTCTGCCATTCTTGGTGTATTTTTAATCCCAGTCTTTGTTCTAATGTAGCCTATCCTGTTAGAGGATTTCTGTAATTCTACATTATGCAAGAGATGGACCCATTTTCTGCTCAGAATTTGATATAAATAAGTGCCAGAAATCTTCTGAAGCTAATAAAAAATTTCAGATTTAAAATACACCCAACCGGGCGCCTGGGTGGCTCAGTCGTTAAGCGTCTGCCTTCGGCTCAGGTCATGATCCCAGGGTCCTGGGATCGAGCCCCACATCGGGCTCCCTGCTCGGCAGGAAGCCTGCTTCTCCCTCTCCCACTCCCCCTGCTTGTGTTCCTGCTCTCGCTATCTCTCTCTCTGTCAAATAAGTAAATAAAATCTTTAAAATAAAATAAAATAAAATACACCCAACCTAGGCAGTTTAAAATGATAGCACTGTCATCCTCAGGGACTGTAGAAGCCTCTATAACAATGGTGGATATCTCAAACTAGCAAAGAAATAAGCAAAGACATTGTTGTATTAGAATGAGCAGAAGATTGGAGTCAGGAAGGCCTGGATTTGAATTCTTATTAATAACTAGGTGTTAGCCTGGGAAAAATATCCAATTTCTCTGAGATTTAGCTTTTTTTACCTTAAAAAAAGTGAGGTTCAGTAATTGAGCCTAATGTGTTAGTATACGGCACAATATATTTAAAGGTATCCAGCACACAATTCCTACAAGATGGTCCTGGCAGGGCTCAGGACACATCGATTTCTTCCACTTTGTTCTCACTAAAGAATCCCATTCTTTGGTTCATCAGCCTTAGTTTGGTTTCTGAGATATTTTACATTAAGCATCTAGCTATGTTTATCTATGTATTGCTTTCATAGGTGAAGAAGGTAAATGATTATGAGAGTTGCTAAATTTTCCAAAATGAACCATGCATGATGTTTCAATCAGCTAGATTTGTTCAATAGAGTATTCATAGCATCAAAATAAAAGACAAATGTTAATCAAGTTTCCATATACCTTGGAACAAGCCTATTTTAATTTTATCACATACACATATTATATATCTGATACAAAAAATTGCACCAATTAGAAACAAATGAATTATAGCTTTATGGTTTGTTGTATGCAAAAATTAAATTTTAATATGCAATTATTAGGATAAATCTAGTAAGTTTGCTTCATTTGAAATGACTTTCCTTCTGGTCACATACCAGAGGCGAATCTGACAACTATTTTACAGACTATAATTAATAATTCTCTTAATGTGTAAGAAATTCACAAAAGGAAAAGTGAAAATTATCAAATTTTATGTAGAGATACTTTTAGTTTTGAATAGTTATGGTTGATTTTCAAAATGTGCAACTACCTTAAACTCATGTGTAAATAATCAATTGTGTCAATTGGAAGTGTGTGAAGTATCATGACAAGAAAGATCTATGGATTAATTCTAAATATCTGCATTATTTCCAATTTATTCAAAGACAAATGATCTTTCTCTTATTGCCTGACCTTAAGAACAGCCTGCTAAGAGAACAAACCATAAATAGAAGTGCACTTTTTCTCTATGTTCATAAAGAATTTGATTCTAAAACAGTATCTCCAAAAAAAATAATAAAATAAAATAAAACAGTATTTCCTCCTTCCACCCAGTTTTATGTAGTTTTGACTTAGTGAAGTCAATATAAATGCTTATCCATTTCCTTTAAGTCTTGAGAAGTATTTAGAAAAATTACCTTGACACATCTGTTTGTTGGTGTTATTTCAACTAAATTATCCTTACATTTACTCCAGGCTAAACAAATGAGGATCTAAGGCTGTGGAAAATTTAACTGATTTTTTTTCTTAATTTTGACCTTTTCATTCATTTTAGAATCATGACACTCATACTTAACCTAAAATAATTTTGCATCATTCTATAATCAGGTCCTGGCATTTAAAATACTAAAGAATGCACCATGAAAACATCATGACTTTCAAATATTGTTAATAATATTTAGGACTTCTTTGGCATCCTTCGCATTGAAATCAGTTTTTCATCTAGAAAAAAATAGGCTTAACTATATGAGTAGTGTATGGAATGAATCAACTAACAAAGAGGCATATTATGATTCAGAGAAAAAATTAAATGAAAAAAGTTGAGACTACTATTCATTTTATAGTGTATTTCTTTCCTTTTGCCATTACCAGGCACTGAGAGATCTCTATTGAAACCTGAATTGCAGTGATAATATTCATTTATGGCAAGAATCAGGAAGCACAAACATTATCACTAACAAGAGGGAAGTAAAGCAGCACTTCTCTGAGTATGTTTTATAAAATAATAATCCTACAGGGTCTCAAGCAGCATTCTGTGAACAACAAAAACAAATATGAAGTCCTTTAACAAATAAATGTTTAACTTTATTTTAACCAGATTTTTCCAAAAGCATTTGGGATGGCAAGAGTCATTTCATGAAACTGATTTTCACTGGAATTTTTTAAAAATGCAGAAATTTAAAAAATCCTATCAGCATTAATAGGAGTTACCTGGTCCAGTGCCCTATAATTATCAAATAAGCACATGATGAAACTTTAGAATTAAGCACATACATATTTTAAACAATTGTAATATACATAGAACACAGAGGTCAAATGTACAGTTTTTAAAGAACCACAAAGCCCAACAAATTACATATTATTGCCCATCACATAAACAGTAGGAGGTAAAATACAATTGTATACAAATTAAAACCATTTACTCTGTTATTCTATAAAATAGGGTAAGATTTAAAATGTAGCTTATGTGGTGACAAAGAAAATTTAAAATCAGAAGCAGTAAAGAAAAAAAGAAAAAGAATTCCAAGATCTTGCTAAATATTGTGAAAATCAACCAGCATTCAGCATTAGTTTTACTTCTTTGTCAGAGAGAACAATGACATATTGCAGGGATATTTCAGGCAGCTTGGCTTTTGCATAATGTATGGCATAGTGGTATTCATCAGTGTGCATTCTTCGCCAATCAACAGGACAGTTTCCCATTGTGTGGTCGTGTAAATGGAAGCCTGAACAACTGGAAATAAAGAAGAAAGAAAAAAATAATAAACGGATTTGTATAAAACACTTATCAAAAAAAACATGAAAATTATGTTTCAACTTTTTAAAAATATCTGAGTTGGTGTGAGTTTTCAGCCAATATAGAGCTACGTAAGATACAAAAGTCCTGATCATCCCCTCAAAAACCAGTTTAGTGGCGCTTTAATGCCAGTTAATAAAGGCTTAGTTTTTTTTAATGATATGAAATTGAAAACAAAAATGTGCCAAAATATTTTTCAAGTATGAACAATGAATTTAAAGATCCTAAAGGTAAGTAACTCTACAAATGTGAAACTTTGTTTTTTTTTAAATCTATTTTCAATTTTAGGTGTGATTAGTTTTCTAATCTGTACATACCATTGTGATAGGTCACAAAAGCAGAAAACTGACATTGGATCAGGAAAAACCTTTTAGTCACATAGGCCTGATGATTCCCTTAAATGGATCTCCCATTAGGCTTTGAGCATTGCTTAATATTATATTTTGCTAAAGTAACTGTGTTCCTATACCTCCATTTGTACATGTGAATTCAAGGTTGTGAATTTGCATAATTATTGTACAAATGTAAGTTCCCAAGAGAAAATTTTCTCTACTGGGATCCTTCCATATGGAGATATGCTTATCCCCCTCTTAATATTAACATCTATTACCATGAAATAAAAACAACCTGTCTTCATTTTTTTCCTAAAACCTATATGGCATAATATAAATAAAAATGTTAATGAATTTAAAATGATAGAGAGGGGAGCCTGGGTGGCTCAGTTGGTGAAGGGTCTGCTTTCAGCTCATGTTATGATCCCGGGGTCCTGGGATGGAGCCCCACATTGATCTCCCTGTTCAGTGGGGAGCCTGCTTCTCCCTCTGCTGCTCCCCCTGCTTTGCTCTCTCTGTCTTTGTCAAGTAAATGAAGTCTTTAAAAAAATGATAGAGAAATTTATGCTAGTTCCTTTCATTCTACTTTGAATCTGATTATTTTCCAAACTCTTATGTTATTCTATATAGTGTTGTGAAAAACAGAGAAATCTAATTTAGTGTCATTCAAAATTCTTTTAAAATTTTTTACTTTTATTCATACTGCATTTTAACTTTTTCTCCTCAAAGGAAAATCTTTCTTCTTTTTTTTTTCTTCTTCACTGACATATGGCAATGTTTTTTCTCTTCAAAAAAGAGATTTTATTACTATAAATCATGACATAACATTTTTGTGACTCATAAGTTCAATGATTCATAGAAGATATTAAATGTTACTAAATTAATATTCAAAGTAAATTTGCTTTATTTTGATGATTGATGTTTTTCATGAATTCTAATTCAATGAGGTTCGGATTCAAGCTCTATCATTATCATTTTGGTAAAACAATGAAGTTTAATTGCTAACGGCTGAATATAACTGCATAAAGCTTACAGCAAACTAATCTTAAGGTGTTTCAAATATAGAACAGGAGAAACTTAATGGTCTTATTTTCCTTACTTTTGGAAGATAGAAAGTGATTCCTAAATGGAACTAAAAATACTCATTAGTCATAAGTAGATAAGAAACCATAACAAGGTCTCATTAAATTGAAAATCCATAGCTAAATGTTTTTAGAAAATGCAGGGATTTTGATAGGAAGTTAATCAAAGACAGGAAGCACTATAAAAATAAAGTATGGGCTTGACCCTATGGGCATAAAAGTTTTAGAACTGGAAAGAACAAAAAGATCATTTAGTCCTTAGATTCCATGACATGGAGAAGTGATATTCAAATTCAGCTCTTCCAATTTCAACTTCACTTTCATTTTGATTAATGACTCCATTCTGCCATATTAAGATAAATTAGAAATCAGCATTTTAATTCCATGTATGGAAAAAAAAACATTATCAGAGTAGATCATTAGTTCTGAATTTTTTATTTAGAGTACACCTAGAAGAGAGTACAGTAGGACCTTATAGCAACCTGTTCTCACTATCAACATGAGAGTCCCCAAGTACTTCCCATATCACTTTTGCATAAGATAATTTGACTCTTGTTGCCTGAAATTGGTCACTATTTGAAGACTGATGGGAATGCTGACTAAAACATTTATCACTCTGCTAATTTAGGCCACCTCAGCCACCTTTTGTAAGACATTAATTATCCATGGATAGTAATGCTGGCCAATAATATTTTCAAATATTTCTCTCTCCATTATCAGTTAAATATATGAGTCCCCTCAATCCATTAGAGCTTTGGCAACTGGTCAGAGTCTTCCTCTCTGTTCCATATCCTGCCATCATTTTACACAGTCACTCAACATTTTAGCCTTGGAATTTCTTCATTTCCCCAACCCTAGTGATCTTCTACATCTCATTTCAGCCACATATTTGCATGATTAGCTCTTAGATATTGTTACTACCTAGACATTCTACAACTTCTACAATTTTAAGTGTAGACCTCCCACTCTCTGACAAAAATATTTCTACATTCCTAGATTGCTCACTCAGTTGGTCTTATATTACTAATAATTGTATCAGGAGCAAGATTTATTAACATGTGAGTGTCCCCAAGTACTTCCCTTCCCATCCCACATCTCGCTACCATAAAATACTTTTTCTCTTGCTTGCCTGAGATTGAATACTCTTTAAAGACTGATGTGAATGTTGACTAAAACACTTCTCAAACTTGATTTCTTTAACTTTTGTTCCCTACTGTGGTAAACGATGTGACTGCTTCCAATTATTTACTTCCTGTTCCTGGTACCTGTAGCCATGTGATATTTTCCTATGGGGAGAATATTCTTCAGATTTAGCCATGTGTCTTGTTTGACCAATGAAATATGAATACAAGTTCTAAGCAGAAAGTTTATCTTGTTTCCACCAGTGTCCTTGCTCTTTAATGTTGCCAAAAGAAAATCGTGCTCCAGTTTGAGACTGTGCCTCAGTCTGAGTCCTAAATGTAAAGACACAAGAAACAAAGCTATGAAGTAAGCAAGAAATAAACCATTTTTGTGGTGAATGAAGCAGGTAATGCATAGGAGTCATGGAGAAACTGCAGTGCTAATCAGGACTGTCAGAGATAAGCTGGGTGTTTTGGCATTTAATATGAGATGTTCCAAACCACATTAAGGGTAAAAGAATATTGACAAGAAAATAAAATATTAAAGAATACTCTTTTAAAGTATTGCTGTGAGTTTTATAAGATAATTTATAAGGCGGATAGAAGAATTGAAGTTATTTTACAATTTATTTTGCTGAATGGTATTTTTGAAATGTGAGACCATGCACAGTTTAAATAATATATACCCCAGGCTTCTATTCAAAAGATATAAAAACGGCAAATAGTTACTGAGTATTCTTCACTTTAAAATTGGATTTAATGTAATGTAGTAATCATAGGAAAACAAGGCTTACAAAAGTCATGTAATTTGCCCAAGGAAACAATCTAGCAATCAGTGTTTCTTGGATTTGTCCCCTGGCCTCCAATATTTGAAGCCCTTTCATTTACTATGTAACTACTCTTCAACCTCATTGCTTACACCAGTCCATTAGAATTCTACTTTACCCAAATGTTTTTAGAGAAACAAACACAGATTGAGTCCACATTACATTTACAATCCCCAATATCTCAGCTATGCCTTTACAACTCTTGAAAATCTACTTCTGTTTCCTTAATCATATCTTCCACCTTTCCCCCCCTCATTATCTGAAGATGGTTTTCATGACCGAAAATTTTCCCCATTTTCCTTCCATCTCTCTGGATCCTCATTCTCTCTTTTGAAGGTTTCTCTTGCTTTGTACAACTTGTAAATTTTGTCATATTTAAGAGCTCTAGCTGAGGAAATCGTTTTTCCTCACTCTGCATCCTATTTCTGTGTTATCACTGCCATTCACGCTGTATTTCTAGCTCAGTTCTAAACCTGAGGACTTGGGGTGCCTGGGTGGCTCAGTCGGTTAAGCGTCTGCCTTCGGCTCAGGTCATGATCCCAGGGTCCTGGGATCGAGCCCCGCATCGGGCTCCCTGCTCAGTGGGAAGCCTGCTTCTCCCTCTCCCACTCCCTCTGCTTGTGTTCCTTCTCTCGCTGTGTCTCCCTCTGTCAAATAAATAAAATCTTTAAAAAAAAATTTTTTTTAAATAAAATAAACAAATAAACCTGAGGACTTATTCCTCCAGGGTCACAACATTACATGGAAACAAAATCCAGCCTAGTTCTCCAACAAAAAAGCTTAAAAAAAAAAAAAAAAGTCATACAATATTCCTCTATGTTCCTGTAATAAAACTTTTACCCATTCATCAAACTTTACTGGGTCAACCCCCTTAATCTCTCTTGAATCCAATTCCATGACCAGTGTTATAACTTCTGTTTCAGGCCATACTCACTTCTCACATAGAGTCTCTGCTTCCACACATCCTCCTCGACAGCTCATTTTTGTCATAAAGCCAGAGCAATTTATTTATTTGTTTATTTTTATTTTTTCTTCTATTGAGGTATTGTTGACATATAAGATTGTGTAAGTTTATACAATGTGTTGGTTTGACACATTTATTATACTGCATTATCACTTCTTTTTTATGTTGAGAACAGTTAGGATGTAGTCTCTCAGCAACTTTGAAGTTTATAATACAATATTGTTGATTATAATCACTATGTTGTGCATTAGATCTCCAGAACTTATTTATCTACTAGTTTCAAGTTTGTACTCTTAAATATCTCTCCAATTCCCCCACCTCCCTGTCCCTAGTAATTACATTTCTACTCTCTGTTTTTACAAGTTCAGGGTTTTTTTTTTTAGATTTCACCTATAAGAGATATTATGCAGTGTTTGTCTTTCTATATCTGATTACTCCCAGCATAATGCCTTCAAGGTTCATCCATGTTGTTGCATGTGGCAGTTCTCTGTCTCTCTTCTTGAGCAATATACTTTGTTTTTAAAGATTTTATTTATTTATTTGACAGAGAGAGACAAAGCGAGAGAAGGAACACAAGCAGGGGGAGTGGGAGAGGGAGAAGAAGGCTTCCCACTGGGCAGGGAGCCTGATATGAGGCTCCATCCCAGGACCCCAGGATCATGATCTGAGCCGAAAGCAGATGCTTAATGACTGAGCCACTCAGGCGCCCCTTGAGCAATATACTTTTAAATATAAATCAGATCAGGGGCGCCTGGGTGGCTCAGTTGGTTAAGCGACTGCCTTCGGCTCAGGTCATGATCCTGGAGTCCCGGGATCAAGTCCCGCATCGGGCTCCCTGCTGTCAGCAGGGAGTCTGCTTCTCCCTCTGACCCTCCCCCCTCATGCTCTCTCTCTCTCTATCTCATTCTCTCTCTCAAATAAATAAATAAAATCTTTAAAAAAAAAAAAAATATAAATCAGATCATGTTACTGAAAAACCAAGACCATTCACTTTAGGGAAAATATAAATTTCTTAATAGAGCTTGTTGGATCTGTCAAAATTTGACCCCCATGATTATTCCTGGCTCATTTCTCTACCCTTCTAAAAGGAGAGTCTTGGGTAATCCTGTACATCAACTTTCTCATATGTGTTCCCCCCCCATATCTCTGAGCTTTTCATAGACAGCTGTTTTCTCTTGTGAAGCACTCTTTTCTCTCTCTAGTCTTTGACCTGCTTAAATCTCATTCTTCCTCCATGTCTCAAACTTTTATTTTTTTTTATTTTTATTTTTTTAAAGATTTTATTTATTTATTAGAGATCGAGCGAGCGAGAAACAGCATGAGAGAGGGGAGGGTCAGAGGGAGAAGCAGGCTCCCCGGTGAGCCGGGAGCCTGATGTGGGACTCGATCCCAGGACCCTGGGATCATGACCTGAGCCGAAGGCAGTCGCTTAACCAACTGAGCCACCCAGGCGCCCCATGTCTCAAACTTTTAAATGTCACTTCCCAAGGAGACCTTGATGGCCTCTAGATGAGTTTGGCTTCCCACTTGTATATTATGATATTAACCTGTGGTTTCAGTATTCCAACTTTCATCATATTTTATTTAAGTTACATATTTAATGTCTAACTTCCTTTGATAACAAAAACCTTTGTGAAAGCAGAACATTTCCCATTTTTTTCTCCCTCAAATCTCCAGGGTATAGAAGCATGCCTTATGTAAAAACTAATACTATTCAATAGACATTTTGTGAATGAATGTTATGTTTAATTAAATAATACTCTTAAATGAATAATCACATTTTTATGAACTTGAGTATAAGACCAAGGGCATAGAGTCTGTAATAGAAAAACAAGATAAAATTGAGAGAGCTCCTTTATGACTATATCTATTGAAATGACTATAGCACTGATATCAGACAACTGACAAGAATAATTATAGTATTTATTTTAAAGGCAGCAAGAGCTCTGAATCTAGATATTAGAAGGCACTGATAACAAAATTGATATTTTAGCACATAGCAATATCTTTGCTTAGCATCAGGAACATAGATGCTATTTTTTTAAGTATAAAGCAACCAGAGACATCTCCAAGGTAACCTGTGAAGGAAACAAGGAAAATGGTTTGAGGCAGTTGCCAACCAAGAAGGCGTGTTTGCAAGAGAATTATGAGATATTCACTTGGCAATTCCAGGCTGCTTGAGATAAATCAGCATTGGATAAAAGATTTAATTTCTCACAAGCTGATGGGTTGAAAATATTTTGCTTTTGATATTCTGGCTCTACTAATAGCCCCATTTTTTCGTGTGTAGGTAGCATAGGGAAAACTCAAAATGGGACTACACTGAAGAACTATCATTCTGTCAGTAATTTTCCTTAATCAGACCTTTCTGGAACTTGGATGATAACATTAGAATTTATTAGCACGTTTTATGTTAAAATAGGCAGAGCTATTATTGGAGCTAATATAATTTTTCCCTTTAGGGAGCCATTAAATATAAACCCCACACTTTTTTATTTTATGTCAGTATCCATAAGATGAGTCCTGAATGTCACCTGTAAGGAAATCCCTTTATTGAATTGAGCTTCCAGATTCTATAGTAGTAGCTTTGGGAATAGTATTATGGGGTTTGCAAGAAACAACATGGGGATCCAATGGGAGTAGTTTTGTGTTTTTTTTATTAATTCTTCTATAAAAAAATAAAAAGAAATCAAAAAATAAAGATATAATGCTACTTTTTGTAAGATCCTAATAGTATTACTTAAAAGCTTTATTTAGGATCTTACAAAAATGAAAATATTAATAGATACATAAATAATATACACAAAACATATATGCATATATACATATAACTTCTACTTATAATAAAAAATACTAGGGGCCCCTAGGTGGCTCAGTCGTGGGACATCTGACACTTGATTTTGGCTCAGGTTATGGTCTCAGGGTCCTGGGATCAGGCCCTGTGTGGGGTTCTGCACTCAGTGGGGAGTTTGCTTGAGAAATTCTCTTCCTTTCCTTCTGCCCCTCCCCTCTCTCATATCAGGCCCACTCTCACTGTCTCTCTCTGAAATAAATAAATAAGTATTAATTAAAATATGGAAGTATTAAAATTCCCTAAAACAAGAAGAAAGTGTAATATTACTGAGGTGGATGTAGCTGAATCCATAAAAAAATTGAAAAAAAATATATATTATGAAGGAAAAAAGTCTTTGTCCAGGGATAAAAAAGGGGACCACATTACAGGGAAACAAAAAGGAGAGAAAATGCAAGCTAAATAAGTACTAAGATCAAAATAAGTTTGTTGAAAGTTTATGTAAACAATTCTGTTTTCAAAACTGTCTACCCCTAGAGGTGTCTCTGTCTTCCTCAGTGTTGAATTCATAAAAAGACATTGGTTCAAGATGATGAGGATAAAGGCAATGATGTGATGATGGTAATGATAGGTGGAATAAAAATGAAAAGGAATAGAATAAAGAAAAAAAGGAGAGCCTTTGTATTTTCCATAAGTTAATGCCAGCTACCTTTTTTTTATTCTTTTTTTTTCAAATTTTTATTTAAATTTTTGTTATTTAACATATCATGTAATATTGGTTCCAGGAGTAGAATATAGGGATTCATCACTAACATGTAACATCCAGTGCTCAACACAAGTGACCTCCTTAATACCCATGATCCATTTAGCCCATCCCCCACCCACTTCCCCTCCATCAACCCTCAGTTTGTTCTCTATAGTTAAGAGTCCCTTATGGTTTGTCTTCCTCTCTTTTTTTTTTTTTTCCTTTCCCCTATGCTTATCTGTTATTTCTTAAATTCCACATATGAGTGAAATCATTTGGTATTTGTCTTTCTCAGATTGACTTATCTTGCTTAACATCATACACTCTAGCTCCATCCATGTCGTTGCAAATGGCAAGATTTCATTCTTTTTGATGGCTGAGTAATATTCTACTGTGTGTGTGTGTGTGTGTGTGTGTGTGTGTGTGTGTGTGTGTGTATACCCTATTTTCTTTATCTATTCTAATGCTAGCTACTTAAATCCATATCTCCTATTAGAGATTAGCAAACCTTGTACTTATAAGTGGGAGAAACTAAAAACTTCAATTTTTTTATAAGAAATGCCACTCAGCATCAGAAAAGATGGCAGAGGAGTAGGGGACCCTATTCTAACTGGTCCCCGGAATTGAGCTGGATATCTACTAGACCACTCTGAACACCCATGAAATCAGCCTGAGATGTAAGAAGATCTGGATCTCTACAAACAGAATATCGCAGGTGGTTGGTTTCGAGGTATGAAGTGGTGAGCCGTGATTCCACGGGCACATATTGGAGGATAAACAGCAGCGGGAG
Organism: Phoca vitulina; assembly: GCF_004348235.1. Taxonomy (NCBI): domain Eukaryota; kingdom Metazoa; phylum Chordata; class Mammalia; order Carnivora; family Phocidae; genus Phoca; species Phoca vitulina. The sequence continues at coordinate 46,799,666 of NW_022589706.1, forward strand.
GGAGCCTGGCCATGGGGATCCTTCACCACTGGTGAGCGATAGCCTCCTGCACTGGGGACCGGGCACAGACTCGCAGACCGGTAGCGGCAGGGAAAGGACTTTAGACGGAAACCAGAGCGGTGGGGCCGCGCGTGCAAACTGGGGGTGGCTGGCGGTTTTGGAAGCACAAAGGACAGAGACGTGCCCCAACCTGGAGATGAGGACTGGGAGCGCTGCTGAGGGGCGCACAACCAAGGACACGGCAGTTTATAGCAGCACAGACAGAAACAGAGATAATGTGGCCTGGAGAGCTCACTGAAGAACAGACTGCAATCTCTCTGCTCTGAGGCAGAGGGTTGGAAACGGTCTCTTCTGCTCTGACTCTCGGAAGAGACAGAGAGAGCCACCAGGGAAAGCCGTCAGAGAACAAAAACCCCAAAAAACTGGTTTTCACTGAGCGCATCCGCCACCACAGGGGGCAGGGCAACTCTGCCCAAACAGGGTTGTCTGAGAAACAGCCCGGCAGGCCCCTCCCCCAGAAGACAAGCTGGGAAAATAAGAGGCCAGCAACCCTAAGGTCCCTAGAAAACAGGTGCATCTTGCTTGGATTGTGGTCAATAATTTGGACTCTATTCATTCCCTCAACCGCAGAATGACTAGGAAGAGGAACTCCCAAAATAGGAAAGACTCGGAGATTATGACTTATGCCACAGATTTACAAATGGATTCAGATATAACCGAGATGTCAGAGATGGAATTCAGGCTAGCAACTGTGAAGACAATAGCTAGAATGGAGAAATCAATTAATGGCAAATGGAGTCTCTAAGGGCAGAAATGAAAGCTGAATTGGCAGATAAAAATGCTATCAGTGAGATCCAATCTAATCTAGATAATCTAACAGCTAGGGTATGTGAGGCAGAAGAATGAATTAGTGATCTGAAAGACAATTTAATAGATAAAAAGGGAAAAGAAGAGGCCAGGGAAAAACAACTCAGAATCCATGAAAATAGAATCAGAGAAATAAGTGACACCATGAAATGTTCCAATGTCACAATTATTGGAATCCTGGAGGGGTTGGAGAGAGAGGATTAAAAAATATATTTGAGCAAATCGTAGCTGAGAACTTCCTTAATCTGGGGAATGAAACAAACATTCATGTCCTAGAGTCAGAGAGAACCCCTCCCAAGATCAAGGAAAACAAGCCAACACCCCGGCATGTAACAGTAAAACTCACAAATCTTAGAACAAAGGAAAGCATTTTAAGGGCAGTTAGGGGGAAGAGATTCCTTACATACAGAGGGAGGAACATCAGAATAACGTCAGACCTATCCACAGAGACCTGGCAAGCCAGAAAGGCCTGGCAAGACATATTAAGGGTACTAAACGAGAAGAACATGCAGCCAAGAATACTTTACCCAGCAAGGCTGTCATTTAGAATGGATGGAGAGATGCAGAGCTTCCAAGACTGACAGAAACTGAAAGAATATGTGACCACTAAGCCGGCCCTGCAAGAAATATTAAGTGGGGTTCTATAAAAGGAGAAAGACCCCAAGAGTGATCTACAACAGAAATTTACAGGGACAATCTATAAAAACAAGGTCTTCACAGGCAACATGATGACAATAAATTCATATCTTTCAATAATCACTCTCAATGTGAACGGCCTAAATGCTCCCACAAAATGGCACAGGGTTGCAGATTGGATAAAAAGACAGGACCAATACATATGCTGTCAACAAGAGACTCATTTTTATCCTAAAGATACATCCAGACTGAAAGTGAAGGGATGGAGATCCATCTTCCATGCCAGCGGACCACAAAAGAAAGCTGGGGTAGCAATCCTTATATCAGACAAATTAGATTTTAAACTAAAGACTGTAATTAGAGACACAGAAAGACACTATACCATTCTTAAATTGTCTATCCAACAAGAAGATCTAATAATTGTAAATATCTATGCCCCCAACATGGGAGCAGCCATCTACATAAGCCAACTGTTAACCAAGATAAAGATTCATATTGATAACAATATGTTAATTGTAGGAGACCTCAATACTCCACTCTCAGCAATAGACAGATCATCTAAGCAGGAAATCAACAAAGAAACAAAAGCTTTGGATGACACACTGGACCAGATGGACCTCATAGATATATACAGAACATTCCACCCTAAAACAACAGAATACTCATTCTTCTTGAGTGTACATGGAACTTTCTCCAGAATAGACCACATACTGGGTCACAAATCAGGTCTCAACTGATACCAAAAGATTGAGATTATTCCCTACATATTCTTAGACCATAATGCTTTAAAACTGGAACTCAATCACAAGAAAAAATTTGGCAGAAATTCGAAATAGAAACCAAAAGAACAGTAGAACAGATCAACGAAACTAGGAGCTGTTTCTTTGAAAGAATTAACAAGATTGATAAGCCCCTGGCCAGACTTATCAAAAAGAAAAGAGAAATGACCCAAATCAACAAAATCATGAATGAAAGAGGAGAAATCACAACCAACACCAAAGAAATACAAACAATAATAAGAACATATTATGAGCAACTCTATGCCAGCAAATTAGATAACCTGGAAGTAATGGATGCATTCCTAGAGATGTATCAACTACCAAAACTGAACCAGGAAGAAATAGAAAACCTGAACAGACCTATCACCACTAAGGAAATAGAAGCAGTCATCAAAAATCTCCTAAAACACAAAAGCCCAGGGCCAGATGGCTTCCCAGGGGAATTCTACCAAACATTTCAAGAAGAATTAATACCTATCCTTCTGAAACTGTTTCAAAAAATAGAAATGGAAGGAAAACTTCCAAACTCATTTTATGAGGCCAGCATTACCTTGATCCCAAAACCAGACAAAGACCCCATCAAAAAGGAGAATTACAGACCAATATCCCTGATGAACATGGATGCAAAAATTCTCACCAAAATACTAGCCAATAGGATCCAACAGTACATTAAAAGGATTATTCACCACGACCAAGTCGGATTTATCCCTGGGCTGCAAGGTTGGTTCAACATCCGCAAATCAATCAACGTGATACAATACATTAACAAAAGAAAGAACAAGAATCATATGATCCTCTCAATAGATGCAGAAAAAGCATTTGACAAAGTACAGCATCCTTTCTTGATCAAAACTCTTCAGAGTATAGGGATAGAGGGTACATACCTCAATATCATAAAAGCCATCTATGAAAAACCTACAGCGAATATCATTCTCAACGGGGAAAAACTGAGAGCTTTCCCCCTAAGGTCAGGAACGCGGCAGGGATGTCCACTATCACCACTGCTATTCAACATAGTATTAGAAGTCCTAGCCACAGCAATCAGACAACAAAAAGAAATCAAAGGCATCCAAATTGGCAAAGAAGAAGTCAAACTCTCACTCTTTGCAGATGATATGATACTTTATGTGGAAAATCCGAAAGACTCCACCCCAAAACTGCTAGAACTCATACAGGAATTCAGTAAAGTGGCAGGATATAAAATCAATGCACAGAAGTCAGTGGCATTCCTATACACCAACAACAAGTCAGAAGAAAGAGAAATTAAGGAGTCGATCCCATTTACACTTGCACCCAAAACCATAAGATACCTAGGCATAAATCTAACCAAAGAGGCAAAGGATCTGTACTCAGAAAACTATAAAATACTCATGAAAGAAATTGAGGAAGACACAAAGAAATGGAAAAACGTTCCATGTTCATGGATTGGAAGAACAAATATTGTGAAGATGTCAATCCTACCTAGAGCAATCTACACATTCAATGCAATCCCCATCAAAATACCATCCACTTTCTTCAAAGAAATGGAACAAATAATCCTAAAATTTGTATGGAACCAGAAAAGACCCCGCATAACCAGAGGAATGTTGAAAAAGAAAAACAAAGCTGGCGGCATCACAATTCCAGACTTCCAGCTCTACTACAAAGCTGTCATCATCAAGACAGTATGGTACTGGCACAAAAACAGACACATAGATCAATGGAACAGAATAGAGAACCCAGAAATGGACCCTCAACTATATGGTCAACTAATCTTTGACAAAGCAGGAAAGAATGTCCAATGGAAAAAAGACAGTCTCTTCAACAAATGGTGTTGGGAAAATTGGACAGCCACATGCAGAAGAATGAAACTGGACCATTTCCTTACACCACACACAAAATGGTTGAAAGACCTCAATGTGAGACAGGAGTCCATCAAAATCCTAAAGGAGAACACAGGCAGCAACCTCTTCGACCTCAGCCGCAGCAACTTCTTCCTAGAAACATCGCCAAAGGCAAGGGAAGCAAGGGCAAAAATGAACTATTGGGACTTCATCAAGATAAAAAGCTTTTGCAAAGCAAAGGAAACAGTCAACAAAACCAAAAGACAACTGACAGAATGGGAGAAGATATTTGCAAATGACATATCAGATAAAGGGCTAGTATCCAAAATCTATAAAGAACTCATCAAACTCAACACCAAAAGAACAAAGAATCCAATCAAGAAATGGGCAGAAGACATGAACAGACATTTTTCCAAAGAAGACATCCAAATGGCCAACAGACACATGAAAAAGTGTTCAATATCACTCGGCATCAGGGAAATCCAAATCAAAACCTCAATGAGATACCACCTCACACCAGTCAGAATGGCTAAAATTAACAAGTCAGGAAATGACAGATGTTGGCGGGGATGCGGAGAAAGGGGAACCCTCCTACACTGTTGGTGGGAATGCAAGCTGGTGCAGCCACTCTGGAAAACAGTATGGAGGTTCCTCAAAAAGTTGAAAATAGAGCTACCATATGATCCAGTAATTGCACTACTGGGTATTTACCCCAAAGATACAAAAGTAGGGACCCGAAAGGCTACGTGCACCCCAATGTTTATAGCAGCAATGTCCACAATAGCCAAACTGTGGAAAGAGCCAAGATGTCCATCAACAGATGAATGGATAAAGAAGATGTGGTATATATATACAATGGAATATTATGCAGCCATCAAAAGGAATAAGATCTTGCCATTTGCAACGACGTGGATGGAACTGGAGGGTATTATGCTGAGCGAAATAAGTCAAACAGAGAAAGACATGTATCATATGACCTCACTGATATGAGGAATTCTTAATCTCAGGAAACAAACTGAGGGTTGCTGGAGTGGGGGGTGGGGTGGGAGGGATGGGGTGACTGGGTGATGGACACTGGGGAGGGTATGTGTTCTGGTAAGCGCTGTGAATTGTGCAAGACTGTTGAATCTCAGATCTGTACCTCTGAAACAAATAATGCAATATATGTTAAGAAAGAAAAAAAGAAGAAGAATGTAGCAGGAGGGGGAGAATGAAGGGGGGAAATCGGAGGGGGAGAAGAACCATGAGAGACAATGGACTCTGAAAAACAAACTGAGGGTTCTAGAGGGGAGGGGGTTGGGAGGATGGGTTAGCCTGGTGATGGGTATTGAGGAGGGCACGTTCTGCATGGAGCACTGGGTGTTATGCACAAACAATGAATCATGGAACACTATATCTAAAACTAATGATGTAATGTATGGGGATTAACATAACAATAAAAAAATTTTAAAAAAAAATTTGGCAGAAATTCAAACACTTGGAAGCTAAAGACCACTCTGCTCAAGAATGTTTGGTCAACCAGGAAATCAAAGAAGAACTCATACAATTCATGAAAACCAATGAGAACGAAAACATTTTGGTCCAATACCTATGGGATACTGCAAAGGCAGTCCTAAGGGGGAAATGCATAGCCATCTAAGTCTCACTCAAAAAAATAGAAAAATCCCGAATTCACCAACTAACTCTACACCTTAAAGAACTAGAGAAAAAGCAACAAACGATGTCTAAGACCTGCATTAGAAGAGAAATAATTAAGATTAGAGCAGAGATCAATTAAATTAGAAACCAGAAACACAGTAGATCAGAACAATGAAACTAGAAGCTGGTTCTTTGAAAGAATTAATAAGATGGCTAAACCACTGGCCAGACTTATCCAAAAGAAAAGAGAAAGGACCCAAATTAATAAAATTATGAAAGAAAGAGGAGAGATCACAACTAACACCAAGGAAATAGAAACAATTATTAGAAATTATTATCAACAACTATATGCCAACAAAATGAACAATCTGGATGAAATGGATGCCTTCCTGGAAACCTATAAGCTGCCAAGACTGAAACAGGAAGAAACTGACAACCTGAATAAGCCAATAACCAGTAACGAGTTGAAGCAGTGATCAAAAACCTCCCAAAAAAACAAGAGTCCAGGGCCTGATGGATTCCCTGGGAAATTCCACCAAACATTCAAAGAAGAAATAATACCTATTCTCCTGAAGCTGTTTCAAAAAATATAAACAGAAGGAAATCTTCCAGACTCATTCTATAAGGCCAGCATCACCTTAATCCCCAAACCAGGCAAAGACCCCATCAAAAAGGAGAATTTCAGACCGATATCCCTGATGAATATGGATTCCAAAATCCTCAACAAAATCCTAGCTAATAGGATCCAACAATACATTAAAAGTATCATCCACCACAATCAAGTGGGATTTATGCCCAGGATGCAAGTGTGGTTCAACATTCACAAAACAATCAATGTGATAGAACACATTAGTAAGAGGAGAAAGAAGAACGATATGGTCCTCTCAATTGATGCAGAAAAAGCATTTGACAAAATACAGCATCCTTTCCTGATTAAAACTCTTCAGAGTATAGGGATAGAGGGAACATTCCTCAAGCTCATAAAATCCATCTATGAAAAACCCACAGTGAATATCATCCTCAATGGGGAAAAGCTGAGAGCCTTTCCCTTAAGATCAGGAACACATCAAGGGTGCCCACTCTCGCCATTATTGTTCAACATAGTACTAGAAGTCCTATCAACCGCAATCAGACAACAAAAAGAAATGAAATGTATTCAAATTGGCAAAGAAGAAGTCAAACTGTCTCTTTTTGCAGATGACATGATACTTTACATGGAAAACCCAAAAGACTCCACCCCCAAATTACTAGAACTCATCCAGCAATTCAGTATCATGGCAGGATACAAAATCAATGCACAGAAATCAGTTGCTTTCTTATACACCAACAATGCAACTGTAGAAAGAGAACTTAGAGAATCAATTCCATTTACAATAGCACCAAAAACCATAAGATACCTCAGAATAAACCTAACCAAAGAGGTAAAGGATCTATACTCTAGGAACTACAGAACACTCTTGAAAGAAATTGAAGAAGACACAAAAAGATGGAAAAATATTCCAACCTCATGGATCAGAAGAATAAACATTGTTAAAATGTCTATGCTACCCAGAGCAATCTATACCTTCAATGCCATCCTGATCAAAATTCCAATGACATTTTTCAAAGTGCTGGAACAAACAATCCTAAAATTTGTATGGAATCAGAAAAGACCCCGAATCACCAAGGAAATGTTGAAAAAGAAAAACAAAGCTGGGGGCATCATGTTGCCTGATTTCAAGCTATATTGCAAAGTAGTGATCATCGAGACAGCATGGTACTGGCACAAAACAGTCATATAGACCAATGGAACAGAATAGAGAACCCAGATATGGACCCTCAACTCTATGGTCAAATAATCTTCAACAAAGCAGGAAAAAACATGCAATGGAAAAAAGACAGTCTCTTCAATAAATGGTGCTGGGAAAATTGGACAGCCACCTGCAGAAGAATGAAACTCGACCATTCTCTAACACCATACACAAAGATAAACTCAAAATGGATGAACGACCTCAATGTGAGACAGGAATCCATCAAAATCCTAGAGGAGAACATAGGCAGTAACCTCTTTGACATCGGCCACAGCAACTTCTTTCAAGATACATCTCCAAAAGCTAGTGAAACAAAAGCAAAAATGAACTTTTGGGACTTCATCAAGATAAAAAGCTTCTGCACAGCAAAAGAAACAGTCAACAAAACAAAGAGGCAACCCACAGAATGGGAGAAGATATTTGCAAATGACACTACAGATAAAAGGCTGGTATCCAAGATCTATAAAGAACTTCTCAAACTCAACACCCAAAAAACAAATAATCAAGTCAAATGGGCAGAAGAGATGAAAAGACACTTCTCTGAAGAAGACATACAAATGGTTAACAGACACATGAAAAGATGTTCATCATCATTAGCCATCAGGGAAATTCAACTATCAAAACCACACTGAGATACCACCTTACACCAGTTAGAATGGCAAAAATTGATAGGGCAAGAAACAACAAATGTTGGAAAAGTTATGGAGAAAGGGGAACCCTGTTACACTGTTGGTGGGAATGCAAGTTGGTACAGCCACTTTGGAAAACAGTGTGGAGGTTCCTCAAAAAATTAAAAATAGAGCTACCCTAAGACCCAGCAATTACACTCCTAGGTATTTACCCCATAGACACAGATGCAGTGAAAAGAGACATATGCACCCCAATGTTCATAAGAACAATGTCCACAATAACCCAACTGTGATGCCCTTCAACAGATGAATGGATAAAGATGTGGTCCATATATACAATGGAATATTACTCAGCCATCAGAAAGGATGAATACCCAAATTTTACATCAACATGGATGGGATTGGAGGAGATTATGCTAAGTGAAATAAGTCAAGCAGAGAAAATCAATTATCATATGGTTTCACCTATTTGTGGAACATAAGGAATAGCTTAGAGGGCATTAGGAGAAGGAAGGGAAAAATGAAGGGCGGGAAATTGGAGGGAGAGATGAACCATGAGAGATTATGGACTCTGAGAAACAAACTGAGGGTTTTAGAGGGGGGGGGGGATGGGTTATCCCAGTGATGGGTATTAAGGAGGGCATGTACTGCATGGAGCACTGGGTTTGATACAGAAACAATGGATCATGGATCACCACATCAAAAACTAATGATGTATTGTATGGTGACTAACGTAACATAATAAAAAAAAAAAAAAAAAAAGAAATGCCACTCAGGAGAGATTGTGTGGAAAAGAAAATAAAGTAGCAGGATCTTTGAAGAGATGACAAAATGACTCTACATCAGATGAGGGCTCATTCTGAGTGAACAAATACTGGTGTGAACTTTTTGAATCAGAGCACTGGCTACTGGGAATAGAAAGGAAGGGCTTTCAAAGAACATGGGGAAATGGATGGAAGAACACATTGCACACTAGTCAATATTTTATTGATGTTAAATTCTTTTGGTTATGATGATGTTAGTGTTGTTGTATAAGAGAATGCCCTTGTTCAAGGGCAGGGATCTTCTTCAAAGTTTTCTGTAAATGGTCAGATAATAAATATTTACATTTTTCCGTGCCTCATGTACAACTATTCAAGTCTGCAACTATAAGATGAGAGCAGGCACAGACAATAAATAAATGTATGGAAAATGTGAATTCCTTTCAATAAAACTATTAACAAGTAGAGATGGTGGGCCAGATTAGGCCTGTGGACCATAGTTTGCCAAACTGAATTATTTAGGGAAGAAGTATCTCACCTGCAAAATATTTCCCAATGATCTTCCCAACCTCTGCAAAACTACACACACACACACACACACACACACACATACACACACACACATTCAAACACATACACACAAAAGGACACTGAGAATTTGCTATGTGCTAATCACTGAGTTAAACAATTGACACGTATCAGCTCATTTAAGCCTTAGGACAAATGAGAGTATAGCAATATATACAATTAAATATATGTTCTATTTTCATTCCTATTACACAAGTGTGAAAACAAAGGTGCACACACAAACATACACACACAAACTTAATTAGCATTTTGGAAGTCACAGGTATAGTTAGTGGGAGAGCCAGGAGTTAACTATGACAATCTAATTCCACAGCCTGTGACATTAATGACTTAAAGACGTCTCTAGAAACACTTAAGGTGTAATTTTAGTTCCAAAAGCTAAAATGTTATCATAAGGCTACCATTTATCTTTTCAGAGCTTTGTTTTATCACAACTGTAAAATGGGGGAGTTGGACAAGAGATATATGAAATTTCTTTCAATTTTAAATATTTAAGATTCTTATTACCACCACATCATGCATCTTTTATTTCCATTTTGTTTTTAACTCATTTTGCTCCAAGCTTCAGTAAAATAAGAAGGGTGCACAAAATGGCTTCTTAGCTCTTTTAGATCTAAAATTGTGTGATTCTATAAAAAGTTATTGCATCCTGACCCAATTACTGAACCAAATGTGAATTAGGTCATCTCTGTTTAATGGACTGCATTCTCTGTAGAAGCTCTTGCATTGCCCTTGTATTGAGCTCAGAGGAAAACATCCATTTGTTCTGATGTGTCTGGTGCCTTAGCAAGATTACTGCACTGCTTCTTATGTGCTCCCTCACAAAATGCATGCCAACAGTTATGCTTAATCACTTTACTCAAGAGCACTAAAACTAATAGCCCTTGCTTTAAGGACATGAAAATCCATAGAGTCTATTCAGAAATAGTGCATTACCTGGCATTCTGTTTCCAAGGGGATATGAAATAATATTAGAAATTTCTACTCTCAGTGCCCAAGGAGGGAGAAATAGCTTTATCAACATTTAGGGCTATGTTTGGGCTAAGGATCCTACTGAAAGGAGCCTTAAAATTAAGAGAAATTTTCAACCATAGTACAATTTCTCTTAGGGAAGAGGGTGTGTTGATTTAATTTAATATATCAATAGCACGAAGTATTATGTTGTCTAACCCTATAAACTAAGAATGATAAGGTATGATTAATCAAATCAATTTATGTATATATATGCATAAATGTGCATAGATATGCATAAATATGCATGCATAAATAGTAGTTTAAATCCAGAGCTCCGGACATATAGAAATGAGAACGAGTTTAAGTCTCTCATTTCCATTAGTTTTATCTTAATTTAATATTATTCTTCAGGCAAGGTTCATGATATAAATAAAAACTTTGGTTTGTCTCTGCAAGTTGGTACACCTCAGTGTCTCTCTCTATATATATATGTATTTCTATACATATTATGGTGGTTTTGATTTTTAAACATTTTGTTTTATAGATGCTATGACCAAACAAATCAAATTTTAAGATTTTGTTTTCTCATGTCCAGGAAATATAATCCAGTCCTAAATTCAACTTTGTAGTCCATGTATTTCTAGCATTTTTTAAAAGGCTACTGAATACCAATACTTTACTGTATTTTTTAAATATTATTATCATGGGCATAAAACATGACAAATTTTATAAGAATCAACTCTCACTTTAATGGCATACAACTTCAAACTTTAAAACTCGCATAGCTTCACTCTTCCTGGCTTCAGAGTTTTTTCTCCTCCGTGGGTGGGAACTCAAGTTCAAATTACAAACTTGCACTCAAAGAACATTCCTTAGGCCAACATGCCAAATACTAGCTCAAGGGATAATCAGCTTGTCTGGAACTAAGCCCCCAACACCAAAGCTAAGAGGGAAGGGATCTTCGCAGAGCAAGAACCCTCAGTTGAAAACATTTCCAGTCATTACCCTTCATACCTTATAACTATGACAAGGCCATTTAGCATTTGGAGGTGATTAAGTTTTCACACGCTTCTTCTATGCTACCTTCTGTTTTCCTTCATTTTAAACAAAACAGCTGCTCCTCCGTTTGCTTCTTAAGGCATTTGGATCATCAAACAGGCATTTCCATTTGATCTCACAGGCTGGTACTCATGGGTTTTGCACTAATTAAAGATGATAAGGTGAAAGTGAGACAGAGAAGGTCCAAACCGTTCATCTAATGGCAAAAGTGTGTATTCCTCAAAATAAGCAAATGCTACAGTAACTTTAAAGTACTCCCCTGACACTTTGAAGTTTGTCTGTCGTACTGGCAAGTCTAAAATGAGACCAGGCCAAGACAGCATTAGCATGTCAAAGAATAAGCTTCATTTTCACTGTGAGGACTCTATTTGAAGTCTTGTGCTCAATGGTATGGTACTCTGGAGGCAGCTGAATTGCATGCTGTTATTCCAGATGAGCATTGTCTCTGTAGAAATACAATTTCACAGTCATTAAACATGTTAAGTTCATCAAGAGATAATTATAGCAGGAAGCCTGACAGAAATGCTTTAGAATCTTGATAGAAGATTTGCCTATTGGTCACTTTATTGATTTTTATTACCTTGGTATTGGACTGTTGTTCGTATGTATTGTTATAATCAAAGTAATTGATTAGCCTTGACCAATCATACTTTTGAATACCGCACAGAAATATTTTTAGTCCCAAATATCTGTGGCATTATGTCTCAGTGAAGAAATTGCAAATATTAGCTGAATTCCTTTTCTTCTGGAATGTATGTCTAGCTAGGTTTTAATTAAGAAAAATTGTTAGTGTGCTCAGAAAAAGCAAACACAGGCTAGCATAAATAACTCTATGTTTGCTAAATCTTTTCATTCAACACTAGCTTCTTGTCTATAAACCTGATTTCTATCTGAATTGAGTAAAAGCCCTAAGAATTTAGCAAGTGAACTCTTAAAAAACAAACAGACAAATGATGGAAAATTATAACCTGGAGTTTACATTTTCAAAATTTAAAAAGGCAAAGATGATCTAGGAATACAGGGAATTCTTAATTCTTAAAAATCAGTAATAAAAAATAAATTCTTCAAAATAAATATGAGAATTAATTTTATATAGTTTTAGGATAAAAATAATTTCACTGGGGCGCCTGGGTGGCTCAGTCGTTAAGCGTCTGCCTTCGGCTCAGGTCATGATCCCAGGGTCCTGGGATCGAGCCCGTGGCGGCCTCCCTCTTCCGCGGGGAGCCTGCTTCTCCCTCTCCCACTACCCCCGCTTTGTTCCCTCTCTCGCTGTTTCTCTCTGTCAAATAAATAAATAAAATCTAAATAATAATAATAATAATCTCATTAATAATTTTATGCTATTTAGAGATTTTCTTATGACCTTTGCTTTGAGTGAAAGATAAATACATTTCTGTTCAAATTAGTTTTATCTATATATAGCATGTTTCTCTGGTAAATGTGAAATGGGAAACTTTTAGAAAAATTAATGTTTATTTTGCTTTACTTTCTAATTTTATCATATCAAAATTAGCTATTTCTCATAGACATCATTGCATCAAAATTTTTGCAAACTGTTTTATCATGCTTCTTGTCTGATTAGAAAAATACTATATCCCATTGTAGATATTTGGAAAACACACAAAATGTAAATAATAAAAAATAATAATCCCACGATTTAGAGAACAATGTTATCATGATGGCCTCTTTTTTTGAAGTGTTTTGTTTTCATATATGAATATGACTTCTTATAAAAAAAACTTGCTGTATAATATGTACAGATTTAATCATGATTTTTATCAATTTTCTATAATTATCAGTACCATTTTCTCATTCTGTAAAGTTTAATTAAATAAGTGATATAATGACTACTAATATGCCAACTTACAGTGTTTACAATTGCTCTATCATCAAACTTTTGGTTGGTTCTAAATTTTTAATATAATGCATAAAACTACAGACTATCCATGTATATGAATGTTGATCATATTGCCGTTCATATTTCCCAATATAGGTTACTAAATGAGGAATTGTGAAAACAATTTTGATGAAAATAAATGTCATTTTACTCAATTTTTCACTATCACTTCTCTTTAGTCATCAGAAAGCCATCAGTTTATTTAATACAATTGGAAAAATATTTTCATCATCTTTATATATATTTTTTTAAAGATTTATTTATTTATTTTAGAGGGGTCAGGGCAGAGGAAGAGGAGAGAGAAACTCAAGCAGACACTGTGCTGAATGTTGAGCCCAATCTCAGGACGCTGAGATCACGACCTGAATGGAAACCAAGAGTCGGGCTTCTTATCTGACCGCACCACCCAGGCATCCCTATGCATCTTTCTCTATAGTCTTAAAAGAATTTTCTCAAGATTTTGCACTTTCATGCTAACTCAACCTTAATATATCAATTAAACTATCTGACATATAAGGTGAACAATATAAATATACTGTCCATGCACCTCTGAGTTTTCTTAGATTCAACCTACAGCTATATACAGCACTGGGAATTATATAATCAACAATCGAAAGGACTTCCTGCTGCTTTTCTTTTTCCTTAAAAGCATGATTCCACAAAGCGTAGTGTTAGCTCTTGTCAGAGAAAGCCAGTTGATAATTCTATATAGGATTTTGTGGTATATGGTAATCTGAACGTGCAGTACTCAAAAGTATTTTTTCATGCATTTCCAAGGAAATAAAATATACCAGAGAACCAGTTTCTCTACTATCAATATAAAATACAGGAAAAAGACATTGAACCCTAGTTAGAAGTATTGATGATAAATAGTTTTTCATTTCTTAGTTCTCAGAGATTTTTGTTTTTATTTATTTTATTTTTTTAAATATTTCCTCTCTCTGTTTTATTTTGATTTTAATAGTAGAGGATAAACTTCATTTTTAAAATTGTGTCTGCATATTTTTTTTTTAAGATTTTATTTATTTATTTGACAGAGAGAGAATGAGAGAGAGAGAGCACATGAGAGGGGGGAGGGTCAGAGGGAGAAGCAGACTCCCTGCCGAGCAGGGAGCCCGATGCGGGACACGATCCAGGGACTCCAGGATCATTACCTGAGCCAAAGGCAGTCGCTTAACCAACTGAGCCACCCAGGCGCCCTGTGTCTGCATATTTGAATGTAGTTATGAAGTAACTTAGAATATAGGAAATCCTCACGTAATAAGGCAAATGACTCTTTTTCTCTGCCTACCTAACAAGTAACACTACCAAAATATTTTATTATAATGAACAACTACTAGAATGATTCATGTATATTAATCTGCCCCTCAGAATTTGTTGCAAATAAACTAGTTCAATGCCCACTGACCCTATTAGGACATGAAAATAACTATTTTAAACTAAAACTTTTATTTTTGAAAGTATGATTTTAAGTGAGCACCATATGGAATTTTCTTCATATGCTTCTCCATTTATCCAGTTGGCTTTAAAATACAATTTCTGCGTTGTGTCTTAAGTGGACATGAGTAAGTTCAATCTGTAACATCTATATGATAAAAATGTTCTATATAACACTAATTTTCCATTCTAACCAATTCTCTTATTTAAACTAAATATCCCCTGCTATATTCTTAGCATTATTTCCCAATTCCTTAGCAAGTTGAGACATACCTAGCTGTGAAGCTGTAATTGGACCCGATAACCACCCGGAAAGGTTGTTTTCATGGGAACTGTTGCTAGTTTTTCTTCTTCAAGCTACAGAAGATGAATCTAAATTGAATGATGAAAAATATTTAAAAAAAATCTCTGATGCTGTGTAGTAGCATTCAAGCAGAGAGTTGTCTTGCTGTGTTCACCTCTTTCTCATTTTAAAAGAATATTAGTGAACTATATCAACCAGAACCCCACGAAACAAGTTTAAGCATGTTTCTGGCCTACGGAGTTTCAGTGTCTTTTAAGATAACTCTTCCAGGTAAAATTAACAGACAAGAAGGAGAAATAGACAATTAAGTTGGAACTTATTTTAAAATATTTAAATATGAAGGGCAATGTTAGGAGCTATAAAATTCAATAGTATCTAGGTAAAATATAGTTTTATACATATAATTCTTTGAATAACCTAATAAAAATGAAAGATGTTAACTTCTTCATTAATTTAAATATTTTTAAATTTATTGTGAGTCACATTGGTAGAATAAAATAAAGAACTAAGTCCTAGATAATAATTGTTCTCTAGTAGATTTCTTAGAATGATAATGTCTACTAGCCAGAAATGTGAATTCTAATAAAAAAAAACTTAGTCTTCAGAAATTTATTACCAATATATGAAGGAGTGAAGAAATGTATTAAGTGTATTTTTTTTTCTCATATCCAGGTATTTCTCTCCTTCTAAGAGGAATTAATTAAGGCTCATCAAACTTGATGACTTACCTCCTTGTCTAGGACAGTCTGTTATTCCAGTCTTTCCCAGGCTACCTCAGTGAAGGGTCTTTCATCTATAAGTTTGATATTCCATCTTCTTCAATTAGCTAATCACTTTAGAAGAAAGTCTATTTTGAATTTCATTCTTTTTCTTCCTCCTGATCTTCTACTCGCTAACCCACCCACACCCACCCCTGATTACCCACCACCACCACCACCACATACACTAGAAGCCCTGGGCAATCAGCTTCCAAATTTATGAACAAGAGGCTTGATCTGGAATTGTTCTTCCTAATGAAGACACGGCATACAGCATTCTTGCAAAGATGTGGCCACTGATAATGAGGAGAGTTGATGAGACTGCATTCAGCTACAGCCCTCCCATCTTAACTTTATTTACTAACCCATCACCTAGACTCTGCTTACCACTCTAGATCCATGGGATATGCAGTCTTTGTCAGTCCCCATCCCCGCCCCATCCCAAAATACTGTAACTGATTCTGGTACCTCAAATATATTTAAGTCAGACAATATCCTTTAGGTACTGGAAGATTACAAATATGTTTGAACAAGAAAGTAATGTACTATTAAATTGTAAATTTAATGCAATCTGTTGACTTTGCTAGAAGCAGAAAGATTTATGCTATCACAATTATCTAATTAAATTCAATTTCTTAGATTGTGGGGCACAAACAACCCCAAAAACCTAAAACCATATAATCATCATTCATATCAAGACAACATAGTAATATATGGTAAAGCAGAGAACAAAAACAAGGGTGGCATTGGATTACTAAGTTAAATGAAAGTAAGTTTGGGATACAGCTAATTTAGAGAGAATTCCTCTAAAATACACGGTGGAGTGATGGTGAGGGGTGGTAGCTAATACTGCTCACAATCGAAGGAAGAATTTCAGAAAACAGAGTATCTATTACTTGACCCAGCAGCACAATGTATCTTGGAAGAAAGAACAAAGATTTGAGTTAACTAAAGGAGCTGTCTTACTAAGTTCTATACAACCTCTATAACAATATAACCCAAAAGTAAGTAGATATCTCCCCTCTAATTTCATAGCAGAATGGAAGCTGTTTTAGCAGTACTGTGAAGATTGAGGCTTATGTAATTAGAGTGGGCTGCATGAATCCGCATACCCGTGCCAGATCCTCAACTCAGCAGAGATATATTGAAAGTAGCTTCAATGTGTCTCTCAGTATCTGAGAATGCAGCAGAGCCTTGGTGTTAACATTGGTGTTAAATTAAAATTTGTTAAGTGCAGTACAGCGTGCAGGACAGTGAGCTGTGGTTCAACAATGGACCACAAATGAAATTGGAATTCAAGAGTTTATTACTTTCAGGTCTGAAGGGAGTACACTATAGAATCTGAGGGGCCACACAGAGAGGGAAGGCAGAGGGTAGACACAGAGAGACAGGACCTGGGGCACATGCCTTTATTAGCTGACTAATTAGGTTCTATAGGTAGAGTGCTTTGGGGTTCTCAGTCTAAGGCCAGGTTGGTAATTCCAACCAAAAGAACAGGGTTTTCTTAAGCCCCATAGATGTCTTAACTAAGAGGCACACAAGGTGAAGGCCCTGGGAAGCAGGAGAGACATTGATCACAAGGGCTGTTGGGGAAATCATACCAGGAATTTACATTTGCTTGTGACTCTGTGAGCTGTAACCAGCTGTTACCTCATGTGCACTTGCATGAGTGGGCTAGTGTCAGTTTGAAGTTCCTGCAGGCCACTTGGCCATATAAAATGGATGCCAAGGCAGCAGTACCACGGAGTAGCTTAGCTAAACTCTTGATGCTTGGTTAGAAAGAGGCCAGCATCATGGCCACACCAATAGAAAGATAAGTAAGGTATTCCTTGGTTCCTAAAAGTAAATGGTTGGAACATACTTCTGTGATAAAAACACTCAACAAACTGGGAATAGAAATGATTATATGCAACCTGATAAAGGCCATCTACGACAAATACACAGCTAGAATCTTACTCAATGGTGAAAGACTAAATTCTTTCTCCTAAGATCAGGAATCAGACAAGGATATCTACTTCCACTACTTTTATTCACCATTGTACTAGAGGTTCTAGCCAGGACAATTAAAGAGAGAAAGAGAAAGAGACAAAAACAGAAAGACAAAGAAGGGAGACAGGGAGGGAAGAAGGAAGAGGGAAGGATGAAGGATGAAGGAAGGGGAAAAGAAAAGATCCAGATTGGAAGGGATGAAGTAATATTAGCAAATAATATGATTTTTTTTTTTTTTTAGCAAATAATATGAATTTAAAATCCTAAGGAATCAACTAAAAAATTATGAGGACTAATAAACAAGTTCATCAAGTTTGCAGCATATAAGATCTCTATACAAAAATCAAATGTATTTTCCGTACACTTGAAATGACTCCAAAAATGAAATTAAAAAAAAAAAAACAATTATATTCACAATAGTATCAAAATGAATAAAATACTTAGGAATAAATTTAACAAAAGAAACACAAACCTTATAATGTAAAAACTAGAAAACATTGTCAAAAAAATAAGATCTAAATAGATGGACAATCATCCCATGTTTGCAAATGAAAAGATTTAACATTAAGATGGCAATAATCCCCAAACTGAACTACATATTCAATGCAATACCCATCAGAATCCCTGTTGACTTCGCCACTGAAATTGATTAGATGATTTTAAAATTCCTATGGAATTACGAGGAACACTGAATAGCCAAAATAACCTTGAGAAAGAAAAATACAGTAAGAGGACACACACTTCCCAGTTTCAAAACTGACTACATAGCAGTAGTAATCAGGACTTTGTGACACTGGCACAAAATACACATACAGATCAATAGAATAAAATTGAGTCCAGAAATAAACCCATACACATAGTCAACTGAAATTTGACAATGGTCCCAAAACTATTAAATAAGGAAAAGCATAATCTTTCAACAAATGGCGCAGTTAAGTAAATAGCCATAGGCAAAAGAATGAAGTTGGATATTACCTCACATCATATACAAACGTTAGTTCAAAATGCATCAGAGACGTACATGTAAGAACTAAGATTATATAATTCTTGGAAGAAGACATAGAGGTAAATTCTCATGACCTCAAATATAGCAAATGTTTCTTTCATATGACACCAAAGCCACAAACACAAAAAGAAAAAAAATAGATAAACTCTATGAAAAGTAAAAAAAAAAAATATATGCCTCAAAGGACACCATCAAGAAAGTATAAAGGCAGCCTCAGAATGGGAAAAAATATTTGCGAACCATATATCTGATAAGGGATTTGTGTCTAGAATATACATAAACTCATCAGCTCAATTATCAAAGGAAAAATAGCCTAATTAAAAAATGGGAAAAACATCTGAATACTCTTCCTTATCAAAGGAAGATATAGAAATGGCCAACAAGCACATTAAAAGATGCTTGGGGGCGCCTGGGTGGCTCAGTTGGTTAAGCGACTGCCTTCGGCTCAGGTCATGATCCTGGAGTCCCTGGATCGAGTCCTGCATCGGGCTCCCTGCTCGGCGGGGAGTCTGCTTCTCCTTCTGACCCTAACCCCTCTCATGTGCTCTCTCTCATTCTCTCTCTCTCTCAAATAAATAAAATCTTTAAAAAAATAAATAAATAAATAAAAGATGCTTGATATTATTAGCCATCAAGAAAATGCAAATTAAAACTATGAGGTAATAGTTCACACCCACTAGGATGAATAGAATCAAAAAGTGTGTGAATAAGTATTGGAGAGGATATGGAGAAATTGGAACCCTCATACACTGCTGTTGGGAACGTAAAATGATGAAGCCACTTTGGAACACAGTCTAGCAGTTCTGCAAACAACTACAGAGTTACCATCAGACAAAGACATTTCACACCTAGATACATATCCAAGAGAACTATCAACACCTATCCACCAGCACTCTCTTAACCCCTTACCCTGATGTCATTTTTTAAACTTAAACCACTTATCACCATCAGACACAGAGAAATATTTATTTATCACCTGTCCCTATAAACTAAGAGCTTAGCACTGGATGAGTGGGAAGACTTGTTTGGTTTACGATATGATCTCAGTGCCTAGAAGAGTTACTGTCACAGAGCAGATGCTCAATAATTATTCAGTGAATGAAGATATTATTGTTTGCCACACCAGAAATAAACAAGTTACAAATAATTCCATAGACTATGTCATAGTCTAGATTACATTTGGGGTTTGTATTTTGTTGTTGTTTTTAAGAAGATGAATTTCTATTTTTTCTCTCTATATAAAATATTAAAATTTTAGTTTATATTATTTGTTTCATATTATATGTAATATGAAATAATATTAAATTTTAAATATTAATATTAAATTGTATCCCTATATGTAAAATATTAATTTCTAATTTTAACCCTATGTATAAAACATTAACTTTTTATCTTAAATATTAAATTCAAATAAACATTTGCATCTGATTCCTCAGGAAACCTTTCACCGTAAACTATTAGCATTAATTTTTTTTTCAAATTCTAATCAAAAGGGAGACAACTGACTTAAGTTACTAATTTATTTACTCAATAAATATTTATTTAGTACCTAGTATGTGCCAGAAACGATGTTAAATTCTGGACACTAAAAAGGTGTATGTGTTGGGAGCAGTGTTTAAAAGCATATGAGATCTTAAGAATCTCACATGGAGCTGGCTAGGATTTTGAACACACCTTTGTAAAGCCCATAGTTTTGATTTGTGGTGTTTTAAAGGACTTTATCTTCTTTTTATATTTGTTTAAAGCTAGTTTCAAGGGGACACAAATATTGATTTTTCACTCCCAATTAGCCTAATGAGTAGTCCATTTCTATTGGATATAATGGAATTTAAAATGATTAGCCTGCTAGTTTGTCTCAAATTCCCATCATTTCTACAATTCCTAAGTTGTAAAAATGGCATTTGTTATTTAAGAGGTTAAAGCAAGCATCTCTTTTTTATTTAATTTGTATTTCTTTGATTGGAATAATCAATGTGCTATCATGACTTTATTAATCATTTGTATCAATTTTATGAACTTTTTTTAGTTTAAATGCTCATTTTTGTAGATTTTTAATTTATTGACAAATGCTTTTTCTTTTTTTTATTTTATTATGTTATGTTAATCACCATACAATACATCATTAGTTTTTGATGTAGTGTTCCATGATTCATTGTTTGCGTATAACACGCAGTGCTCCATTCAATACATGACTCCTTAATATCTATCACCAGGCTAACCCATCCCCCACCCCCCTCCCCTCTAAAACCCTCAGTTTGTTTCTCAGAGTCCATAGTCTCTCATGGTTCATCTCCCCCTCCAATTTCCCCCCCCCCCTTTTTTTTTTTTTTTTTGATTTTATTTATTTATTTTTTAGGGAGAGAAAGAGAGCCAAAGCTCAAGTGGGGAGGAGGGGCAGAAGGAGAGGGAGAAGCAGCTTCCCCACTGAGCAGGGAGCTCAGACTAGATGCAGGATTCCATCTCAGGCCCCCTGGGATCAGGACCTGAGACAAAGGCAGATGCTTAACCCATTGAGCCACCCAGGTGCCCCAATAAATGCTTTCTATCTGTTCATTCTACTAGGATCTTTACAATGATGACTTGGGGCTCTCAACAATACAAATATACAATATACTAAAGACACTACAACACAAAACAATAAGCAATTAGACAAGAGAATACAGTTGGACAATACAAGGAAAGCCAGAGCCCATATTAGTAGTTACATATTAAAACCCTCTACTAGTGTTTATTCCTAGCACCTGATTGCTAAATTTCCTAGTGGTACCATTTTTTTGACAGCCTGACAAACAAATGAGTGTTTCCATTCTTCTTTCAACCAATCCCATCTAGTTTATATGGATCTCTGTATCCAGCCCACTTAAGTAGGACTTTATACTTCTAGCTAAATGTGGCCAGTCCACATTCCTTTGGGTGAGATTGTTGCTTGGGATCCCCAGGGAATTTTGGCATATGCTGATTCTCTAAATCTTCTGAGAACACTCTTGTTACCTGTGTATCTCTTTTACTTCTTATTCACTCCGTCCTTTATTATTGCTTATTCATTGCAGAATGTCTTTGCCTAAACCTTGATGCATATATTTTTTTCTTATCTCACATAATCTTCACATCAATACTCCACATTCTAAAAACCACATAGTTTAACTGCATTAACTTTTTATAATTTGGATTTTTCCTCTAAATATAAAACTTACAACACGGCTTATGTATTTTAACGTACCCTTCATATACTCAAATTTATTTCTGCATCACCTTTTCCTATAACTCTTGCATATTCCTATATGATTTGCATATCAAACCCATATTATGTTACATTGATTTCTTTGTGAAGACTATACCTTTCAAGTTTCACAGTATACATATAAAAAATAAAATTTAGGCATAATTATGGCATGTCAGGATTCTCTTCTAACATTTTTAATGTTTTAATTCACTGAATGCTTGCAATACTACAGGTATATTATATATGCATACATAGTTATAATTATTATCCTATTTTGAAGATTGGTTTAAAAAATACCCAGCATCATATGCCTCCTAAGTGAAGGATCCAAGATCATTGCCAGGATATCTTAATCAGGAGGCTATGCTACACCCCATAACTTCAATATTCTCCAACTCATTGGTCTTTTTAAACTCCAACATTTTCTGAGGCTTTCTATCTACAAAGAGGAAATGGATGATATTCTTTCTTACTTCATGCCACAAAAAAGTGGCAACACAAGATGAGGTAGTTTTCCAGGTGATCCATTGACAAGCTGATAATGAACTTGGATTTCTGAGCAAGGTTTTTTGAGAGCATTGAATGAATCATTCTTCTCTACATATTTTTAGGTGAGTAGTTAAAATACTAATTATTTTTCATAAGCAAGGCCTTTCCACTTAATAGTTACTTTAATAAACTTCTCAATCTATCAGCCTTAGAATTAGCATGGTCATGGCAGGAAAAATATAAAGCGTTGTTATGCAGCAAGAGTGTAGCATTGGTCCCCAAGACCAGTGGTATTCCATAGTAGTGCTGATGGCTGAGTCCACAGTAATGCCTGCTCAGACTAGCAAGCACTTGGCTGTGGTTCCTGCAGCTTGGTGTTTCTTGTTTCCTTTTCATTTTCTGCTCTGTTTCTTAACCTTTTCCTTATTTTTGTAATCTCTCCAATAAACCCAGAATTATAATGAATTCATTTTCTGCTTAGTTAGTAAGAGTTGGATTCGGTTTATTATAACCAGTATCTTTGACTAATAAAAAATTGTTCCGAAGATAGAGATGTGGGCAACACATCTGCAGGGAAATGTAACAAATCTGGGATTGGTTATATAGCCTAATTGGGACACAAGATAGTTGAAATCCTATAATTAATATCTCATGATACTAATGTTGCCAGCTCTGGTACACACTAAAACATGAGCTGATTTATTTATTGTCTGTGGTCATCTGCAATGTAGTAGCCATTCAAGGCAAGGCTTCTGCAGATGTTTTTGGTACTAAAAATATATAATTAAAATTTCATGAAAAATGTAATGAGTTGGGCTTGGCTGGATGATTTTTAAAATTAAAGGGCAGTTGAAGGAGAATTATAGACTGTAATTCCTTAATCCTTGCTTTAGGGTATGGATTTAAACTAACGGTCTTTATTTGACCATGCTAAATGAATATATTTATTACTGCATTTGCATTGTTGAAAACTACATTTCAATTTTGATCTCGTATGTGTGAGACAGGAAAACTGAAGGGACCCCATAAAAAAAAGACATTTTTTTTCCTTTGCTCCAGCTTCTATTCTCACTAGGACCTGCACCCCTAGCCTCACTCTATACATGCCTTGCAATGCAAATAGCATATGTCCTCCTTGTCAGGGACAAAGAGACACTATCTTTGGGGTCTTCCAGCACAGTAGTTTGCATGTAGGGAGTGATGGGGTGGGGTCATCATAAAGAGTTCTCAAAGACCACTAACTCAGAATACCTCAACATCAAGACATCTGACTTTAGGAAATGAATGACTTATGAAGGACACCTGGACCCTATCCTTATTCTGACCAGTTCCTAGATGCCTAAGAGGGCATGAGCACCAGACCACAGTAGCCAATAAAAACCCCAGATGCCGAGCAAACAGAAGACTCCCTCCTTTCATTTCTGAGTCTCCTGGACTCAGTAGGTCTGTATCTGCTCTCTCTACATTCAACAAACTTTCCCCTCCTACTTGTTTACTTTTGATTTCCATCCTGCTTGCAGCCAAGGACCCTTTGCCTTGTCCTGCAGGATCCCCCTTTGGGTGCTCAGACCCAGCCTGCCTTGCATCATATGGAAAACTGAAAGCTTTATTTACAGACTCACAAATATCTTATGTAAGTATCAGCGTATTGTTTGGGAAAAAATGGAGCTCAGACAGCTACAATTGTGTGGGGACAGGAAGGCATAACAGAAATTTCTGTACCTTTCTCTCAATTTTGCGGTGAACTCAAAACTGCTCTAAAAAAAAAATCTTTAAAATGAAAAATAATTCTTCTGTAGATACACTTTTGGTTTTTACTTAGGGTTTATGGATTCTGAATAAGGAAAATTTTGATGAGAATTTATCCATAGCATTGTAATTACAGTGTCTTATGTCTCTAAAATGATTATATGAAAGAAAAATCAGGGATACTATATTTTTTAGATGTTTTGTTGTTGTTAATTAAAATGTCAAAGATAGGTCAAACTTTTGTATTTTTGTTTTTGTTTTCATATTTTTACCTTTTCTTTTATTTTCAAAGTAAGATGTTTTGTTGACATGAGAGCATAATTTAAAAGAAAATAGTATGAAAGGGAAACATTTGCTCATATATGTTTTTAAAGGAACATTTGGCAATTTGGTTAATGGTCATTTTTCAATATAAAGCAGATGTTTTAGAATCAGAAAACTATTTTTAGTTTGCTTATTATTCAATAGTAGTCAAATATCTTGACATTTACAGGCTCATGACTCTCACTAAATTTTAATGGTCAAATACACTCCTGGGTATGGTTTTGGTCACTTACTTCAAAGGGACATTACAGTGAATACCAACCAAGAGAATAAGAGAAAAGCGAAAACAAAATTAGTTTACTTACATATATCAAATATATTGGTAATTTTTCATTTCTCAAGGAGAATATGTTTTTATGTGAGGGATTTATCTGAGATTCTTTCTCTCAAATTGAGTTTAAGCACTCATCAAAGAGAAAAATGCAATAAAAATACTGAGAACAGCAAAACAAAAGAATTAAGTTACATTTTTAGTCAATGAATTGGAAGCAGGTGTTAAACATAGAGAAGTTTCTCATTCCATATGTGTCTTCTAGTCAAGAACTATGAGAATAAAAAGAGTAACAGTAAATTCATAAAGATAACTATAATTTACTTCTGTCGACATCTATTAGGGGAAAACAACCACAACATCAACACTACGATTAACATTGACTTTGTAATGCCATTTTTTGTTTCTGTGAAATAAATTTGAAATAGAAGCCAAGAATAATTTGAACATTTACAGAATACATCAATAATACATCATTACTCAGATCTTCTTCAATTCAGTGATTTTAATTTTCTGTTGAACAAGTGGGGTTTATCAGAGAACTTAGCATCTGAATGTAAAAGGGGAAATTGTAAAATGCTCTCTTTAAATTTGCATGTCTTTGGCTCCTGAATAGCCATCAAAGTAATTGTTTCTTAAATGCTATGCAAATCTTTCTCCTGTGTTGACCCTAATCAAAGCAATTAATTCCATAATGAAGTCTTTCTTTATAGACACCATCTTATTATTATCTTGGTCTAAATTAATAACATCATGATAATAATTAGTAGATTTGAAATCATCTCTTTCTTTCTTACAGCATGTGGACTTCTTATAAAAGAGCAACAGGGATGGAAATTAGAGTAAAACATGGCAGCTGCGTTGATCGGTGTGCCCTCCTAACCTTAGCATCTGCAACATAGGCCTTATTTAAATGTGAATGTGATGTGGTTGTAATGTTCTTTCCTTTACCAGACTCAACTGCTCAGTACAAATATATGTATTATATAATGCACATAGCTTATATATAATATATGTAATAGTGTATATAAATATATATATAAAACTATATGTAACTACTTCATAATATATATTATATATGTATATAGCTCATGTATATAGCTTATATATATATATCATATTATGTATATGTATATAGCTCATATATATCATATTACGTATATAGCATATATATGTATAATGTATATAGCTCATATACATCATATTATGTATAATAGTGTATATATACATATAGAACTGTATGTAACTATTACATAATAAAATATATATTATGGTATATATTTAACTGTGAAACTATTAGTATCTAGTATACACACATATATATCCCATATGTATTTATATGTATCTATTCTGTGATTACTGGAAGCATTCTTATATCTTTTTTATAGTTTTATTTATCTCAGAGATTCATATCTAATTATACATTTCACATATTAGTTACAAAGTTATAATTAATATGATCCTAGCTGATGAAATCTAGAGAAAGTGGGCAGATCATAAAACTTTTCAAGCAACTTCAATTTACATGGATCTTTAGTGTTAACACAAGAATGTGCATAAACTAGATCTTTATATACTGTATCTGATATGCTGAAGCAACTTTTTTCCCATTGATTTGTTTTACTTTGATGAGCTGGTTTGATATCTTTACCGTTGGTACACTAGGGACCAAAAATTTTATAGTTTTTCTGTCTAATCTTATGTGGTCTGTCATCTTGGCAGTTCTCTCCCTGAAGGGATTTCATTTTGTGGGTATTCCTACTGAAAAGCTTTCTCAGAAACAGATTTCCATTTGTACCACTGATATCAAAAGGTATGTCATTTAACTAATTTACCCAATCTCATTCTTTTTGTTCATTTATATATATAATTAATACAAAAAGCAATTATTTATATGCATACTGCAATTATTTATACATATCTTCATAATATTCTACTTATGTTTAATAATGTTCCACTGTAAGTAAAATTTAGAAACATTGGACTCTGGGAGCATTTCCCACTCTTAATGACATATTCACAATATGTATTACAATTTTACATAATAATGCTATAAAGTTGCTTTAAATCATGTATGTGCTTTAAATCATGTATGTACTTTAAAGACAATAAGAAAACATTGTCCTTTACATTTATCAAGTTTTTAGCATTTTTGACCTGCTTCATTCCTTCCTAAAAATCCTCTTGTATCATTTCTTTTCAGCCTAAAATACTTTCTTTATCATTTCTTGTATTACACTCTGGTGTCAATATATTTTATGTGAAAATGTCTTTATTTCATCTATATTTTTGAAGATACTTTTGCAACATAATATTTCTGAGTAGATAGTTCTTTTTTCTCTCAACATTTTAAAGATTTGATTCCACTGTCTTCTGGCATCCATGGATTTTGTTGTAGATTTCCCTATATAGCTTCTTTCAGGATTTTTCTTATTTTTGGTTTACAGTACTTTGTCTATAATATCTTTAGGTATGGTTTTCTTATATCTATCTTGCTTTGAATATACTGAAGTTTTTGAAACTCTATATTTATATTTTTTACCAAAATAGGGAAGTTTTTATCAAATATTTTCTCAAAAATTTTCCTGCTCGTCTCTTCCAGGAACTGCAATAACAAGTATTTTAAATATTTTGATATTGTCTCAGAAGTCCCTGAGACTGTATTAATATTTTTCAGTCTTTTTTACTCTCTGTTCTTTATATTGGATAATTTGTATTAATCTTTTTCAGTTTCACAGATCCTTTCCTATGTAATCTCCATTTTGTCGTTAAGACCAATCTGTGAAATTTTATTTCAGATATTATGTTTTATTTTTTAGTAGGAGTATTTCTATTTGTTTTTTTTATTGTTTCAAAATTTCTGTTATTATATATCTTTTCACTAATTACAAAAACATTTTTCTTCATATTAATGAGTATAGTTATTATAGGGGCTTTAAAGCTCTTCTCTGGTGATATCAACATCTGGGTCATCTCAGGGATCATTTCTGTTAATTGTTTTTTATATGTGACAAAGGGTCACATTTTCCTGGTTACTCAGATGTTGAGTAATTTTGGTTCATATTTGGACATTGTGAAAATAATATCTTTGATACTAAGGATTCTGTTATATTCCTTTTAAGGATATCAGTATGTTTAACAGAAAATTTAACTTGAACAGACTCAAAATTCAAATTCCATATCTTGGAGAGCAGCTGAAATCTGATTTCAGTGTCTTCATCCATAGTTTGGTTGCTTGCAGTCAACCCTATGCATGGGAAACCTTACATATCAACCAGATTCTGGACAGTTTGTACATAGAATGCAGCTATCCCCTCTCTTGCTCTCCTCCTTTTGAAATTAACTCTGCATTTTTCTGTGGTTATAATGGTACTGAACTCTGTCTCCTAGATTGTCACACCATAAAGATGAATTTTCTTTCTCTCAAACTTGCAAATGCCTTACACAGAGCTATACACGGGTTTCCCTCTAGCTGAAAGCTGTAACAACAGAAAATTTGCTCATGTTGTTACTTTTATCTTATAGGTAGCAGCTGATCTTCAAAATCAGCTAGCTTGTCTTTGTTCATCAGCAAAGCATTTGAGTAGATTCTGTTGTTGTTTTGCTTGTTGTTTTGGTATTATCAACAAAGTTTAGAATTTATTTCTGCAGGAGAGTCAGCCCACTAGGAGCTTACTTATATAGAGATATTGTGTGCAGAACCCCTAATGTATATTAAAAATCATGTTGCAGCTATTTCTCTATTAAGTAAGTATGTACACTTGGCTTTCTTTGCTTTTATCCTGATTGATATTCATTTAGCTTTATGAATCTGTAAACTTATATTATTATTATCAGGTATATTTGGTGTCCATAAAATTCATATTTTATTGATCAGGCAGTTTGCACATGCATTATGTTTTTCTTGTGAAAAATTATCAGTGACTCAACTTAAACCAATGAGGTCTCAAAAATATGTGGTTTTAATAGTGAATATTATAATGATTGATATCAATGAGTAATGACTTATATAGAATTTAAAATTTAGGGATAAAATAACCCACTGAAATAACTATGGCAAGTATCATTGTTCTTCTAGAGATAAAGCAATGAAATTGAGGTTAAATAATTGTTTCACAGTCACAAAGCCAGGAAAAGTAGAGGCAGTATTTCAGCTCAAACGAGATTTACTTATTCTACTCTTTTCTTCCACGATACTTCCAAATCCCAAACTATTTTCTAAATCTATTATAATGACTTCTAACTGGTAGATTAAACCTAAAGCCAGTTAAAATCTATATATCAAGCATATTTCATGCCTCAAATCATAGTTTTAATGCAAATATCACTGCATCATTAGGGAGAATCCCATCTTTACTCCTTACTATACCTACAACTTTAAATCGCTCTAAAGGCAAGATTCACTGGATCTGAGTTTTAAATATTATACAAAAGTTTCTCTAGAATTTATTGTGGATTATGAAACTAACTCTGAGGAGGACAGAAGTCAATGGGATCAAATGTTTATGTAGACTCATTATTTTACCTATCACAAAAAGAAAATGTAGACTTCTATTTTGGGGAAGCTGGAGTAGATATCACTGCTTCCACTTAGCACAGTTAGAAACCCTGGATATCATATATAAAACAAAAGTAGAAGATTATGAAAAATGGAGAGAAGAAGGTAGACTGGTTAATGGTCTTGGGTCTTAGAAATGACATGGAAATGAATTCTCTGGGTCTTATTTTTGCCTCATATGTCCTAGATTAAAGAAGCTGGCTACTTAAAAATACTGATAGGTACAAGCATAAATAAAGGCCAAACAAAAGCTGACACTCTCTAGTAAAAGGACCAGGACCAGCCAAACAGATGTAAAATTTTTAGATTGTAACCCTTTATTCCAGACAAACACCACAGACAATATTGCTCCCACGCTTCTTCCCTCCAGCTAAGATTGAGTGGAGAACAGCGACTTCCAGCCTCCCAAGGCTGTAATGAAGAACCTGTTATGATGGTGTCAGAGAATACACTTTCATTCCCCCTGGCCAATAATAAGACATCCCAGTCACCCAGTGTCAATAAAGAATATGTAGCAAGGCTACAGTTTCACCCCTTTCATCAGGAGCAAGGTGCTCCTTCCTCTGCTGAGGAGGTCTCAGAGGAGGCCTACTGGAAAGGCAGGATTTTCACTCCTGCCCAGCAGTGACAATGTCATCCTCCCTGCAGTGTCAGTGGAAGCCACGTGAGGAGCCAGTGTGCTCATCCTTGCTTAAGAGTAAGAAGAGCCTCCCAACACCTTCGGGTGTCAATGGACACCTAGTAAGAAATTAACTTACCTCTACCTGGTAATAGTGAGGTGATATCAGCTTTCTCCAGCCAGAGCAACATCAAAACAAAACAGTTAAAACATAAAAATTAAGTAAGATCCAGAATCTCATAATATAACAAATTTCCATAAAAAATCATTCAACATACCAAGAACTAGAAAGACTTCAAACTGAATGAAAAAAAGACAATAAATGTCAACACCAAGATAATAGAGATGACAGAATTACTTGACACAAGCTGTAAACACTCTTGAATGAAATGAAAAAGTAGAAAGCCTTAGCAAGTCAATAAAAGATATAAAGAACCAAATGTAAGGTTTTGAACTGAAAATACACCCATGTTGTGGGACATAGATAGTTACTTAGAAACAGTTTGATCTTTTAGGGTATTATTATTTTTTTTTTTTTTTAGGGTATTATTTAATCTTTGTTAGGTGGGTATGAAGATACATTTAATCTAGGGTTAATTTTTTTTCCCCATAACTAAGGCAAAATCCTTCTTATTATCTCAACTGATATTCCCTGAATTATGAGTTTTCCTGCTCTGGGCTGTTAGAAAGAGGCACTATTCTTGACCCTATATAAGCTTCAAGCGGTATTCCTTGTAATCCTGTCAGATAGTTTATTTCTCAGCGTTGGGTATTTTCGGCATGTACATGTGGTGATCAGTACTCAGCTAAGTGTCTGAAGAAGACCCTCCTCAGATCTCTGGAGTTCTCTCTCTCTTGTAGCTTCTCCTCTCTGATACTCTGTTCTATAAACTCTTGCCATCTTGTCTTCCCTAGAATTTCAGCCCAATCTCCTCAAATTAGAGACAGTCTTTGCAGGGTTGCCCCATCCCTGGATCATAACTTAGAAACATTCTCCAGGAAGTAAGCTGGCAATTATATGGCTCATCTCATTTGTTTCTCTTCATTCAGGTATCATTCTCCTGCTGTCCAGTTTCTTGAGTGCTGTTATTTCATTTGTTTTGTTCTGTGTTTTACCTTTTTTATAAGGAAAGGTAAATCGATTTCCTGTAACTCCACAGGAAATTAAAACTTAAACTTTTAATCTTTTTATATATTTCTATGTTGCTTTCTTGTCTTAATTTTTAACCTACCTCAAAATCTGTGTTTTGATTGTAATGTGTATAAAATTAATATTTTTTTTTTTTAAAGATTTTATTTATTTATTTGAGAGAGAGAGAATGAGAGAGAGCACATGAGAGGGGATAGGGTCAGAGGGCAAAGCAGACTCCCTGCCGAGCAGGGAGCCCGATGCGGGACTCGATCCAGGGACTCCTGGATCATGACCTGAGCCGAAGGCAGTCGCTTAACCAACTGAGCCACCCAGGCGCCCAAAATTAATATTTTTAATATAACAATCC
The DNA here is from genome assembly GCF_004348235.1 of Phoca vitulina. Taxonomy (NCBI): domain Eukaryota; kingdom Metazoa; phylum Chordata; class Mammalia; order Carnivora; family Phocidae; genus Phoca; species Phoca vitulina. The sequence continues at coordinate 46,831,313 of NW_022589706.1, forward strand.
ATACATTTAGGTTTCAAGCTACTATTTTGCTCTTTGCTTTCTATTTGTCCCACCTGTAAATTGTGGGTTTCCCCCCTCTTTTCTGGTCTTCTATTGAATTTTTAATTTTAAAAAATTTTTTTAAAGATTTTATTTATTTATTTGACATAGAGAGAGAGTCTACAAGCAGGGGGAGTGGCAGGCAGAGGAAGAGGGCGAAGCGGGCTCTTGAGCAGGGAGCCCAATGTGGGACTCAATCCTAGGACCCGAGGATCATGACCTGAGCGGAAGACAGATGCTTAACCAACTGAGCCACCCAGGAGCCCCTTCTATTGAATTTTTAAATGATTTTATTTATCTTTATTTTTAGCTTACTATTGCTCCATTTTTTTAATTTTAGAGGTATTTCTAGTTTTCGTAATACATTTAACTTATCAAAAAATCTTATAGTGGTACACTTCTATATTCCCTTCCACCTTTTGTACTATTGTTGTCATATATATCACACCTACATGTGTCATAAATCTCAAGATATGTTGCTTTTATATTTGCTCATTTATTTTTTAAAAATGTAAAACATTAGGAAAATATCCACATAATTTCCATTATCAGCACCTGGGTCATTCATGTAGATTTAAATGAACATGTGGTGTCATTTTCTTTTTGCCTGAAGTACTTTTTTATTTAAGATTAGTTATTTTAGAAAGAGAGAGAGCTCACGTGTGTACCTGTGTGCATGGGTGAGGGTAGAGGAAGAGGGAGAAGGAGAATCTTAAGCAGGATCCAGGCCCAGCGCAGAGCCTGACCCAGGGACCCAGGGCTTAATTTCACAACCCTGAGAACATGATCCTGAGATCATGACCTGAGCTGAAATCAAGAGTCAGACGCTTAACTTACTGAGCTATCCAGGGCCCCTAAAGTATTTCTTTTCAAATTCTCATAGTGTCATTCTGCTGGTGATTCATTCTTTCAGCTGCTGTTTGTCTTTAAAAAAGTCCTCATTTCATTTTCAATGTTGGAAACTATTTTTGCTGGTTAAAGAAAGCTAGATTAACTTTTTTATTGAAATAAAGATGTATCTCTCTTTTTGTTTTCTGGTTTATATATTTTACAAAGTATATTGTGCAGTCATTCTTATCTTTAATCTTGTCTTGAGTACTTAAAGCCTGGTAATTTTTTGCTGTTTTAAGATTTTCTCCTATCCCTGGTATTTAGGAATTTGATTTTTATGTAATTTGATGTGGTTTTCTTTATATTTATTCTGCTTGTTTTTGTGGAGCTTGTTTGATCTTGTTTTTGTGGAGCTTGTTTAAAATTTTTATGAAATTTGCAAACCTTTTGGTTATAATTCCTTCAAAAATATATATTTTATCTCCCTCTCTTTCTTTTTCTTCTGGGACTTTGACTACTTGTGTGTTAGTCTGATTAATATCTCACAGTTCATAGATGATCTGTTTATTTATTTTTCTGTCTTCTGTCTCTCTATTTGACTTTAGTTTCTATTTTTTTTAATTTCTATGATCTTTTCTTCTATAGTCTTTACTTTGTCTTTATTAATTCAAGTATACTTATAATTTCAGATATTTATTTTTAATCTCTAGAATTCTGTTTTTATCTTTTATGTATCTTCCATTTGTCTCTTCATCAGTCATGCTTCTTCTAACTTTAGGAAGCTTTTAAGCATTTAATATCCCTTTTATTTCCAACATCTCTTGTCATTTCTGTGTTGATTTTAACTAAATGGTTATAGATTACATTTACTTCCTACTTTATTAGATTTTTTTTTTTCATTTTAGAGTGAACTTTGCAGATTTTAAATTCTCGTTTGCTAGATTTTGATAGGTCCTTTAAATAGTGTTTGATTTTCTTCTTATGTTTACCTAAGTTTCTTGGAATTAGTTTAATCATTCCTAAGATTGTATTTCTGATCTGTTAACACAGAGCCAAAGTAATTTTATAGTCAAGAGTTAAGTCAGTCTTACTACCAAGTTGGTATAATTCTGAAGATTCTATATTATTTGGTCTTTCCATTCTGATTTGTATAAACCTAAACTATTCCCAGACCTGTGTGGTTTCAGTAATTGTTCTTCCTTCCACTCTCCTGGGCCTTGAGTGAGTTTTGAGAATCTTTAAGCTTATAATTTTCTGTTTTTCCCTGAAAGTTATTCTGTATTTGACTTCATGAAATTATACCTTATGTTTGCATAGATTGATTTTCATTAAGAGAATCAAAGAAACTTCTGTGAAAGAAACCTCTGTGAAACTCTTTTCCTGATAGTCCCATTCTCTTTAGTACCCTGCCTCCCAAATTCCATCTGCTTTGTTCTATATGAACTTCAGTCTCTCTCTTCTCTCTTCACGGTAACACAAGACGAAACTTGCTTTGGAAACTGTCCTTGTGTTGCAGCCTAAAGAAATGTCTTCGCACCATAATTCAAGTTGTAAAGCTGTGAGATTACAGGGCTCACCTTGTTTGATTCTATTCTCTCAGGGACCCCAGCCCTGTTCTACCTTTTTTTCAATTTGTAAAAATAATTATCTCATGTAATTTTGTTCAGTTTTATAAGTATGCATGGAAATCGATGCTGACTTTTGTCTGGGCTGCATGTCTCCAGCAGGCCAGCCTAACTTTTTTGCATCATGACTAGTTTCCAAAAGTAACAGGCAAGAGAGGGCAAAGCCTATCCCACAAGCATTTTTCAAGCCTCTTGGGTCATTTTGCTATATCCCATTGGCCTAAGCAAATCACGTGGCAGAGCCCAGCGTTAATGAGTGAGGGGATTAAACTAGAGAAAGGATAGGGAGAGATGTGATTTTTTAGGGACCATTGCTATGATGACCAATCATACAAAATTTATCAGTAATTACAATATTAATTAACTCCAGTAATGAGATTACATCTGGAACAATAGCAACAGTGGAAGATACTTCTTGGTATAATGTACAATAATCTACTATATTCTTCCAAGACCAATTGCTCTTTTACAGACACTGAAAAGGTAAGTTAAATTAAGTTGTAATGAGAGTCCCCATCTTTGTATTTTCAAATTTTTGAGGGTGACCATAATCTCTGCATACCAGAGGGGATATAGTTTTGCATTGACTTATGATTTTTATAAAAGAGGAAGCTGCAAGCTTTTCACTATTTATTCCTACTATAATAACCCTCACTCCAAATATCAGGGAGCAATGTAGATATTCTCCTGTTTGCTGAATATAACAGTTTTAACTATATATGAAGAAACTGGGCAAATAAAAACAAGGTCTGTGAACCCTAGTTCCATTGTACTACAGGTTTAGTTAAAAACCCACTTATCACCTAAATTCAATGAATATCCACTTTGACCAATAAGTGGATTACAGTGGCAGTCTGGATTCAAAGCATCAACATTAGGATTAGAGAAGGTGTGCACTAACACATGAGCTAGCTACCTGACAGATGATCCTTTAGAGATCACTAGAAGGAAGATTTGTGGCACACATTTATAATATGGTTCCTCTTTAAGTTGCATGGACTATCCTTTATTTTAGGAATTCTGAGTCTGCAAACAGTCCCAGATCTTAGAATGGTATAACTGCAGTGACTTAATTACAATGGCTCAAGTGAGACCTATTTTCAACACAACGCAATATTTTTGTGTGTGGTAAGATATACATAACATACAATTCATTCTATGGGCTTTTAAGTGTTGAGTTCAATAGCATTAAGTGCATTGCCATTTTTGTACCACCATCACCACCATCCATTCCAGAACTTCTTCAGCTTCCCAAACTAAACCTCCACACTCATTAAATAATAACTCCATTTTTCCCACCCCTCAGCCCTAATCAGTCACCATTCTATTTTCTTTCTGTGAATTTGACTACTCTAGGTACCTCATACAAGGGAAGGCTTATGGTGTTCTCAGATATATTTTGGGCCTGTGCATGTGCTCTTTTTCCAAGACTCTCCCATATGGACAATTGCTCTTAAATGTCTTAACTTCTCAAAAGTCTAATCCCTGTTTCTTCTCCGGGCCTTAGCCATTGGATTTCTTAATTAGTAATTTCTTGCTCCATACATCTAAAGCCCTATATTCGTCCCTGCAGTGCCAACTCCTGCCCACAGCTTTTCCTATCCTGGGATCAGAGGCATGCCACTTTTGACCATCTGAAGTCTGAGTTAGGTGACAAAGACCAGTCACACACGCAACAGCCAGACAGGTTATAACATTGGAAATCGCTTCTGTGCTGCTCTTTTTGGTTCCTGGAAGGGAACTGAGGACTGGGCTTTCCCCAAACTGTGTGGTGCTGGGAAGTGGGTGAGATAAGAGTCAATAAAAACACACAAAATTTCCTACCAGTTTGCAGGAGGCTTTTTCTTGATGGGGCATTCACTTGGTTGCTGTAGATCTTCGACTGATTTCTAGAACTCCTATAAAGTTACTGTAGCTAATTCCTAGTTGTTTAATAATTCCATGAGGGAGGGAGTGCTTGGAGTTTACTTGTCTGCCATCTAGCTGATGTCACTCTTCCCAGCCTTAGGTTTTAAATAATTATTGTAGGCCTTGTGGACTTAAATATGAGAGACATATCAAACATTTTTTAAAATATTTTATTTATTTATTTATTTGAGAGAAAGAAAGAGAGCACAAGCAGGGGGAGTGGCAGGCAAGAGGAGAGGGGGAAGCAGACTCCCCGTTGAGCAGGGACCCCCCCCCCCCCCATGTGAGGCTCCATCCCAGGACCCTGGGATCATGACCTGAGACGAAGGCAGATACTTAACTGACAGAGCCAACCAGGCAACCCTAAATATTTTAGTTATAACTTGCAGTTATGTTCATTATCTGTCACTCTCAGATGAACCTAATATAATTCACCAGAAAAATCCTATATAAAACACATCTGCAGTTATTTGACCAATTTTTCAACTTTTTAACATTAAATTTTGAAACCCAATTTTATAACATTTAAAAACTCTTTAAAATAAACTAATTTAGGGACGCCTGGGTGGCTCAGTCATTAAGCATCTCTTCTGCTCAGGTCATGATCCCAGGGCCCTGGGCTCAAACCCCACATCAGGGCTCCCTGCTCAGCGGAAGCCTGCTTCTCCCTCTCCCACGCCCCCTGCTTGTGTTCCTTCTCTCGCTGTATCTCTCTCTGTCAAATAAATAAATAAAAAATCTTTAAAAAAATAAAATAAAATGAACTAATTTACCTTAAAATATAAATCTCACATATTTAGGATGACTGATTACTTTGTATTCTTAAAATACCAAATACAAACATACCAAGGTGTAGGCAAAAATTGTAATAACAAGTATTACAAAATTAATCACTAGTCTTTGACTTAAACCTATTCTAAAATGCAACACCATGGAATTAATTCATTATACTTATTATTTTTAATTCTGTAATTAGTATATTCTTTTTTTAAGATTTATTTATTTATTTGAAAGAGAGAGAGAATGAGAGAGAGAAAGAGCATGAATGGGAGAGGCAGAGGGAGAGAGAATCTCAAGCAGACTCCACACTGAGCATGGAGCCCAACATGGGGCTAGATCTCACAACCCTGAGATCCTGATCTGAGCTGAAACCAGGAGCTGGATGCCTGTGGCACCAGGCACTCCTGTAATCAGCATATTCTTATATTCATTGCCAGAAATATTTTGGTATCTTTTTAGAGGTTCATAATATTATTTCAATACTTTTGCAGGGTTGCAGGAAAATAGAAGATAACTCTCAGACTAACTTGGGTTACTAGAGTTCAGCTGTTTCTAACTGATTTTTTATTATTATTATTAGGGACAAGGAATCCAAGTGAAGTAAAACTATAGCTACTGTAAAATCCGAACTCTACACGTCTTTACATTAAGATTCTAACTGTATGTTGTGATCCTTTCTACATACACACATACACCCACACATATCCCCATATACACATACATACTTCTAGTTAGAATCCCTGCTTATGGGTGGGGGGCACTTATAATGGAAAATATATGTGGGAAACACCTTTTGTCATTTATGATGCATTTAAATGAGTAAAATTGTTTCTTTGCATTGGAAGTTTTTATTCATCTTGCCCCTTTCCCAATTTCTTGATAAACACTTAAAAGGCAGAATCCATATTTTATCTATCTTTCATTGTTTAAATGCCAAACACAAAATCCAGTGTGAAATGGGCAGTCAATACATTTAATAGAAAAATTATAAGGAGGGTCTTCTATTGAGTTTTTAATGATGTCCCATCAAATTCTTATATCTGTAGCATATTTTCTCTATGTCAGAAAGGTTTTATGACACTAGAATCTTTAGTGCAATACATCTTCCTGTTATTTGTCTTGTCCAAAAACTGAATTATGAACAGTGAGGACACAATTAGCCATTTAGTGCCTGTTCCACAGATTGCCCTCTTCTTATTTGACATCAAGTGTAGGTTAATGTCTCCTTCTTACACACTTGGGTATATATAAAACTTATGATCAGTATAAGATGGAATACCTTCAATGGTATATATACTTGTTTAATAAAAAAAAAATGTTTCACTATTTACAAATGCAGATGATTAGACAAATTATCCTTTGCTTACAAAAATTTTGACTCACTCTTACTTCCAAATGAAGGTTTTGCATAGAAACTTTCATGACACAGAGGAAACTTTCTTATTCCAATACCACATGGCAAGGATCTCAAACTCATGAAATCTATGCCCACGTTCACAAACAAGAACATCAAAAAATCTTCTGAATCATTTTATTAACAACTTAAATTTCACAATAAATAATATGACTAAAACAATTCACTTGAAAATACTTGTCCCCCATTTCCAGATTTTAAAACCCCTTTAAAAGGAATGTTTTTATCCTCTTTTCTTAGAATCACTGCCTTGAAATATTCTGTCATTTCTGGAAACATTTTCTTCTTTAGGATAACATCCACTGTTCTTTCAACCATTCTCAGATGTCTAAGTATAATTCTTGTCTTAAGATTTAAATGTCCACTACAAATGCATTCTTTTCCTTAGTTTGTGACAAAGAAAATTTAAGATGCAGTTTGTATTCAAATTTACTCTAAAATCACTCACAAAGACTTAAGTCAAATACAAACAGTTAAAGCCTGAGTACAAAGCAAGATCCAAGCTATTCTAGAAAGAACAATTAAAACTATGTGAATGAATGCAATCTCTTTCAGAGAATGTTTAAGAAGGAGAAGAGAAAGCTGGGAACTAGGCCCTAAAGAATTGGTAAAGAAGCCTGAGAGAGCTCTGCAGGACAGGGTGGAGTAGGAGCATATTGTCAACAAAGCAGGAGGTCATGTGTCCAACAGGAGGTGTGTTCAGCCAAGCTAAATGCTGAGATATAGACCCCAAAAGACTTCCGCTTTGAAGATTATGTAAGTCAGAACATTGTTCAAAAGCATAGCTATGCATTTTTGTCTCTTCAAAGCAGCACTTGTTGCCAAATTGTCAATAAGTTAAACATAAAAAAAAAAAAAAAAGAAAGAAAGAAAGAAAGAAAGAAAAGAATAAAAGACAGGAAAGAAAATCTGTATCCATCTTTTTCTACTCCTGATACCTCTTACTCCCCATCCATGTGGGAAACAAAAGCAAAAGAAACAAATTAAATTTCTTTAGTACTTACAACCCAATTACAAGTCCTTGAAACAAGCAGAATGACTTTCTTCTAGGAACTCAGCTGCCTAGATCTTGATACTTTTCTAAGGACTAAAGGCCATCTTAGCTTAACATTTTCTCCACCTCCAGGATCCTCTAAGTCTCCTTTAACATATAAAAGTTCTTTTGGAAACTTGCTTTATCTCTACCCTCCAAGATATATGTTAGCTATCATCCTCCAAGCATATGACCCACCGATATACATCTGAAGGGTCTCATGACTAAGGTTTTATTAGACAGTAATAAATGACCTTTTCCTAACAATAACTAGCCCCCTCAAGGTCCTGGAAACCTTGTTTCTAAAATTTCTTAGAGATGTAACACTATTCCTAACCCCCTCCCAATTTGAAAGTACTATCAGTCACCCGTTACAACCCCACTGCAGCTCTTTCGGCCCAGGGTTCCTGTCCCCGTGTTTTAATAAAACCAACTATTTGCACCAAAGATGTCTTAAGAATTTTTTCGTGGCTATTTGCTCTGAACCCCAACATTTCCACATCACACCCCAGCCTCAGAAAATATCTATTTACATTTTACTGTCAGCTTTATGCTCCCTAACTAAATCTTTTGCCCCTACTTTCATTTTAAACTATTCTAACAGATGGAGATCTTCCTATTCTGCCTCTTTTTAAAATAGAAAAGTGATACTCAGATTTTTCTCCTAATGGTTCATGTACCATGAGCATCTCAATGACTTTTAGAAAACAAAGAAGTAAGAAATACTGTAAATAGACCTTTATTGTAGCAGCTGCGTAGCTCAGTCAGTTAAGCATCTGCCTTTGGTTCAGATTCCGTGGTCCTGGGATCAAGCCTCACGTTGGGCTTCTCCCTTTGCCCCACGCCCCCACCCCACGCTTGGGCACGTGCTCTCTCTCTCTCTCAAATAGATAAATAAATTTTTTTTTTAAATAGACCTTGATCAAGGAGTGCTTTATTACTTTATTTATGGAATATATTGAATATATTTAATGTTTATAATGTTAAGACCATCATATATGTGTGTGTGTGTGTGTGTGTGTGTGTGTGTGTGTATTGCAATTGTAATTCTAGTGAGGAGCTATTCACTCAATATTAAAGAGGAATATCAAAATAAAATCCTTGATTTTCCCACAGTTAATAACTTTATTAAAATTTTATTTTGAGATTCTTTCATGATTAACAGTAATAACATACCATGGATTTGCCTAGTTTAAAAGCTTTTAAAAACAAGTTATTTACATTGACATATAGAACCTCAGCTTCAATCATTAAGTCCAACTACTTCATTTCCCAGATAAGAAAAATAAGAACCTGGATAATACAGTGTCCTGTGCCCCCTGGTAGCTAAGTCCTAACCTGGGCTTCGACATTGCTCCTTGGATTCCAAATTTCGTTATTTTTGCTGCAACACAGACACAAACATTGTAAACAAATTTGGGACTCTTTTTCTTACTACAGAAATGTTCCTTGATGACTCAGCAAAACCTTAATTCTCCCATCTTCCTTCCCCATTTTAGAGATGGACAAATTGAGATTTACAGGTAGGAAGTTAATTCAAGGAATACATTATAATAAAAAAGAAATGCATAAAGATCACTTTTATCGGGGCGCCTGGGTGGCTCAGTCGTTAAGCGTCTGCCTACGGCTCAGGTCATGATCCCAGGGTCCTGGGATCGAGCCCCGCATCGGGCTCCCTGCTCAGCAGGAGGCCTGCTTCTCCCTCTCCCACTCCCCCTGCTTGTGTTCCCTCTCTCACTGTGTCTCTCTCTGTCAAATAAATAAATAAAATCTTAAAAAAAAAAAAAAAAAATCACTTTTATCTTCTAGAGCACTTTTCATGGACAAAATGTTTTTAATTATAGGTGAACAAATTGAAAAGAATGGAAGAATTTAAATGATGCACTTGTTTTTTTAATACCTGCTAACAGGTGCTAAAATCTGAATTCTCTGAAAGGAGGTTTCTGTAGCCCAAGTCTCATTATCATAAAACCCAAGATCAAAAAGACTATGAAATATTGAGTCTGATTTAGTTTTCAAATGCAAAGCAGCAGCCGATTAAAGCACAAGGCTACCGGAAAAAACCTGGAGAGAAACAACTGACATCTTTAGTCATCTGGTGTGCTCTCAGACAATGAGCAGACTGATTGGATGTAGAAAAACGGGAAAATTCATCATGTTCTTATTCTAATAAGTTTCATCTCAGGAAACATGTGTGGCAAGCTGCAGCAGGTCATTCTTTTACTCAGCAAAGAAAAAAGAGGTGATTGATACTGGGAGGATATAGGTAGAAATAAATTGCTTTTGTTAAAATTATATTTACTCGTTAAATAACACTATTTATAAAAGATTTTAGTCCAAGACAAGTTTTTATACAACTCATATATATGTTTATATGTGAATACATGTTTATATATGTTTATATATATATTTATATAATTTATATATGTTTATATATGTTTATATGTGTGTTTATATATGAATATATGTTTATATATAATATGTTTATATATGTGTTTATATATGAATATATGTTTATATATAATATGTTTATATGTGTGTTTATATATGAATATATGTGTTTATAGATATGCATATATGTATATAAATATGATTGTGTATATATTTATTTATAGGAAGGAAGGGAGGAAGGCAGGAAGGAAGGAAAGAAGGAAGGAAGGAAGAAAATTCAGACAAAATCAGCCATCAATGTATTACCCAAAGAATCTCACTTATGTATTTTTTATTTAATATATGTAATTATTTATTTAGTTTATGTATTTTACATTACAGATGAATGAAAATTCAAAAGAAGGCTTAATTTACATACCATAAACATATGTAAATATGTGGGGGCAGCAAAGAGAACTGTAAGAACTGTCACTGAAACTGTAAGACATTAAGGTAATACAAAGAATGCTTTAAAAAATTAAGAATGATATACTCTCAACTTTGATAAAAGTTCAATGTAAGAATAAACTCTTTAGGGATGATTTTATTGTGAAGCAGAAGAACTGTTAAATGGTTAAATGCATCATTTATTATGCATTTATTATTAGTTATGTCACCTGATGTCCCTTTCTTAATGACAATCATTGACTTTATTGCTAAGAAGACTCTGTTTCTCTCATAGAAGGAATAATGCTATCAAGCTATAGAGTGGAATGTCTTAAGGAACAAACTGCACATATTTACCTGAAAGAAGAAAGAAGAAAGAAAGAAAGAAAGAAAGAAAGAAGAAAGAAAGAGAAAAAATAAATTAAAATTGCTCCATGTATTTGCAGACTCCAGTGTTATTCTTTTGTTTGTTTGGCTTTTGGCTCTTCCCAACTTAAAATTAAAAAAACAAAATCATGGTCAGTATTAACTCTAAGGAAGTAGTATAAGTTAAGTATATGAGAAATATTATGATAGAATTACAGAACAAGGAGGAAGAAGACTGACTTCAGAGAACAGTTAAAATTTTAGCAGGTACATATGAGAGTAGGATACATCTTAATTGTTGTTATTAGCCTCGATTAAAAATATGGAGACAAGACAAAAGAAATTAGTTTGAAGGTTATTCTTAAATTGCACAGGCATGAGATCGTGGGTTTTTTTTTTTTTTTTTTTTATTCTTTAACTGTTGTCTTCATGCTCCTAATGTCCTTAGTAAAGGCTTTGTTTTGCTTCTTAAAAATGTACATATTTTGTGGCGCCTGGGTGGCTCAGGCGTTAAGCGTCTGCCTTCGGCTCAGGTCGTGATCCCAGGGTCCTGGGATCGAGCCCCACATCGGGCTCCCTGCTCAGCGGGAAGCCTGCTTCTCCCTCTCCCACTCCCCCTGCTTGTGTTCTCTCTCTCGCTGTGTCTCTCTCTGTCAAATAAATAAACAAAATCTTTAAAAAAAAAAATGTACATATTTTAACTGTAAAATAGTATATGTGTTTTGCAGAAAATATGAGGAAATGTTGGAAAGTACAGATTAAAAAAATTACTACCTATCCTACCTACCTAGAGATTATCATTGTTAAAATGTGCCTATTATTCCTATGTTTTCCTCTCTTAAGCAATGATTTCAAGTCTACATAATGAATAATCTGCTTTCCTCTGCTTTCCCATCTATAAAGTGGAGTTAATCAATTACCTTCATCACAAACTTGCAAGGATAAAATGTAAAAGCTTTTAGAGCTGTGACTGGCCTTAACTAGCAAGTTCAGGTCAAACAATGAATTTTTTTTTCAAACCAATTATTTTTCAGCTACTGCTATATGCCAGGGATATCCAATAGAAATACAATGTGAAAACATCTACATTAAAAAAGAAGAAAGATCTAAAGAATAAGGTAAACAACTTAACTTTAAATCTCAAGAAACTAAAAGGAAGAGCAAACTAAGCCCAAAGCTACCAAATGGGAAGGGATAATAAAGATTAGAGCAGAAATAAATAAAATACAGAATAGAAAAACAATAAAAAAGTCAGTGAAACAGAGTTTTTTGTTGTTGTTGTTGTTTAAATGAAAGTGAAAAACCTGCGGTAGACTAATCAAGGAAAAAAGAGAGAAGACAAAATCAAAAATGAAAAGAGGAAACATTACAAATGTTGTCACAGAAATTAAAAATATCATAGAGAACTATTATAAACAAGTATATGTCAATAAATTTGAGCACCTAGAGGAAATGGATATATTCTTAGAAAAATATAACGTACCAGAATTGAATCAAGAAAAAATAGAAACTCTGAATAGACCAATAACAAATAAGGGGATTGAATAAGTAAGCAAAATTTCTCAACAAAGGAAAGTCCAGCACCATATGGCTTCCCAAAAGAATTCTACAAAATATTTAAAAATTAGTACCAATACTTCTTAAACTATCCCAAAAATAGAAGAGGGAATACTTTTAAACTCTCTTTATGAGGCCAACATTACCTTGATATCAAAGCCAGACGAAGGCACCTCCAGAAAGCAAAGCTACAGACCAATATCCTTGATGAATATAGATTCAAAAATCATCAATGAACTATTAGCAAACTGAATTCAATGGCACATTAAAAGGATCATACACCATCACCCACTAGGATTTATCTCTGGGACATAAGGACGGTTCAATATATGCAAATCAATCAATGTGATAAACCACATTAAGACAATGAAAAAATAAAATTACATGATTATCTCAAAAGATGCAAAAATAAAAGAAAGTTTGACAATATCCAACACCCTTTCATGATACAAACACTCAACAAGTAAGGTACAGAAGAGAGTTACCTCAACACAGTAAAGGCTATATACGAAAAACCCATACTTAACATGATACTCAAGAGGGGAAAACTGAAAGCTTTTTACCTAAGATCTGGAACAAGTCAAAGATGTTCACTCTTGCCACTTCTGTTCAACATGTACTGGAAGTCCTAGGCAGAACAATTAGGCAAGTAAAATAAATAAAATGTGTCCTATTTGGAAAAGAAGTAAAGTTATCTCTCTTGCCAAATGGCATGATCTCATATGCAACAAAAACACTGCTAGAACTAAAAAATAAATTCAGTGAAGTTCAATAAAGTTCAGTAAAGATACAAAATGAACATACAGAAATCATTTGTATCTCTACATACTAACAATGAACTATACAAAAGTAAAATTAAGAAAATAATACCATTTACAATTGCATCAAAAAGAATGAAATATTTGGGAATAAACTTAACCAAGGAGGTGAAAAACATGTTTAAAGCAGATGCAAGTAAATGGAAAGATATTCCATGTTCATGGATTGGAGGAATTAATATTGTTAAAATACCCATACTTCCCAAAGTGATCTACGGATTCAGTGCAATCTCTATCAATATTTCACTGGCATTTTTTATAGAAAGAGAAAAATTAATCCTAAAATCCATATGCAACCTCAGAGACTCCAAATACTCAAAGCAATCTTGAGAAAGAACAATGCTGGAGGCATCACACTTCCTGATTTCATAATATACTACCAAGGTACAGCAATCAAAGAAATATGGCTCTGGAATAAAAACAGACATATAGATCAATAGAACAGAATAAAAACCCAGTGGGGCGCCTGGGTGGCTCAGTTGGTTAAGCAACTGCCTTCGGCTCAGGTCATGATCCTGGAGTCCTGGGATCGAGTCCCACATCGGGCTCCCTGCTCAGCAGGGAGTCTGCTTCTCCCTCTGACCCTCTCCACTCTCATACTCTCTCTATCTCATTCTCTCTCTCAAATAAATAAATAAAATCCTTAAAAAAAAAAAAAAGAATAAAAACCCAGAAATAGCAAGGCACACATATGGTCAACCACTCTTTGACAAAGGTGCCAAAAATACACAAAAAGGAAAGGATATTTTCTTCAGTAAATGGTGTTGAGAAAACTACATATAAGCATGCAGAAAAATGAAATTGGGACCCTTATCTTACAGCGTATTCAAAAATCAGCTCAAAATACATTAAACACTTAAACATGTCAACCTGAAACTATAAAACTCCTAGAAGAAAACAGGGAGGAATAACTTCTGGACATCGATCTTTTCTGTGATTTCTCTGATAGGACATCAAAAGCATAGGAAACAAAGCAAAACTAGACAAGTGGGACTATACCAAAATCAAAAGCTCTGCTCAGCAAAGGAAACAATCCAGAAAGTGAGAAGACAACTTATGAAATGTGAGAAAAATTTTCCAAGCCTTATCTGATGAATATATCTGATATATATAATATATCAAGAGCATCTACCACTCAATAGCAATGAATTAACCCAATTACAAAAATGAGCAAAGGAACTCAATAGACATTTCTCCAAAGACATACAAGTAGTCAACGGGCACTGGAAAACATCCTCAACATTTCTAATCATCAGAGAAATGCAAATCAAAACCACAATGAGTTATCCCCTCACAGCAGTTAGAGTGGCTATTTTCAAAATAAAAAAGATAACAAGTGTTGGTAAAGATGTGGAGAAAAGATAAACATATTACCATATGATCCATCAATCCCACATCTATGTATATAAGCATCGCAAATGAAATCACGATCTTGAAGAGGTATCTGTACCCCCATTTTCATTATTTATAACAGCCAAGAGATGGAAGCAACTTAAATGTCTATCTTCAGCTGAATGGATGAAGAAAATGTGGTGTATATATCCACTGAAATATTATTCAGTCTAAAAACAAGGAAATCCTACCATTTGTAACAACATGTGTGAACCTAGAAGATACTATTCCAAGTGAAATAAGCCAGACACAAAAGGACAAATATTACATGATACCACTTACATGAAAATGTAAAGTAGACCCATAGCAGCAGAGCAGAGTGGAATGATGGTTGCCAGAGACTGGAGGGAAGGGAAAATGGAGAGGTAGTAATCAAATGGTGTAAAGTTTCAGTTATACAAGATGAAAAAATCCTAGCGATCTACGGTACAGCATAGTGCCTGTAGTTCATAATACTATATTATCTACTCAAAAACTTGTGAAGACGGTAGATCTTTGGTTAAGTACTCATATTACACACACCATAATAATAATGAATAAAGAGGGTAGAAGGAAACTTTTGGAGGTGATGGATACGTTTACAGCATAGATTTTGGTAATAGTTTCATGGATGTATACTTTTCTCCAAATTCATCAAATTGTATACATTAAATTTGCATAGTCTTTTATGTGTCAATCATAACTCAATAAAGCAATTAAAATAATAAAAAAGAAATATGTCACAACTATGAGCCACTTACATAATTTTAATTTTTTTTGTTTACCAACCACATTAAAAAAGTAAAATGAATCAGGTAAAAAGGCATAGTAATATATTTTATTCAAACAAACATATCCACAATATTATCATTTTTAACACCTGACACATCTGATCATTATTAATATATTTGACATGCTTTTATACCAAACATTCAAATTTTGGTGTGTATTTTATACCAATAGAACATCCTAATAGGGAGTAACCACATTTTTAAGTGCTTAATAACCTCATGCGGATAATGCTTGTAGTTTTGGGTAGCAAAAGTCTAGCCACTGATGATAAAGCACAAAATGAAAGAGATACAGTCCCGATCTTCAAAGCAGATGATGCAGAAAATAAACAAACATGAAGAAACTAAAATAGGATGACGTGAACAGTAACCAGGAAAATGGGGACAGATATTTCTTTAGCTTAGACAAGGAATCTCTGACAAGGCAGCTAGCACTTACAATGACATTTGAATAATGAAAAAAAAATTGGGGAAGAAAAGACCCAATTAAACACAAATTTACTACCATGTCCCTGAAGGAAAAAACAAACAAACAAACAAACAAACAAACAAACTAAAGGGGAAAAAACCCAATCAACTTGGCTGAAATGTGCTAGAGGAGGAAATGGAAAGTAGATGAGGTGAGGAGAAATACTGAAGGCCAGGTCAGTAGGGCCTTAGCCCTCAAGCTAGGATGTTTGGGCTTTATTCGGTTTGCCATGAGGTCAACAGAGGGACATGTGCAAGGGGCTGACAGGACCTGCTCTGTGATTTAGGAAGTCAGCACCAGCTGTTGAAGAACGAGTGAGCTACAGTGTCGGAGTGGGGAAAAAGTGAGTGGCTTAAACAGTAATTTATTTTCTCGTAATTATGGAGGCTAGAATTCTGACATCAAGGCGTTGGCAGGTTGTTTTTTTCCGATAGCCTCTTTCCTTGGCTTGTAGATAGCCATCTTTTTCTGGTGTCTCCACATGGTCTTCTCTTTTTGCCTATGCCCTCAAGTCCTCTTATAAGGATGTCAGTCATACTGGATTAGAAACCACCCATAAGACTTCATTTTATTCAATACTTCTTTGAAGGAAGACACTGTCTCAAAATATGGTTATATCCTTAGGTACTGAAGATTATGACTTGAACATATGAATTTAGAGGGAGACACAAGTCAGCCCATAACAAGCATCAATAAATATTTCAAAGGTGTTCTGTGGATCAGAATTTGGGTATTCTGATAAGAGATGTGATCCTGACTTCCCAATCAAGTTGTCTCATGAACCATCTCCCAAATATACTCTTTGTTCCCCCACACATACACCTTCCCTTTCCTATAACTTACAAAATGCTATCTTTCAAGGCCCGGCTCATGTTCTACAACTCTTCTTAGCAAGAATTGGGTTGAGAACTAAATTTATCAAAATCCACAGCACATTGCTTCTTCCTTCCCTTCTCTTCCCCCCCCCCCCCTTTTCTTTTTCCTCTCTATTTTTATCTCTTCTCTTTCACCCCATTCTACCCTTTCTTCCCTCTCATTGCCACTTTCACACTCTACATTATAAACATTTTCCTGAGTTTATAGACATTACTTATCAATTATAAAATAGTTCTCCTTAAAAAATTATAAAATAATATATATAATTACTACATGTAACCCAACTTCTTGACAAGTTTATGTTACTTACCAAATGACTATAAACTCACTGAGAAAAATACCTTGATTTTTCTTTGTATCTCACGTAGTGATCTGCTCAATATAGAGGTAACTGTTCTATTTTTATGGAAATACTACTTAAAATAATTGTTTTGGTGATGTTATGAATGGCAATAGAAATCTTTCAATTACAATCTTTTCTCCATAAGATATACTATCACACCATCGGGGCTGGTACATTCGTTTAAATTCTGGCCCACAAACCAATGGTCAATTATGTAGCAAGCTCTTACCCTAAGTTATTGTGTTCCTCTCTCTTGTTCAGAATCCTACTGAAACCAAAGCTCACATACTCTTCCAGCAATACAGTTTTCTTTAAACTCTAACTTCCTGTAAAGTACCGGAACAGTTTGAGCCATAATTATATTTATCATAATACCTGCCTTAGCTCTTATCTCCTTTCCAAGATTGTCAGGTCTTGAAGATGTGGCCTAAATTCTAGGTATCTTTATATCCATTACTGCAATAAATATTTATTGTTAAATGAATAAATACAAAATATCCAATCGAAGATTTTCTGCTTTCTTACATACCCATACATTGTTACAAGCCCATAAAAAGATACAGTTTTGACATAAATGTTGGGAGAGATTTTACCTTATTTGTTTAATATAATGAGGAGGAGAAGGAATAGGATCATGACAGAAATATTTGACAGTAATAAATATTGACAATAACTGACAATTTAAAATATATATATATGTCTGCCTGATCAGAGGATAGGGCTGGGAATCAACTGAGAATTGTTTGTTATCAGCTTAACCCACTGAATTCTTCACAGTTGACACATAGGTGAAATGAGTGAATAGTTATAGAGGTTATTAAAACTAATGAGGACTTTTTTTTTTTTAAAGTGGTGTTTGAAGTGAGGATTTACCAGATCAGGTAATAGAACTGATTGATGTATTAATGGGCTGAATAAATCATTCATTTGTTCATTCAAAAATATTTAATGAGAGAATTCTGGGAGCTAGACACTGGAGATAGGGCAGGGAACAAAAAGATAGGATTTTACCTTCATGGAATTTATATTTGATAAATTAATGAGTAAGAACATTGAAATTAAAAGTAATATTAACTTTTATGAAGGAAATAAGAAAGTTGAGCATGTCATCAAAAAGGGTTATTTGCTGGGGCGCCTGGGTGGCTCAGCCGGTTAAGCGGCTGCCTTCGGCTCGGGCCCTGATCCCAGGGACCTGGGATCGAGTCCCACATCAGGCTCCCTGGTCGGCGGGGAGTCTGCTTCTCCCTCTCCCTCTGCCTGTCTCTCTGCCTACTTGTTCTCTCTCTGTCTCTGTCAGATAAATAAATAAAATCTTAAAAAAAAAAAAAAAAGGATTATTTGCTGAAAGATATTCTAAACAGAATAATCAGAAATTGCTCTCTGAGAAAGTGACATTTATTTGATCTCAGGGATCAAAATAGTGAGTTTCATTAAGATTTGGAATGAGAGGAGCACCTGGGTGGCTTGGCCCTTTAAGTGTCCAACTCTTGTTTCAGCTCAGGTCATGATCTCAAGGTCATAAGATAGAGCCCCGGGTCAGGTTCTGTGTTCAGTGCAGAGTCTGCTTGAGATTCTGTCTCCCTCTCCCTCTGCAACTCCCCACCACCAAATAAATAAATAAACAAGTAAATAAATAAAATAAAGTAAAATAAAATAAAATCAATCTTTAAAAAAATTTGGAAGGAGAGAAACGATGGAACAATTATGTGACACTGCCTCTGTATGACTCTGAAGCAATTAGATATTTTCCATGTGGAGAAAGAAAGTTGTCTTATTAAATATGACCACAGTATGCAGTGCTACAAAAAAGCCATAAAATCTCAGCAGCATACAATACGAAGCTTCGTTTAGCTCAGGAATCTGTGGCAGTCCAGAGGCAATGGATCTAGGCTGGGCTTGGTTAGAAGAGGTAGGCGCTGCCCCCCATGTCTCTCATCTTCCTGGGGCCAGCAAGCTAGGCTAAGTGCATTCTTTTTTTTTTTTTTTTTTTTTTAAGATTTTATTTATTTATTTGACAGAGAGAGACACAGCGAGAGAGGGAACACAAGCAGGGGGAGTGGGAGAGGGAGAAGCAGGCTTCCCGCGGAGCAGGGAGCCCAATGTGGGGCTCGATCCCAGGACCCTGGGATCATGACCTGAGCCAAAGACAGACGCCTAACGACTGAGCCACCCAGGCGCCCCTAGGCTAAGTGCATTCTTAAGATAATCATAACAGAGGAGCAAGTGAGTAAACTAATACCAACCCATTTCATACTCATGCCCAATCATGTGTGATGACATCCTGTTGTCCAGAGTCACATTGTTGAGCATAATGTCCAGAATGAACTAAGTACACTCCTTCCAGAGAGGTCAGGAAGCATTGTGACTATTTCTGAACAATGGTATCTACCACGTAAGGGGTGCCTGCTGGCTCAGTCGGTACAGCATGAGACTCTTAATTCTTGGGGTCATAAATTTCAGCCCCACATTGGGGGTAGAGATTACTTAAAAAATAGTCAAAATACCTACCAAGTAAATGAGAATAAAGGCACAATTTTAAGGCTCCATTAGCACTCAAAGACAGTCCTTAAGTGTCTTTCATCCTGCCTTTGCTATTATTTTACTACACAACATAAATGCATGCTGATAGCATCCTGACGAGAAGCAGGGAACACTACGTAAAGCCATAGACGCCTTTGGGGTTTGGGTACATAGGACTATCCCTAAAGAACTATCCCTTGTTCAGAGTCCTGGAGAGATTGTAAAACTTCGGTGTTTTTCCCTTCAATGTGAGAATGGACTTCAGCTAAATTAGTCCTTCCAGCAACCTCAACACTTCAAATTGTAACAAGGTTTAAACTGATACTAAGAAATTCTCTAACCTCTTATATTGGCTTAGTTACTATTCACTATCCATTTAGTGATAAGAAACTAACACTTGTTTGAAAAAATATTCTTTTTTTTTAAAGATTTATTTATTTATTTGAGAGAGCGAGAATGAGAGAGAGAGAGTACATGAGAGGGGGGAGGGTTAGAGGGAGAAGCAGACTCCCTGCTGACCAGGGAGCTGGATGCAGGACTCGATCCAGGGACTCCAGGATCATGACCTGAGCCGAAGGCAGTTGCTTAACCAATTGAGCCACCCAGGCGCCCCTGAAAAAATATTCTTAATTATCACTGGATTTGAACAAAGAAATGGCTTACATTATGCGACATTTCACATTACATAAAATCTGTAATTTAATTTATGACATTTTGAACAGTTAATAGGTGGAATAAGTAATTGCTAATATTGAGTATTTTTTGTAGTTTTAAGGCTGCTAGTGTGAGGAATAAATTTTAAATTTTCATGTAAAATAAGTTTATGGCTTTAAAATTAAGAGTTAATAAATAGTGTGATATGTTAGTGAAGATGATGTACAACTTCAACTACTAAATGATTTCTTAGGTTTCCATTATTTAAGGCTACAAATCTCAAGGAGGTGTTTGTAATCTAATGTTACTAAACACCCAGGATTCAGGTTCGATATCTTCAAAATAAGGCTACAATAAAAAATTAGTAGAATTCATAAGAATATTGTTAAGGTAATTTTTAGATCCGAAGTCAAACTATTCCAAGTCCCTTTGTAGTGATCCAAACTTGAAAAAGGTAGACAGTTGTAGTACAGATTGAAGTCACAAGAGGGTAGTCTTTCCACAGGAAAATTTTAACATGTTTTTGTTTCCTGTTCCATCAGCACTTACACTATTAAATTTTAAATTGTAGAGACTATGTTGATTGAAGTTAGACTTTATGACCTACAATTTTTATAACCACAAGTATTTAAAACTGTTTTGTTGTGGGATAATATAATAAAATGAAATAAGTGGGGATAGACCATGATACATTTGTAACCATAACATACTATTTTAGTAGTTAGGATTTCTTGCCTAAATAAGTAACATTTATCTAAGTAAATCCATGTTTCAAAGAATGGCATATTTGTAATTTTTGAGGAAAAAGCAGATCATCTCAAATATACATAGATTCCATTAGTTTGGGTTAACTATCTTCTTCTCTCTTTAGAACAAATGTACAATTTCCCACTAATTTACTGCATGATTGGTTTTGTCTTTTCTTCTACTCGAGTGCTTGGTTGAAAATATTTACCAAGACTTATACCAAGAGAAAATGTTTATTCCTTTGTTGTCTTTAAATTTGGGCAGTCCGGTGTGTGAACGCTCTATTGTCGTATAAACTAGGAGATGTGAATTCTCATCCCAGATCTATTACAAATTAACCAAACAGTATAATTTATGGAAACCAATGTCTTTTCACTGATTCCTTCTGTTGTTTCATCTGTAAAATGAAGAGCTTGAATATCTATACTTGGAGATGTTTCCTTTACTTTTTTTTCCCCCTATACTCTTTCCTTTAACATTGATTTCTTTACGATTTTACACGGTGAAGAAAATCATAAAGAGCAAAAGTTAATTCATGCTGTACCTGATTCAGCTCCTTTTCTAGATTTGCTTTGATAAGGATATTGTTTTTCTGTGAAACAGATTTAAATGCCAACTGATTTCAAACCAATAGTGTTTAAAAGCCGTTGGTTTATCTTACTTTTCCCCCATTGCTCCTTAAAACTCTCACTCAAAGCATGAAAGAACATAGGAATCAGAACTTTAGATAAAAGGTAAAATGAGAGATTAATAACTGCTTTCTTTTTGTCTCAAAAACCCATCCCAAGAATTGTACGTACTAAAGAGAGTGGAGTAAATTATGTTATAATATATAATGTTAGCCCCCAGACTTATTTAAATTCTGCTCTTAGCATGCTAAGCAATGAATTTCCCTTTTTGAAGAAGTTGAGTAAGGGGACTGCATGTGGGGATTACCTGGTTGTAACGTCCCACGCCCCATATTTGCTGAGGATCAAGGCAGCTATTTCAGGAGCTGTCCTCTTCTTCAGCAAGTGTAACATGAACAAAAGATGAGAGAGTGACCTTTCCAGCTCTAGAGACATGATTCTTCAGTCAGGGATGTGCAAATAGCCAGGCTTCTCGCCTGGAGCTTCAAAACAATATCTCAAACTCAATTCTAATTAGCAATAAAAGGGCTATTTACCTGGAAATTATGTTGTTACACAGGTGTGTTGCCGCTGGAAAAGCCATTCCAGCACTCAGCTCAACAATGTGCATATGTTCATCTTGTTTGACTTGGTTTATGATTATATGCAATAGTGCTGCCAAATAAATGGTTTTCAAAATGTTAACTACCTTATGCAAAAGAATGGTTTGCTATCTTTTTAGGATGTAGTTTTGCTCCATTCATTAGACAATTTCTGTCCTCTAAATTTACCCAAAGACAAAACTGTACAGAATCTCAGTCCCTCACTCTCTGTGAGGGTAGAGATGAGGAATCAGAGCATAAATACGGGTAGGAGACCTCTCTTAAATGTGGGGTAAGGAAACTATGACAGTAGTTTTCAGCTGTTTTCCCCATCAATAGGCAAAAGACTAAATAAAGCAGGCCAGGAAGGGAGCTAATATTTACCTAGTCCAACTATATACCAGGTGCTCTGTCAAAGCCTCAAAATAACCCTGAAAAGTTGATGCCATTAACTCCATTGTTTCAATGAGGAAACAAAGACAGTAGAGAACTTGAAAAATTTGTAAAAGTTAACACATCTCAATAGTGCCAGAGCATAAATTAAAACCCAAGTATGTGTTATTCAAAGGCCAAGTATCTAAAATAGTTTTAAGAACTCTAAGTTGCTTTTCAAAAATGAAGACCCAACCAACCCTTGCTGACCTATTGTCACCATTTCCATACCAGGTTTCTTTGTCTAGAAGTCCTCAATGGTATTTTTCTTTTGTTACAGAAAAGAATAAAAAGTTCCTTGTCAAAGAAGACCATTCCAGAGTCGGGGCACCTCAGTTTCAATGAGGTTTCTTTCTCAATAATATATTCCCCTTTTTTCTTCTTGCCAGGGAAAGTAAAAAATGCTTCATGGATATTCAGAAAGAGAGATGTTCTGATAGCTACTATCACTCACCTATAAAGCAATATTGGATAAAAATAAGGAGTTGGAGCATTCTGAAAATAAGGAAACTGTGGAACAAAAGACACCTAATACTTTGAATTGGTATTTAGAATGCCCATAAGCCCTTAGCTCAGTTCTCATAAATATATGTCATACTTCAAATAATCTCTGATTAAAATTCTCTGATTTACAAAACACACCTTTATCAAAAATTTTTAAAAATATTTTAATACGATAAACTTTAAAGAAATTGCCGGTCAGAACAGCAAAAATCTGACATTTGCTGAATTCATTTCAGATGGTCCTGTTCCCAAAGCACTTAAGAAAAATTGTACCAGACAAATAAAAATAAAGCTATTCATAAGATATAATGTAATGACTAAATGAGCAAGTGTCAGAGGAAAGGAGAATGAACAACAGTCAGCCCTGACCTCTTTCCTTTGCCTGCGGCATCAGAGGGGTATTCTTCAATGGCAGTTTATATCCCACTTGGACATTTTTGGAAAATGCCATTTACATTCTAAGAAAATGGAATAAATACATTTTCTTAAAAAAATATTTTAGTACTTCTAATGAAAACTACTTGTGGTGGGGCCCCTGGGTACCTCAATCAGTTAAGTGTCTGCTTTTGGCTCAGGTTGTGTTCCTGGGGTCCTGGGATCAACCGCGGAGAGAAAAACCTAAGGCAGAATCCCCACTGAGCGCAGAGCCCCTTGAGATCACAACCCTGAGCTCATGACCTGAGCTGAAATCAGGAGTCAGACACTTAATTGATTGAGCCACCTAGGCACCCCAACACCTGAAAAGCTTTTTAAAATACTAAGTCCCGTGTTCCACCCCAAGAAAACCTTGTATAATTTGCCTCTACTATGTTCTGGGGTTTAAAAAATCTTGGGTGAGTCTAACTTGCAGCCAACATTGAGGACCACTGCCTAAGCCTTATGTTCTGTGACAATCTCAAGACTCCCTATTACCTCCCATGGCACTTGTGTTCATCAATTCAAGAGGCTGCAGCAGAAGACCATCTCAGACTCTCCCCATCCATTACTGTTCTGTAAAACAATTCTGTCTCATGTTTGGACTGACCAATGAGTGAGTGACCAAGCTTCTTTGATTTGGAAGCTTTCAGTTCTTAAAACAACAGTGAAAGATCCAAAATATCTCATTGCCCTCAGCCACCAGCCCAGCATCTCTCTTTCCTTTAATTTTCTGTCCCAGACTTTAATTAGCTTCTATCATAGAATTCTCTACAAATTCCAGTTGTTTTATTCATCTGCCTGTTAATTTGATTGAGTGTTCTCTCTCATGATACAACGTAATCTGTGAGTGCAAGAACTTTTCTTTCATTTCCTGTCACCTCAGCACCCTGCCAAGCATATTACTGACCACCAAGAAAGACATTTGGTTTGTACAAATAAAAGAATGATTACATGAGAGAGTTGTACACTAAGAAACACTAAGTAGATGGGTGGCCCTCCCAGAATAGCACAAGCTGTGAGTTCCTTCCCGCAGGTACACTTTTGAAATAAGAGGTTGCGACAGTGAAGGACAGAAGGAATTGCTAGGGTAGCCCTCGATGAAACCTACTGTTCCTATAGCTGGTGTCTTACCTTACCATGCACGACTGGGAGGATCAAGTTTTAGATTTAATACATGTTCTTTTTACGCACTGATTTAAGTTGTGGGTGGTCGAGGTTATTATTTCTGCTTGAGGAAAATTCATGAGAAGAAAGAATCAATCCTGTAGGTCAAATATGGAGATCAATAAATTATCCTATAACATCTCCCCCAGGCAGTAGGAGAACAGGCTCGGGATTTTCCACTCCCAATGGATCAAACTCTAGCAGTTATAGTCTAACGTCATTGTGTTATTACAGATATTTTTCCAAGGATTTTAAATGACAAGAATTTTCGCAGTAGAGGTGTTTATCTTAGTATTCCAAAGCATAAGATATGGACAGAATTTAAAAAGCAAATGTATGTATTATCAAGCAGTGGGTATGGATCTATTGTGTGTGCGTGTCTGTGTGTCAGTGTGTTCATGTATACATACATACACATACTTTTGTTTTATTTGCTCCATGTAATATATATAATGTATACCCATATATGTATATATGTATATAAAATTGTATATGTGTATGTATGTATAATTGTATAATATATTATGTGTGTATGTAATTTTATAGCATACACATATATGTGTACATATAAACACACATACATATATAAACATACATATATACACACTGTATATATATAAGGGACTCTGCTATACCAGGGATTTTTGCATACATTATATGTTTACTCATGCAAATGAGGAAACCAATCTTAAATATACTTAAATATATTGTTTAATGTCAGTTAGCTAACAAGAAGGAGAGTCATAATATTTACACAGAATTCCAATTATAGTCTCATTATGATATCTTAGTTTCTTTTTTTGAAGATTTATAAAGGGAAATGACCTAAAATATAGTTTATTAGAACTATGTCAAGTCTTTCACTGACAGGCAATGGAGATATATAAAATTTTACTGTATACCAGTCAACATAGTCTAATTTCCCAGAAATGTATCTAGATGAACAGAGTATTTTTAGGTTTAATCTTATTGGTATAAAGGTATATCCACAAGCAATAAAATAGTTTAAATCTCCTGAGGTATTTTTATGCTGCATATCTAGTTTATGAGTATGAATTTTGATCATTATAGTAGAATATACAAAGTTAAATAAGCCAAGGATTCTTTCCCTTCCAAAGAAAAGCTTCTGTTACCATGTTAATGATGCCTCACATTGGCAAATGATATATGGAGCCTAATGATTTTTTCCTAGAAAAAAATCACTTGTATCTTTCTTAAGTGTTATTTTTGTTACTCTTAATGAAAAAATAAGTTAATTGGTGATAAACAGGGATAGGAGAAATGATAATGGAAGGCCGAGAGTGATGACAGAGTTACTACCCAAAATTTAAGTATTTTCTTGTAATGATGGAGCATCTTTTTGGATAAAATGTTATTCTATAAGTGGGAAAAAACCATAAATATGCTGATTGTTTAGAAATTGTGGTTTATTCTCTCACAAATAATAGAGAAATACAAATAAATGTATATAATAGCAATGGACTGAAATGACTGGTGTAAATCTGTGCTTCAAGTTACTTAGAAATGAATGCCTTGCAAAAAATACACACTCTATACTTCTGCAAAGAAGTAAATTTGGGAGAAAACATCTTAATGGTAGCATCCTTAGGAAAACCTACTTATTCCACCATACCCATAGTGTTCATATCCATAATCCATGAGAATATTTGATATATAAAGGGTAGAATATTTATATCCAAAATATAACACCAAGTGCAAGTTTTTCTATATGAAAAAAATGATTTTTAAAAATGTTCTTGTGAATAAACTTCCAAAGCCTATTGCTGACCATATTGACCAAAATATGACAAGATTTTGATAAAATTCTATACAATTTTCTGTAACCATCCCGTTTTTCTTTCCTGATCACCTGCTAGTTGAAGTATCATATACTGACATGAACACTACAATACATTCAGTTGAATCAAATCTGATATATACACTCACATACATATGCTTGATATGCAAAACCTTATGATTAAATCTCTTCAAGTGTTGAATTATTGGTGGTAGAATCAGAACACTGTATATTCTTTAGTAATGATGAATAACAAAGAATATAATTTTGATGTCTGATTGCTTGCATTGCTTTCTAGCATACCCTGTTATTTCTCAAAAGAAGATAAGGCAAATAAAGCAAGGAAAATAGGATAGTAATAACATTTTGCATGAAGAAAATTAATCAGTCAATCATAAGAATAAGAGGTTTCATAACACCGGTTAGGTCATCCTGCCAACCCCTGAGGGCTGGTGTAGGATTGTCACTTGAAATCTCCTTTCTGATTCTTTATCAAAAATAGTTCCCAAAAGTGTCAAATAGAAGAGTATTGCCTCTGATATATTAATGTTCAGTGCCCAGAATAAATGCTATTAATATTTATTGCAGCAGAGCTTTCATTGTTATCATGGTCAGAGAGCATTTGAAAATGTTTTTGTATGACTGCTAATAAGGAAATCAGTAGTTCTAAGGGCATTTATTAGTTGAATAAAAATTCCCCATCTTGAAATCACAAAGGTTTGTTAGAATATTTCTTTTGTTTGTTTATTCATTTGTTTAAAGACACATTTCAGACACTGCAGGCCTCACTCTACCAGAGATTTTTAAAAAGTATTAACAATGAATATCAATTTTTTACAAAAGTAAAAATACAAAATTGAGAATTTGTGGACAAAGCAGTAAGTCTCTAAAGGCCAAACTAGGTCATAACAAAGAAAGGGGGGGAAAACTTAAAGACCGAAGGCCTGGTGCTATTAAATAAAGGTTTTCTGAATCGGTCTCAAATGAGAGTATCATGTAGTGATGTCAGACAGAAGTCTTTTATTGTCTCAGACAGGAGACTCTTATGTTGTATGAGTCTCTGCTTCCCAGGATGTATGACTATCTCGTTTTCCCATTTTCACACCATTAAATATGACATGGTTTCTGAGTACTACTATGATTCACTTGTGAACCTCTCAGCATTTCTCCTTTTAAAAATTCCCCTTCTACTATCTATATGTCATATTTTACTTGCAGTTTAAGATGAGATAATTTCATGTTAATTTCAAGTATCTGCTTCATCTTAATATAACTGCTGTAATTTTGATGATTTTTTAAATTCACACAATTTCCATATTCATCTGAATTTTTTAACTGATGTATACTTTCATTAGTGTAAATGTTCTTCCAAAGTAGTATCTGCATAAAATATGATTGTGTGTAGTTTATCATATCATAGAATTATGTAGATAGTCACAGCATAAAATGATCACGGATGATAGCAATTGATTACCTATAAAATGATATTGCAAAATCAGTCCATATTTAGTTTCAGATTTTCATAAAACATCACCCATGGTGTAAGCTCAATGTCATAGATGAAGTAGAGCTCTGTAACTGTGGTATAGTTACTCTTTATGCAGATGGTAGTACTTAGACCATTATGTGCCTGTGTGGCCCCTGCCCAAACTAATGACATGCCAGGGAGGTTACCTAAGGCCATGGACCTTTCTGGCCTGGTGCATCTTCCTTCCATCTGGGTTATATCAGCAATGAGATGGTAGACGTGCTTGCTAGAAGAACTAAGGCAGCATTGGGAAGCTGCAACTATTCACTTACATCTATGTTTATCTCTTATAGCAATAACCTAAAAATAGTTTTACTTCTTTATGCTTTAAAATATTTTTCCTAACCTACTGTGCAAGTCAACAGTATGTGTGTACACACATATACACATATATACACACATATATACATATATATATACACTATATATATCCATGTGTTATATATATACATATATAATATATGTATGTATAAATATACAAATATATATTTATATATTTTTATAATTTTTCTTAAATTTAAATCATTGCAAAAGAAAGTGGACTTCCTTTTGTGGGACACAGAATTTATACACACAGAATTGTTGGTATTAAAGAGGGCACGTACTGAATGGAGCACTGGGTGTTATACACAAACAATGAATCATGGAACACTACATAAAAAACTAATGATGTAATGTATGGTGATTAACATAACATAATAAAAAAATACAAAATACAAAATACAAAATTATTAATACAAAAATTGATATAAAATAATATTTTTTAAGATTTTATTTATTTATTTGAGAGAGAGAGAATGAGAGAGAGAGAGAGAGAGAGAGAGCACGAGAGGGGGCAGGGTCAGAGGTAGAAGCAGACTCCCCACTGATCAGGGAGCCCAATGTGGGACTCCATCCCGGGACTCCAGGATCATGACCTGAGCCGAAGGCAGTCGCTTAACCAACTGGGCCACCCAGGTGTCCTAAAATAATATTTCTATAGAATAAGAAATCACAGCAAATTACAAATTTAAAAATAAACTGGCAAGTAACAGAAACATCAAAAAATATCCAGGAAAACAACATATTTGTATTAATTTACTGTCTGATATTCATCTGTAATACTTTTTTTGATCTCAATATTGTTGGCAGCATACTTTTTGATCATGTCATCATATTACTATGATTTTGTAATAATACTTTCCACAGAAAAAAGAAAGAAAATCGGTCTCTCTTTCAACACAGTTGGTTAAAATTTAGTTTCTATTATTTTGGTTGTGATACATAATACATGTGACTTTACAAAGATATATACTTACTAATTGTAGCACTGCACAGATTTATCCTCCATATCCCAAAAATTCTAAAATTTATATTTTCCGTGATTTCCACAAAAAAATTTTTAAATGTTATGGTATATTTCTAATCATCAAAACTGCATTAATTTTCAAGTAAAGGAGGAGATAATTTCTGTTTGAAATAGGCATCGATGAAGTATCTTCTACTAACCATTGTGTATATCTAATGACTGGAAGAAATTTTCTCAGACTAGCTTCTGGCTCTTGACTTCGCAAATGTTGTTTCTCCTGCATTATCCACATAGTTCAAGTGCTGGATGCTATTGGACATGCTCATATCACAGTATGACCTCTAGCCTTGTAATGGTAATGATGAGTTGTCACAGTGAGTGGTAAGAGTGTCCATGAAAGTCATTTTTACAGTAGAACAGTAACAATGATAGCTCTACACAAAATGTGTTTGGATTGTGTAAATTTATTGCACTAAACCCAAACTAAATGTATCACCAACTCAATTTCCCCTTTGGGTTGCAAAATTTCCAAAGCCACTTTAAAATCATATACAGAAAAGATGTGGTGAAGGGTAAATCGAATTGGAATGTGATGGAGGTCTTAAACAATTGCTCTTAAATTAACTTGTTTTTGAAAATTTAATAAGAACATATGGCTTTATAAATATTCTGTTAAAGCCTCCCAGACTTGGAAAAAGCCAATGCAAATAAAAGGAGAGCCCTGAACTTAAGCTTTATTAGCCCCACAGTGAACTTGGTCTCTAATTGCAAATATTAGGGTTTTTAGCATATTGTATATATTGGTGCTTTTAAATAAATATTTAACATCTTTTTTATTTTTATTTATTTTTTTAAAAGATTTTATTTATTCATTTGAGACAGAGATACAGAGAGAGAGCGAGAGCATGAGCAGGGGAGAGGCAGAGGGAGAGGGAGAAGCAGGCTCCCCGCCGAGCCAGGAGCCAGACGTGGGGCTCGATCCCAGGACCCTGGGATCATGACCTGAGCCGAAGGCAGACGCTTAACCATCTGAGCCACCCAGGCGCCCCTAACATCTTTTTTAAATATACCAAAGGAATCTAAATATCACAATGATTCAGTACTACCGTATTTATTTTAAAATATATAAACAAGCTCTTCTTTTAGAGACTATATTTATACTTTTTTCTCCTTGAACTAATATTTGTTCTTTCTTTTCCCTAGAGAATTTTATCCTAAATATAGGATATTATTTTGTCAAGGATTTTCTAATACTTCTCAAACATTAAAAATGTTGCATACAAAAATATATATTGAGATTTTTATTTTTTATTTTCTGTTTCTGTAAGTTTGTATATAAAAATATTACAAAGGTTTTTTTTAGAATGAAGTTATAATTATTTGTACATGCTTGATCAAAACAAATATAATACATATTTTGATAAATACTGAATTTTACAAATGCATCTTTTAATGAGAGATTTTTTCATAAATCAGTTAATGAAAGTTACTTTTAGAAGGAAGCACTGTTCAGCTTCCAATCACTTCCTACCTTTTTTTTAAGATTTATTTATTTATTTGAGAGAGAAAGAGAATGCACATGCATGTGCAAGAATGGGGAGAGGCAGAGGGAAAGGGAGAGAGAGAGAATCTCAAGCAGACTCCTTGCTGAGCACAGAGCCCGACTTGGGGCTCAATCTCACAACCTTGAGATAATAACCTGAGCCGAAATCAAGAGTTGGTCCCTCAACTGACTGAGCTACCCAGGTGCCCTTACTTTTCTTTTTTATAAATGTAAGCACTATGAAATCGTCATAATGATCAATATTACAATAGAAGAATTTTGGTTATAGCCATGCCAATTGTTGAAATTTTTCTGAATTATATGGTACATATCACACAGTGATCTATTATTCACTTTATATATTTCATCAATTATGTTCTTTTTCAAATTCATTAAAAACATCCCAATTTGAAAGAGAATTTGTTTTTCAGCCAATCAAATCATGTCCCTTCTCAGTTTCTTATTTCTGCTAAGTAAACAAATAAAAAGTTTTCTCAGGGCTCAATTGGAAGAGCATGTGATTCTTAATCTTGTGGTTGTGAGTTTGAGTCCCATGTTGAGTGTAGACATTATGTAAATAAATAAGTGCTCTCAAGACTTCCCCATGATTATTATTATTCTACTGTTATTTACTCATTAATTAAAGAGAATTGTTTATGAAGCTAAAATTATCAACACAACTCCCATATAATTGAAAGTGGTATATTTTAGGAATCTTTGGATATAATATTTACAATAATTTAGGGATAAAAAAATGTTGGGACATTAAAGCAAAACTGTCATTCCCCCCCCCCACCTCTCTATAATACATCTGAATTCTAACATCCAAAATGATCCCATTTCAAGGTTTTCCTCTTATGGAAATATATGTAAGGAAAAGAAAGACATTAAGCTTTGCTGCCAGTTTAGTGTATCTTCACTAAAGGGATTTTCTCAGACATCAAATTTTATACTATAGATTATTTGATGCCCTCAACCTTTTTATACCCCAAGGTATAAGTTTTGGGATGATGGGGAACTATGTCTTCTTTTTTTTTAAGTCAATTATAAAAGGTTAGGTGGGAGAGAACTGGTATGAATTCAAATTTTAAGTATATGCTCAAGTAGAACAATTTCACAAAAAAGTACACATCAAAATGAACAAAATTTCCACTAACTCTTTAGATGATAGATTGAAGCCAATGAAACTCTGAACTCTGAGCCAACTATCTCCCAAATCTTTAAATCCAGACAACTCATTGGCTTTGGCCTTGCTAAATATATAGGTATGAGTGTAACTTACTAATGCAATATATCATTACTGGGGGGAAAAATCCCCATTTATAAAAGAATTAATTTGGTATTCATTTTCAATAATTATAAAAATCTATGTGAACATATGGTCGTTTATTCAACCAAAAGACTAGATCAGTGCTTCTCAAACTAAATTTAATGTGCATAGAAATCACTTGGATGTCTTATTAAAGTTCAAATTCTGATTCCGTAGGTCTGTGGAGGGACTTGAGATTCTGTAATTCTAAGGATTACCCAGGTGATGCTGATGTACTACTTGTCCATAGACTAACTACACTATTAATAACAAGACACAAGACCACATTTAAACTTGGGATTTTATATATATTTTATGTGTGTATATATATATATATATATATATATATATATACACACACACACACACACACACATATATATATATATATATATATATATACATATATACATATACATAAATATATTCCACATAGTTGGTTAAAATTTACTTCTTTTGGTGAGTGAAAGAAAAAGCAAAACTAAATGAAATATCACATATAGCCATGTTTACATTCTTGTTATATCTCATGCAAAAATATTCTAATCCAGAGGTTCAATGGAATGGTACCACCCCACATTCAATGGAATGGTACCAACCCACTAGAAAATTGTGAGGAATATGGGAATCTGGGTTCACATAGATGATAAGCTTTTTAATTGTGAAATAATGAGAACTATTATATGATTTTTTTGACCCTGGTACCTACCTACCACTTGCAGAGAGAATAAGACAGACTTTAATGTTATAGTTTAAGATCTAATGAGGAGAGAGTTGAAATGACAAAAAAGATCTGTCTATTCCAATTATCCATCCAGACAGATATTTAAGAGTTGGTTCTCTTCTACCTTCATATCAAATCAATTTCCTTATATAATTAATTTTCTTAATGGATCTTGCAAACTAGATTATACTTTGAAGCTAATTTTGATAGATAAAACAGTGATTCTCAACCCTATCAGATCTAACACTCCTATTTTTAGGACAAGTATGTTATAATGTCTCCTCTCCAATCCTGAAATAAATCAAAATCATAGATAATAAAGTCAACCCTCTGAGATTATTGAATAATCAATAAAGTATCCTAATGTAAATAAGTGAAAAACTATATATATGTGTGTGTGTGTGTGTATATGTGTGTATCAAAGACCTCTACATTTCCAATTTCAAAGTTCTGTGTCTTGAAAACACTTTGGTATAACAAGTCTGATATTATCTTTATTGAATCTCTTTTCTCTCAACTGTGCAATGACTCCTTTTAAAAAATTTCTTCTAATTTTATTTTTTTAATCCCATCTTCTTTCATTGGATCTTTATTTTCTACCTGTGTACTTTATGAACATTCGTTTTTCCTAATATGTTCAACTACTTTCTCTCTCTCTTGTTCTCTCTCTTAGCACATTTATTTCCATGCATTTGACACCCAGATTTGAAAATTCTTAACCCATTAGTGTTACTAGATTTTATTCCCTGGATTCTGGCATTTTACAGCCACATGAGCTTTGGATCAATCAACAGACTCTACCTGAATTTTATTTTTT
The DNA here is from genome assembly GCF_004348235.1 of Phoca vitulina. Taxonomy (NCBI): domain Eukaryota; kingdom Metazoa; phylum Chordata; class Mammalia; order Carnivora; family Phocidae; genus Phoca; species Phoca vitulina. The sequence continues at coordinate 46,865,006 of NW_022589706.1, forward strand.
TAACCTGAATTCTTTTTTCTACCTACTCATATTGTCAGATTCTGCTTGAATAGGATCTACTCCAAAGAGATGAAAATTCTTTCTTTTATGTGTCCATAACACTGTGTATATTTCTATTTTTATAACATTTACCACGTTTTATAATTATTTGCACGATTATCAACCATTCTAGAAATAATATGAATTCATACACAAGGATATTGTCTTCTTACTTATAGGGTATCAGCATAGTATTTGGGATCTAGAAGACCATTTATAAGGGTAGTGAATAATTTTGTAGTTTTTAGAATAGTAATACATAATTTCAGAAGCTGAATGAAAATGTACTGACCTATGATCTTCTAGTATTTAGAGAATGAGGAGATATTTAAAAAAGGGGGTGTGTGAAGAAGACAGGAATTCCTCACAAATTTTACTTGTTTATATTGTATACAGATTGGAAAGTCTTTGAGAGGTGCCTAGGTGGCTCAGTCAGTTAAGCATCTGACTCTGTTTCCACTCAGGTCATGAACTCAGGGTCATGAGATTGAGCTCTGCATTGTGTTCCTGCTCAGTGAAGAGTCTGTTTGAGAGTCTCTCCCTCTCCCTCCCACTCTGCTCCTCCCCCCAGCTCATGCTCTTTCTCTCTCTTTTAAATAAATAAATGAATAAAATATTCTTTTTTAAAAAAGACAGTTTTTGAGTTAAACTACCAAATATTTTTTTTTAATATAAATAAACAGGGAAGAGAGGTTTGTAACTGATTTTTAATTATTGAATTCAGGTGGTCCTTAGCCTGTTTTGCTTTGCTCACTTGAGCAATGAAAAGGGAGTGAGAATTGAACAGAAGCAGAGAAAAAGAAAAGAAAAAAAAAGGCCTTCTCTACTCATGAATTGTAGGTGACTGTTTTGGCAAAACCTATAAGGCCTGGGTTAAGATTCTATTGAGGGCGATTGTGAGGGTAGGTTTCTTTGTATCTCACACACCTTGAATGCACTCAAAAGAGATTTTTCATTGATTAAGTTGATGTTAAAGAGAGGATTGAGACAGGTTTAAAATGTACACATCTAGAATGATTTTTTTAAAAGTTTATTGCTTCTGAAAGTTGAACCTTTAAATTTAGCACATTTGCTATCTCCTAAGGCAAGTCAATTTTGTAAGAAAACATTGTGAAGCATAATTATAACTAGTATCTTTTCTGTTCAGGAAGTGTTTAAGTTACAGTTATCTCAGTTTCTCATGTTAGGAAGAACTCCACAATGGAAAATGGCAGTTCCAATTATTTGTTCCTAAATCATGTCACCAAATAATGCTGTAAAAGGCTTTTTAGAACTCATAAAAATATGATCTTCAACTTAGATCACATTTCAAAAGACAACTTCACTGGAGACATACTTTAATTCCTCATTACATGTCTTAGGAAAAAAAAAATCCAAATGGTTTTGTAATACGAACTGAGCAACATCTTTAAAAGGAATAAATTTTTAATTCTAAAACACAGATGACACAGCATCAAAAGACTAAGGAGTACTCTTCTTTTCTGTTGACCATGCTAGTAATGTTTTGCCAATATTAATTTTTAAATATATCTCTACATTTTCCTTAGCAATTTTAATCCAAATAAAAGAAAGTATCTTACCCAGATAATATAAATATATAACTTAAAGCCAGTATCTTTTACTGAAATAAGTGAAAATACATTTGGATAGTCATTTTAACCATAAAACATTGTCAGTTGTTTGTTTCATAATTGGAATGACCTTAGTTTAAGAGAAAATGGGATATATAATATTATAAGCATATCTATAATTTAACTTGTTCACGTTAATTCATGATGCATGGTTGCCATATCTACAAAGTAAATTTTAGGAGACGATGTAACAGAGGGGAAAAATTTTATCATGAGACTAAAGACGATTCTAAATCCATATTCCTGTTTTTGCAAATGATTTGCGTGGATTATGAAAATAAATCTACACACGTAATGACGGCAGATTGTACCATATTAATTTACAATTAGTTTAGCAAACAAAAATTTCTTTTACTTCCCTACTCTCTTTTCAATCCAGGAAGGTTTACCTCAAGGCTCATTCCCATTTGTTGTCTGTGCCCTTGAAATCTACCTTTCAAGCTGCTTCTTGTAGTTGCTACAGCTTGGGTTTCCCAGAAAGAACTTACATTAGCCTGCCAGGGCCTAATTCATAAAATATTTCTAACACCAAAGATTAGTCCCGAGCCATTTTACAGCTTTGGAAAGTCTATACCATAAAGAATGCTTCCTTTCATTCCAAAGCCATTTGCATTTTATTTGTGCCTTAAAGGAGGAACAATCCAAACTGATTAGAATCTGCAGACACTGTGCATAATGAAAAATTAATTGCATCAATCTTTTCACTGTAGTGGTCTTAACAACTCATTTTCAACTGGTCATTTTTCCACCTGCTCACCAGGGCCCAGGCAGCTGAGGCAAGCATATCTCTGACATTCACAGAATACCAATGAAGCTAAGGTCACCAGTACATCAAGCAAGTGGGAGCTGAGAATCCTGAAAGAGATGTAAGATGTTTGGATGAGCTAGAACTATTATGTGACAGTGGAGGGCAAATGCATGCTATGACAACCCATCTAGGCACGGTTTGAATTAACAAAATAGAAAGGAAACGAGAATGTCTAAATCACCAACAGGAAAGGTTAGAGTGGTGCTACCTCACTGAAGATTGAGTGCTATGTGCCGCTGACAGTGGTGATAAATCAATAATTGCATGCTAGCATCATTGTAGGCAATTTGATATGGCAGGTGGCAACAGTAGTCCAACGCATATACATCAAAATGGGGCTTTTGCTTTTGAAACAGGGTTGGAATTCGCTATACTTTGTGAAATACCCATTTCAGCTACTTTTTGACAATACTTTTCATGTTCTTATTGATGAAATGATACATCAAATCCCTACTCAATTAATGTATAAGGTTTTTTTATCTTAAGCAAACTCTTAGGACACCTACAGATTTTTGATAATCTTTTCAACAAGTTTCGTATAGCTTTCGGGGTCTTCGTTTCAAAAGCTTTTCTGAATTTTCTTGGTTTTAACATCCAAATAAACACATAACAAACAAATAAGCAAATTCAAGTCAGTGTCCAAGATCAGATTAATTTCAGATGTTCACCATGGTTCTGTAGGAACTTGCTATTCAAAATGTGGTCCACAGACCAATAACTCAGGAGTTAGAGTTTAGAAATGAAGAATCTGAAGCTCAGCCTCAGATTTACTGAAATACAATTTGAATTTAACAAGATCCCTGAGTGCTTTAGGAGGGGAAGAATGAAGGGGGAGATGAACCATGAGAGACAATGGACTCTGAAAAACAAACTGAGGATTCTAGAGGGGAGGGGGGTGAGAGGATGGGTTAGCCTGGTGATGGGTATTAAAGAGGGCACGTTCTGCATGGAGCACTAGGTGTTATATACAAACAATGAATCATGGAACACTACATCAAGAACTAATGATGTAGGGGCGCCTGGGTGGCTCAGTCGTTAAGCATCTGCCTTCGGCTCAGGTCATGATCCCGGGGTCCTGCGATCGAGCACCGCATCAGGCTCCCAGCTGGGCGGGAAGCCTGCTTCTCCCTCTCCCCCTCCCCCTGCTTCTGTTCCCTCTTTCGCTGTGTCTCTCTCTGTCGAAAAAATAAATAAAATCTTAAAAAAAAAAAAAAAAAACTAATGATGTAATGTATGGTGATTAACATAACAATCAAAATAAAAAAATAAAGCAGTGTTTCTCAAACTTTAATGTGACAATACATATCTGGAGGGCCTACTAAATTCCAGATTCCTGGGCCCAACACCAGACAGTCTGATTCAATAAGGCTAGCAGTGGCCCAGGAATCTGCATATCTAACAAACTCACAGGTGATGCTGATATGCTGGGTCTATGGAACAAACTGTCATTGCACTTAAAAGTTATAAACAGAAATAAATAAAATTTCAATTTGGTTATTTCCTTCGCTGTTCAGAATATGTTACAGTAAGGACACTTCATTGGTCAAAATATGTCATAAAAATAAGAGAAACAGACCTTGTTTTGCCCTTTTCAGGAATCTTTAAGGTTGCAGTGGATATCTACCTACTACGGAAAAATAGCAGAGAAGGAAACTTAAATTATACAGAAAAGTTTGTAGATCTTAACTTTTAGGTTTCATACTAATGAGGGGAGGAAAGCATCTTCCCTATAATTTATATCACCCTGATGTGGTGGGATGATGGAATGAAATCTCAGTGAAAGGACCCCACTTCACCGTGGCCCTGAATGGGGTATAGTCCTATAAAGGAGAGGATTTTAACTTTAATGAAGATAGATTTTAGTTTTAAGGTATGAAAAATTCAATGTAAAATGTTAACCTAAAGATCTATATTGTTTTGAGAAACATTGTCCTTCCATATGGCAGTTTCCTCCTCAGCAGAAGAAGATGTAAACGTGCGGTTATTTCAAAAATACCTAGATCACAGTCTAGACAAAATCGTCTCTCCCTGAATATGTATCCAGTGGTATGGAAGAGAGTTTATAACATTTAAAGAATTATTACTCAGAATAGTAACATTTATAATCTTTCAATTTGTAACTTCCCTTTGAGTCCCAAGACTATCACTTTTTTTTCGTATTTTCTTTCAAGACTTTTTCAGACCTTTAGTCATCAATTTTATGCCAAATACAATTCCGATTATTATGTAAATAATTCATCACATGTGTAAAAAGAATTAAGTCATATCAGTAAATGCAAATCTTCCAAAGTATTCTTTGTTTATACAGTCATCTTTATTACTTTATTTTTGAAATGTAATTGACAGTGATTATAAGAACTCCAGTATTCCCCACGATATTTACAGTGATGAGTGATACAATATCCATCGTGCCATGGAAAATACACTATTATTTTCATAGCCAGAAGCCTGAATTTTATTTACACATTATTTATCAATAATTTTATGAGAAAAGGTATAACCCTATTAGGGTGCAATACAGATTTTTAGATTCTTGAATACATTTATTTGCGTGTTGAGGAAGTAAAATTTTCAAAAAAGTAAAATCCTGATGCTCCTACCAATAAGAAATTTCTTTAGCTCATTAACTAATGAGGAAAACGTAAGAGGTAAAAACAGATTCAAAGGAAAATCTGTAGAACATATATGTATAAAGGCGATTAATAATGCTGTTTGGAATTTGCTTATAGATAAAAAATTGTCTCATAACCTAAAGTGTAATAAAATATAATCTTTAGAATAGTCTTTTTTTAGGGCTAAAATAAATTGCATCTTTCCCAAAGTGTGTTTATATTTTAATCAACAAGGATCTTTCGTATTATTATCAACAATTTGTAGTTACAAAATAGAGTAGTAGAAGGCAAACAAGCATATACCTGCAACAACTCAAGACCCCTAAATTATATGGAGTAAAATCAAACAAAAGAAAAAAAAATAAACTCTTCAGATGGGACTATTACAAGAATGAAATGTAATATCAAAATGTGCTTCCTTCCTTGAGAATTTGCCTATTCAGAGTGAGTGTTCCTATGGAGAAACTACATACTTTCTTTCTCTAGTCTGGAATTAGAGTCTTCAATGATGATAAATGTGTATAAATAAGGCATCGTTCCAACAACTTAATGAGAATTTATTGTGATATGCCTTGTAAAAACATTTGAGAAAAAATGTTTCAAATATCCACTTACAAAAGAGAAACTATACTGATATTATCTATTATTTTTTGAGGTTCCAAATATGGCTGTTTACTAATTACAGCCCTTTTTCATCCATTTTAGAAATAAAACTGAAACAGTAATACATATCTAAAAATGAAAAATCCATCGTTTCATTTAGATAATGGCTCAAGTCCTCAATTTTCATTCTTTCTTTCTTTCTTTTTTTTTTTATTGTTCTTTTATAGGGTAGGGGGTGAGGTAGAAACCAGAAAAACTTCTTCCTTTTTCCGTCCTTGGCAGAAGCCCACTGTAAGATTATGTATATGTATAACCCTTCTAAGGGACCTGGCCTCTGAGTGAGTAATGTAGGATCAGGTGAGAATAAGCAGTTTTTGTTTGTTTTTTTCCCCCACATCAGGTCACATATTACAGGTGAAAACATTACTCAATAACCATTATTATTCCTCCCCCTCTCCCCATAACCTGATGCCCGCCCTCCCCCATCCCAGCCTCCTGAGCCTGTGTCTCCTGAGTTATTATCCTTCAAAGTCAGGCAAAAAAGAAGAGCCACTTGGAGAGTCGAATAATTAGCGTAATCCTATTCCCTTTCAAAGAAGGCAAGAAAGATTGATTATATATAAAGAGTCTTGTCTCAGAAAATTCAAGATGATGTGACTGAAGTACTTTAATCTATCTGCATAAAAGAATAACCTGCATAGGTAGAAAATGCAAATTTGTTTCCCTTTCTAAGCCTCAAATACTTGAATAAACAATGAAGGTAAGGGCTCTAGGAAATAGAAGAAGACCTTTTTATGCACATGTACTTGAGCAATGAGAATCTTCTACATGGTTATATTCATTCATTCATTCAGTCAGTCAGTCAGTCTTCATTTAAATAATTTGTAGCATGGTACATGTCGTTGTTTATGGAGTATTGTCTCCAAACACCCAGAAGGGATGGGATGCAGAGCACAAGTGGAGAAATAAACCTTAGGTAGAAAGCAGCACTTTTGTAATAGGAAACCAGGTGGGGGTTGATGGTGAATGTACATTTGTAGTTTGCTAACAAAAAGCCTAGAGAATTTCCACTTGACAGCTTATATATATATATATATATTTTTTTTTTTTTCCCCCCCTGGGAAGTGAGATACATTGTCCTCATTTAAAACAAAAGGGTAACAATAGTTTAGGAGTAAAAGCCATGAGGCTAAAGCAGTTCTTGCCTTCTCCAGCCTTGCTAATAGGCTGTGGCTCTCCAAGTTCTACTTTATATCATTACAAGTCTCCTCACATCACCCTTCAAATGCGCATTTCCCTGAGACAACCCTTTGGGCTGTTCAGTAGACAAGAAAGTCTCAGTACACTTGAAAAATATTTGGACAGCCATTCTTGACAGATATGTGAAGAGCTCTGATTTTATACTTCTTCAGGAGCCTTCCACATTTCCTCCTGTATTTCTTGATCACTCCAGCCTAGTCTATACCTAGTACCCATGTAAATTAAAACAAGACAGAACACAACAAAAGAACAAACCTACTTTATCAAATAATTTGGTGGAAGAGGCACAAAATTGATGAGTTTAATTAAAATTCATTATTTTTCTCATTCTTTTCCTCAAAAAAAAAAAAAAAAAAAAAAAAAACTTGGCAGAAAAAAAAAAAAAAAGCCTCCGTATTATATATGTTATTCCCCATCAAATTTTGAAGAGTCAGTTATGGTCAAAATCTCAGGATTTAAGTATGTGAGGAGCTTGAAAAACGTCTTACAAATTATTCAGTTTTATCATTCCTTTCTGCTCACTGTTAGTTCTGTTACACCTTTTCTCCCCACCTCTTTTTCGAATCATTGTTCTAAATCTAAGCTCCTTTTTGAAGGTCAATTAGATTAAGGCACTGTGGTCTTACTATTAAGTTATTTAAAGGACACATGTATGTCCAGATCTTCTTTTGTTTTGTTGCGGTTGCTGTTGCTAGATACACATAATTAGGTTCTTAAGAAATTGCATGGAGACCTTGATAATGTGCATGCTCTATTCACTGTAGTCATGTAGTTTGCCAAAACTCACATTCACACAATAGATGCTAATGGTTGCAAAGGAACCATAAAATCTATTGAGTAATAAATCTACCTTCTAAGTGTGTTTAACATACTGCCTAACTATGGAAACCTTTGATAAAACACAAATGTGTCTGATTGCACAAATTATGGATTATGTGGAAACCACCACTTTAGAGCTACTAGAATGGTTGTTTTTAATACTCTAAAAACAAAATAGTTCTGCCTTAATTCTTCTTGGTGTTTTAAATACTGCTTGAATGGTGTGCTTAATTCTATACGTCATAAGTTAAGAACATTGTAGAAAGTGAGTGTGCCCAGCTGATGGTGATTAGGATGGTGAATGTTCTAAAACTGCATTATTGAAAAATAGTTTAAGAAACTGGGATAATAAGCCTTTGAAAGAGAAAACTTGAAGTCCTGTCAAGTGAGAGGAAGTAGACACACATAGAACAGCTGCAAAAGGCAGAAATGCAATCATGGATGAAAATTAAGTAGAAACAGATTTTTGTTTAGCCTCAACATAATGAAGGCCTTTCCCCTGAAATTTCCAGAGACAAATTGAGTAAGTTAGTGCTGCTACTGTAAGTGGCCAAGCAGAGCTGATAATGAACTTTTTTTTTTTTTTGCTTCCTTAATTACTAGCTGTTCTCTAGACTCAACATAGGCATTCTGTTCTCCAAAAAGTCTTGTCTGATCTCCCACTCTGGTTGCATCCTTCTCCAAAGTGCTTAATCATAAAAGCCTTTTATGCTCTTTCTTTTATTTGTTATATTGTCTGTGTACTTATGTGCTTCTCCTCCTAGTCCACAGTTCTCTAATACTAGCATCTGTCGTAGTAGCAAATCTGAAGGAGCATCCATGGAAAGGGTTCCCACATTGTGATCTCTAAGAGCACATCAAATAACTTTTGAGAACCTACAATGAGCCAACGATGGGTCAGCTGGGAATAGCTTCTTCTCTTCTCTTCGGGATCTCATCAAGTATATCTTGAGCAATGTTATAATCACATGTGTTGATCTACCAGTTGAGCGCACATGGCCTTTTCTCTTATTGATGACTCTGATGAAAAGATTGCCCCAGGGGCGCCTGGGTGGCTCAGTTGGTTAAGCGACTGCCTTCGGCTCAGGTCATGATCCTGGAGTCCCGGGATCGAGTCCCGCATCGGGCTCCCTGCTCAGCAGGGAGTCTGCTTCTCCCTCTCCTGCTCCCCCCCTCTTGTGCTCTCTCTCTCAAATAAATAAATAAAATCTTAAAAAAAAAAAAAAAAAAAGATTGCCCCATATAACAAGAGAAGAAACCAATTGCTAAATTTCAGAAAAGTGATTGCTTTAAAATGTACTGGGTAAATATTGACCCTTTTCAAATATCTGCACCCTTTTGAGTAGCTTTTTGAAATATACTAAACTTTTTGGATAATGCTGACCTACTCCCATGGATAACACAAGCTTTTTCTTCTCCAACCATCACAATCCTGACTTTTTGAGGTAGCTGCCAACATGGATGTTCAATAGATTTTAAAATAAACTCTAAAAACTACCCCTCTCTTGGTCTTTCCATTTTAGTAAAGGCCACCACTCCTAGAAATCTTTCTTGATTCAGGACTTGCTTCTATTTCTTGCATTTGATCTTCTAGCAAACTCTGTCACCACTATCTCCACAAGTCATGGGTTTATTCTCATTTGTGCTTTGTCATTGCAGACCAAGCCACTATCATTTCTCATTTGTTTAACACCCATGGCTCAGACTGCACTTGAATTCTTACATACTTTTTATCCTACTTCTTAGTCAGCTACAAAATTGGTTGCTTTAATGGTTTCTCATTGAATTTTTGATAGAAATCTACATTTGTTTACTTAACCAAAAGCTCTACATGATATCACCCATGTGATTGAAATACTATATTTCAAATTGCTTGAAAGGAATGAAACATATGTTTCAAAACCTTGCAATTGCACTAGCCACCTAAACCTAATTTTATCATTATAATTTAGTATTCTGTTTTAAAAATAGGGCTCCCAGAATCATATAAGCTTTGAGGCTCATCAAAACTTCTCTAGTCAGGCTTCTTTTCATTATTTAAGCATTTAATCTTTAACCATTTAATTAGTTCTATGTTTACCTTTAAAGAAGAGGTTATTCTCCATTTCATAAATCTCACATCTTTTCCTCTCACATCTTCATATAACTAACAAGTCTATGAGTGTTAGATTTCATTTTTAACATATATGTTTTCTGGTTTTGCTCATTAAATTACAAGTTCTGGAATGGCAGAGACGATGTTTGCCTTCTCTATTATTCTTGCTCCATTCCCTAAAATACAGCAGTCTGTAAATTTTCCAAATCTCACCAATGAATTAATGAAGAAAATATGAATAACTGTATGTGGGATTTTGTACATAAAACTCTACATTTATAACAAACGCCCCTCACTCTCTTACCATTCTGGATCTAAAACACATTTGCCTAACTTTTGATAACCAAACCATTCAATATATTCTAAAAAAAAAAAAAAAAAGTGTGCTTAGACTTTAACTCAGTGGCCCAAATATGATCTAAAGTAGTATGAGAACACATTAACACCTGGGTAGAGAGAGTACTCAGACCAAACACCAAAACTGCATTGGAAGACGCACATATTTCATCCACAAGTTGCTGTGTAAGAATCATGATGTTACCTCTTCTGTGACTGAACATAGATTCAATTTTGAGGTCTTGATTCTGCCCTGTGAGAATCTCAGTAAATTGTAGTTTCTTCTCCTTTTTTTTCCTCTGAAAGTGGAGTTAATGTCAAGGTGGTTATGTAGTGCTCTTGTGTTTAGGAACTATCTGGTCATCTGTCCATGCTGGTATCCTCTGAGCAGAATACTATCCTTCCTCGTTCTGTCCACTTACCTGGTTTTGGGGTGTCAATATGTGAGGTCACAGCTGCATTTCTCTTTCTCCTCTTTACCAGATCTCTCCAGGTTTGATGCAATTTGAGTATTACCAAACTTCACTTAAGACATGATATGTGTGAAATCTCATGTACTCTCTCTCGCTCTCACTCTCTCTCTCTCTCAAACTGTGCAAGTTAACCCAAAGACTTTCCTAATACAAATGAATCATTACTTTCTATAACAAGTATTAAGGGAAGCTTTAAATATTTTTTGAGCACCAGGACTCTGAAAAGGTACAATTTTACTTCTAAGATTTACAAATCTAAGTTTCATTATTTTTCTTCTGGAATAATTAATTTTATTCCAGAACATTTTAAATCTCAGATCTGTTGACTATTCTAATTGGCATGCTAGAACTAATGCTGCACAAGAGAAAGCCAGTAAGTAGAAATGGCTTAATGTTTCACATACCTTAACACTGTGGAAAGAAGCCAGATTGGCATGAGGAAACATTACATTAGTTTCTCAAGTTATTCATTCATCCACAACTTGGATTTGTTTCCAGACCTCTCTGACTATCCAAGTTCTTGATCTTTTCTTTTTCATCCTCATGCCTAAACAATTTCCTAAGTTTCCTTGTATTGAGGAAATTCAATATTTCTGATTTGAAGACTTTATTTTGAGAAAATTTGATTGTATACCTATTTATTACCTACACATTAAATATATGATAAAATACCTATTTTTTTCCTTTTATCATTTTAAAGGAAGAAACTGGGAACTCACATCAAGAGTTCTAGAAGTGAGTCAAAGGAACAAAATAGAAGAAGAGGTATGCCAGCTTTCAAAAACGGGACCATGCAGCTGTGCACCATATGTCTGTCTGAAATATGCCAATTATATGTCATAAGAGAAGAATGGAGACAAAATCTGGCTAACCCAGTGAAAAGCTGTCTTAACCAGTGAAAATCACCTTGTCTGAATGGAAAAAAAAACATTCAAGAAGCTGGACCAACATTGATTAGAATCAAAGAGTTAATTTGTCATGACCTTATTTTTGCCTAATTCAACTGATTTTTTTTTTTCAGCCTACCCCCAAAGGTTTGGAAATATACAAATATCAGCTCTTAAAGCACAGTTCTATAGGGGATTATGGGTATAAATTTTGCAGTGTATAAGTCATAATTTTAGAATTCATTATCAATTTATCCCAAATGGGTTAACATATGAACTTTGTACCAAAGAAAATTTAGTCAAAATAATAAATAACTTTGATCATTTGTTTTTCCTATAAATTATGTACATTCTTAATTTGGAAAAATATATAATAAATATTTTATGAATGTTGGTTTATTGGCTAATCAACCTTCCAAAGATAAAGCACTAAAAACATGCATCCTAAATTAAATACTTAGCTATTCATTCACATTTAAAATAAGATCTTATAAAAGAAATAAAAAGGGGTGCCTGCCTGGCTCAGTTGGTAGAGCATGCGACTCTTGATCTCAGGGTCATAGGTTCAGCCCCACATTGGGTGTAGACATTACTTAAGGAAATTTAAAAAAAAATCAATTCTCTTAAAAAAAAAAAGAAATAAAAAGAGATAATAGAGAAAGTAATGGCAAATTATTATGTCTCTTGTTATGTCTTTTATGTTTGATAATTATTTGTGACCAATATAGTCACATAGACTATTTCTAGTTCTATCACAACAGGCCACTTGCATACTACAACTGAATTTAGAAGACTTTATCAGTGGGCACTTGATACAGGAAATCTGATTTATATTTTAGATGTATAGATCAAAAGGAAATAAGATAAATGACATCAATTTACTGTTGGAAATAATGAAAGAATTCCATAATGTGAATGTAGATGAGATACAATACTGAAAAAAAGAACTTCTTTTTTTGCAGCAACAAAGAAATATACTAATTTTTTAATAAAATTGTCCTATTCACAATTGAAACAAATTTATAAGGTACATAAGAATAACCATAACAAGAAATCTGTGAGATTATGGTAAGAAAATACATCAATTTTACTAAAAAATGTTAAAATAATTGAAATAGGTACAAATCTCCAGTTATAAAATACATAAGTCCTGAAGATGTAATGTGTGATTATTCACACTGTACATAGTTACTAATAATGTATTACATATTTGAAATTTGCTAAGAAAGTAGATCTTAAAAATTCTCGTCACAAGAAAAAAAAATTGTGTAACTATATTTGGTGATGGATGTTGACTAGATTTATTGTGATCATTTAATAATTTATACATATATTGAATCATTATGTTTATACACCTGAAACTAATATAATGTTATATTTCAATTATAACTCAATACAAATGTTTTTTTTAAAGATTTTATTTATTTATTTGACAGAGAGAGGCACAGTGAGAGAGGGAACACAAGCAGGGGGAGTGGGAGAGGGAGAAGCAGGCTTCCCGCTGAGCGGGGAGCCCAATGCAGGGCTCGATCCCAGGACCCTAGGATCATGACCTGAGCCAAAGGCAGAGGCTTAATGACTGAACCACCCAGGCGCCCCTCAATACAAATATTTTTTAAAAGAAAAAAAATTAAAAGAAACATACATGATCATGAATGGGAAGGTCCAATATTGGAGAGACATTTATTTTCCGTAAGTTAATATATCAATTCAATTGCATTCTAATCAAAATCCCAAAATGAGTTTTTTATGGAAAATTATGCTTGGCTTTAAAACTCATAAGGCGAAATAAATGCACATTAAAAAAAAGAAACAAGAGGAAGTATTTGTCCTACCAGATAGAAATGTATATTTGTTATTGATGTTAATTAAAATAGTATTGCATTGGTGGAAGTATACTAGTGGACCAATGGAATGGAATAAGGAATCCAGAAATAAACCCATGCATAGAAGGTCCTCAATGTACCTCATGTCCTGTTAGTGATATCCTGTTTAGTTCCCTACCAAATTGAACAGGGGTAACCTTAGTAACCTACAGGAAATTGAGGAAATGATGTGTGATTTCTGAGGCTGTCATAAAGGACATTGGGGCTTATGACTTGTTCTCTCTTGGATTACTCATTCTGGAGAAAGCCAGAGCCATGGCTTATAGACACACGGGCAGCCCTATAGAAAGGTTCACAAGGTGAGAAACAGTTTTTGTGCTAACAGCCAGCACGAACCTGATGGCAAAGTGACTGAGCCATCTTGGAAGCAAAGCCTCCAGTTCCAGTCAAGGCTCAGAGAACTGCAGCCCCAGCTGGCATCTTGCTTGTGAAGGGGAGACTCCAAACCAGAACAACCCAACTATGCTAATCCCAAATTTATGGCCCACAAAACTAAGCTAATAAATGCTTATGGTTGTTTTAAGCTACCAAGTTTTGAGATAAATTTTTATACAGCAATTGATAGCTAATACAGTTTTCTATATATAGAAATAGGGTGCTGTCATAACACAAATTAATGTGTAACAAATTCATACTTAGGCTCATGTCATACAATCACTGTATGAAATATTCTATCCTATTGATATCCATAATATCCTATTGGTTATATGGGTCAGGTCTATTTAATATAAAGGGAGAATATACAACTGCATGCATACTAGGAGTAAGGGTCACTGAGGACCACTTTGGAGGTTGAGTACCACAAGCACCGTTTTTTTTTGAAATTAGATACATGACATAGGATTGATTGTAACCTTGAATTGTTAGCACACCAGCTTATTTAAATCATTCTTGGCCAGGGGCACCTGGGTGGCTCAGTTGGTTAAGCATCAGACTCTTGATTTTGGCTCAGATCAAGATCTCAGGGTCATGAGATCAAGCTCCGGGCTCAGTTCTGCGTTGAGCAGGATCCTGCTTAAGAGTCTCTCTCTCCCTTTTCTTCTGCCTCTTCCCCCCCTTCTTCCTCCCACCTCCGACACTCATGAGCACATTCTCTCTCTCCCTCTCTTAAAATAAAAAAAAAAATAATTCTTGGTCACTTGTGCGTGTGTACATGTACTTATGTGTGTGCATATTTGTGTAATTTAATTACATTTTTAAATTAATGCTAAGTTCATATACTATTCATTTTTCCTCCCCAAAAGCATTCACTTATGTATAATTACACACACACACACAAACACACACACAAGATTCTGTTTACTTATTTTCCTCACTCAAATTCTCAAAGGAATGGATTTAAGATATGTTCATTTATATTGACAATAATTATTATCAGACTTACACTTTTTGTTTTTGCCAATCATGTCTATGGAATGGTATCTCATTATTATTTTAATTTTTGTATATTTACTACCAATAAAGCTAAACACCTATGATTATTTGATATTTTGATTTATGCTTTATTAATTTTTTATTTGCTCATTTTCCCATTGTGTGATTTTTAGATGTATTAAATGCTTCTTATACATTCTCAAAGCAATTTGTTGATTTTGTGTGTTGCAAATATTGTCAACAATTATATCAACTTTTAACTTTGTCCATTAACATATTTGATACTCTGTTTTGTGAATAAAGCCATATATGAAAAAACCAGAAATTTGTGGTAAATTGTTATCATTGATGGCCCCAGTTAATAATCTCCCTTTATCCATGCTTCCTTTCCTTGAAAATATATGATGCCCTCCCCCTCTGATTTTGGTTATGGCTTTCTATGACTATCTGCAGTAGGACGTTAACAGATTTGATGCACAGAAGAGGCTCAAAAGAGTGCTTGAGCTTTCCTACTTCCTTCGTCTGTCTTCACTAAGAGAACAAGCCTACGTTAGCTATCTCTTGAGACTTTACCATTACTATGAGAAAAAGCTCAGTCTAGCATGGCTATTGGATGTAAGAAATGTGAACAGAACTGAATTGTCCTGGCTGTGGCCTTCTAGACCAGCTAACCTCCAGCCCCCAAATTTCCCATTAACACGGGTCAGTTGATCATAACCCAGATCAGAGATACCAGCTGTCCTATTTCTGATACCTAAGAAGTAATAAAAGCTATATATGGATGGAGGAATGTGAAGACAAACTGGAACTTGCTGGCAGCTAAGTCACTCAGTTTTAGGGTGTTTGTTGCCCAGCAATAACTAACAGACACAGCATAGAAAGTGTTTAAATCAGTGCTCGATGAAGGAGAAAAAACCACCCTAATTTACAGGATTTGGGATTTATTATAGAAATTTGACCTTGCACAACTGCCAGAGGCACTAGATATTGAAGTTCTAGGGAGGAAGTTGAATGATAGGAGTAGTCATCAACCAGAAAATCTTAAATACCTAGCTCATCTCACTGCTGAAATGAGACTATTAAGGAAAGTTTTTTGGAGAGCTCTCTGTGAGGAACCACCCCTGTGGGTCCACTGCCAAGCATCTGGTGAAGGACATGGGACCAATATTGGTCAATAGGTTCAACAGTTAGGAAGGAAAGCTGTATGTGGGTGGAGGAGTTTGAAGACAAGCTAGAGTTTGCTGGCAACTTTTACGTCTGTATGTTACCACACTTAACCATGACAACTTCAGACAGTAACAGCTGCCTTCACATTCACTTTCTAAAATTCACCCCAAATTTTCTTTTGGTCAACTCTAACAAATTAATTTGACAAAATTCCAAAAAGTATTGTCCATTCTAATCAATTTGATTTTCATAAACACATCTTTTAACTACATTTAATACTCAAATAAAAATTATAGCAAAATCATGCTTCTATCCAACATGAAGTAACCAGCTCTCATTCCACTGAAGGCATACAAACCCTCTCTTCAAAAGATGATTCAAAACTTCCACATGACACTCTATCCATCTTTGAGTGATGACTCATTTTTCTTGTGGTTGAGTGGCATTCTATTTTTGATATCCTGTAACTTAAACAGTGAGGTATTTTATGATAGTAGTGCAACAGGAGATGGGGGTAGCGGATAGGGGAAGAGAAAAAGAAAACATAATTGGTTAACACCAAATTAAGGAAGAGATACTGACATATTCCAAAGTTCTCCTTTCTCTAGCTAATCATTTGGTCATAAGTGAAGTGATATTTATAATTTCTCCCAACATCTATTGCATATTCTTTTGTCTCTCAGCAATTATCTCTGTTGGTCATGGTTCCTTGCCTAGTGTGATAAGCCATACTATCATTCCTGAAGGGTCTGTACCATTTGTGGTCTTGACTGTTTTGAGATAGTAAATGATCAGTCAACTTTTAACACACAAACTGCAGATACTGAGGAGGCTTCCAGACCAGAAGGTTTAACGAGAAGTTAAACCTTCATTAAATCTTCTGACCTCTATAGGCACCCAGTCTGACTGGTGAACCACAAAGATGTTGGAGTCACCAAGTATTAGAGTCACATCAGGGCCAGTGTCCAGTAACCTCTCTGAGTCTGGTTATTTTCACTTTTTCAATACAGAGCTATCCTGGTAAATGACCACAAGTCATTTAGGGAAGGTTAGAAGGAAGATTTAAAATTTGCGGTAGATCAAGACCCTTCCTCAGAAGGATCTCTCCTCTTCTTAATTAAGAGATAATGGGTCTGTGAACTGGCTCAGCTCTTGAAAGGTATGTGGTGACCCTTTTGTGATGCAAATCAGACTTCTGTTCAACCATACTGAGCTTTTCTACTGCTACAAATCAATGAAATTTTAGTGGGTTGCCCATTTATTGCAGTCCAAGGACATCATGATCAATTAGCCAATGCAAACGATCTCTGTGAATTCATTATGGTAATCACACGCACCATGTCTCTAATGAGTTAATACTACCACATGGTCCTTGCCCATTTCAATGGCAGCATTTCTCACTGTTATTCCTGCTCTGCAGAGAATAGCCATTATAGGGCTGTTAAAGGATGTCTTTCCTCTATTTCCAATATATTTCTCAAAGAGTTTGTTAAGAGAGTATTCTATTCAACTTCCTATAGGATATAATTAGGAAGACGGTAAGCAACTCTTACATAATAAATCCATTCCAGCTCTGATTCTCTGTTTACCTTTGTGTATTTTCCTCTGTTGTATACGAAGAATTTCTGGCATGCCAAAAAAAAATTTAATGTGGGTCACCTCGTATCTTGGTCTCAGTCAGCAATTAACCTATTAGAGCCTTTAATAGCCTTTTAAGCTAACACATTGAATCCAGAATCTCTGCCAACTGTACCCATGTAAGGGAATGGAAGGTTCATGGCTAGGTATATGGGAAGCTAATCAGTGGATCCAACCAAGAATCAGGTGGTAGGTCTGGAACTGCGGTTGATCTACATGGTCAGCAATCAAAGAGAATTGGATGTGAAGCAGAAGTGAAAGCAACATGAAAATTACCAGCACTTAATGCTTTTCTCTGTCTCCACATCTAATACACTGACCTGCATAGGGTATTAGCTACTTCACTTTACTCCCAACTTCTAAGCATATTCCTCCTTCAGCCAATTCTAACTGAGCTATATAGGAGAAATGCATTCTGGAGAACAAGTTCCAGAATAATCAAGTTGAAATTGTATATAAATACCACAGAAAGCAACTTCCTTAACCTCAAAATATCTATATAAAATAAATCCAGGCCAAACACCATATATAACACAGATACATTACATTACCAGTGTTCCCTTTGATGTTGAAAAGGCAAGGTAGATCATAATCACTATTATTACTCAACATGAAAATCCCAATCAATTGAAAAGAAATGAAAAAGCAAAAAGATACATAAGAAATGGATAAGAAAAACTTATAAGATGATCATTTACATAGAAAGCCTTAAGATCAACAAGATCTTTAATACTTTTGATAGATACTAGTTCAAGATATATAAATCAAGAAAATTTTTATCACTATAGTAGCCAATTAAAAATATAATAGAAATTCTGTATTATCTGCAACTGCAAAAAAACCCAAAACAAAACAAAACAAAAACTATAAAGAACCTAGACATGAGGGGTGTCTGGGTGGCTCAGTTGGTTAAGCGTTTGCCTTTGGTTCAAATCATGATCCCAGGGATTTCTCAATGCTTTCTGTAATAAAATTTGAATTTCTTTTATGGAACATTTATTTATGTATTACTTGTTAGATTAAAAACATACACATCTATAACAATTACCAAAAAAAAAAAAAAAAAGGCTGAAAGGCCCACCCACTATTTGTGGATCTCAGAATTATGGACTAATTTTAATTTCTTCACACTTCCCTTATTTTTCATATTTCTACAATGAGCATGTATTATTTTATAATTAAAAATAAAAATTAATTTAATTTTAATAGAAAAGAATGCTCGTTTTTCTTCATTGTCTCATTTGTTTACCTTACTAGAAAATAAATACAAAGGTAGTTTTTGTAGTTCTAGAAATTAATACAATTCTCTGTTGAATCATGGCTGACTGGTTTAAAATGATCTCTGATTCATTGTAAAATATCAAGCAAACCTTACATATTACTAGAACAACAAAAAATAGTATTATATGTGTATTTTTTAAATTTTTTTCAGGGGTCGGGGTATGAAGAACATAACCTAATTTTATTCTTCAAGATAACCTAATTTTATTCTTCAAGATAATATTTTTCAGGAAACCACTGACACCTGACTTTATGTTGCTTTCAGCCAATGAAACAAATTTTATATAATCACAAATAAGACTTTAGGAAATATCCACCATATTGTGTGTCCATGTTCGTTACAATAGCAGAGTTGCTGAGTCAAATAGGAAACTTCTCAGTAGGAAATAATACAAAATTCTTTTGGTATTATTATTAATAATAATAGCCTATTGTTTTGAATGAAGCCTGTTGGTTTCTCTGCTCCGTGCCAGAACTCTATCAAACTGATGAACTTCTATTAGGCTAAATGAGATAATCATGTCTTAGGCCTATTCCAGATGGCATTTTTTATACTAATTCAAAGTCACAAATAAAATTTTAATTTGCTTCTTAAGAGGGAGATCTGTCAGAATGAATGAACAGAAAAAATAAATGTTTGCACCTT
Source organism: Phoca vitulina (assembly GCF_004348235.1). Classification (NCBI taxonomy): domain Eukaryota; kingdom Metazoa; phylum Chordata; class Mammalia; order Carnivora; family Phocidae; genus Phoca; species Phoca vitulina. Next base: position 46,884,561 of record NW_022589706.1, read on the forward strand.
AGGGAAGTATCAGGAACACACTCCAGTGATACTGTTTCTAAGTTTACTCAGTGACAATTTGCCGGGATTATACTATATAATGAGAAGAAGCAAAGTTTTTTTTGTTCGTTTTTATTTTTGTTTTTAACATCTCACTACATTGTTATCCTTTACTTATAAGAAAACACAGGTCATTTAGACATACCAAATATAAACATAGCATTATAAGTATGCTTCTATGCACTAAATTTTTAGCAATGTTTACTTTCCGTCTCTAATTTTACTTAGGTAAAGTACTTAATGGTGTTTGTCTTAAGCAGCAGCTAGGCTACATCAGTTTTTAATGAGTAATCATATGTTTCAGGGAGCATGATCTGTGATATAGTCTATGTAATATAAATACTGTGTACCAAAACAAGTTTAATTTAACACTGATCTGCTTGGGAATTTTTATTTTTAGTAGTACTTGCAATGACAGGTTTTATCCCCTCCTTTCAGCATGTTAACACAACTGTCAATGTGGGAGGAATAAGCCTGCTTCTAATTTCCTTTTTGTTTCCTAAAGTATCCTTTCTCTCTCTTTGTCTTTCATGATTCCTTAGTCATGTTTCCAGATTGTAGCCAAATTGTTCCTTGTGTTAATATGACCATGCCTATCAAGGAACTATGGCAGAAACTCTGTGTGTACACTTGTGTGTGGGGGGAGGGATTAAAAGAACATTGAAAATTTCACTGGCTCAGCTATTCCTATGCCATTAGGGTGCATGGTGTTTCAAATACAATCACTGGACTCATTCCTTCAGGGTAAATAAAGTAAGAGGCATTCAGTATTCTTATTCAGTTTTAAATGCCTATATATAATTTATAAAACAGTTTTCATAACATTTTTATTCCTTAAGAGGTAACATGAGTCATTCACATAGAATTAAGTAATGTTAAAGCTAGAGTGAGTCAATGTTCATCTGGTACGATCTGTTCATTTTATAGATGAAAAATAGGTTCAGAGATAAAGCCTTGCTCAAGGTCATAAAACCAGAGTATAGCTGACTCTATTACCTCCTAGTAAAGCGCTGTTTTGGCTCTAATCACAGTACTTCACTTTTCCATATTGATTGTAATTTCCAGAAATGCGTGATCTGAACTTTTGCAATTGTTTTCCCTTTCTCAAGGTATTTGAAACTCACTAGAGAACAAACATGATGACTATTTGACATTTCCACCATTGAAGAAGGTGATGTTTCTCATGACAATATACATTTACTTCTTTTCAAACCATGGAGACCAAGAGCTATGATTGTGTGGAACCCAATAAATGAAAGCCTGCTGACAAAATGATTTAATACAGACCATGTAAAGTGTCAATTATTAAATGTTTCATACCTAGTGATAAGGGACAAGGAGAGATAAATTACCACTTCGGTGACACATTAGAAAATATGCTCAGCAGAGATGAGGCACCTGAATTGTCAAGTTAGAAATGACCCCATTAGAAGAGTAAGAATCATGGGAAAAGAAAGAAACAGAAAAAGCCATGTTTTACATTGAATGACAGTGTGAGAGGTTATCCTGGATTTTCCTGACAGATTTAGTAAATACAGGGCTCATTCTTTAGCAGAATTTGGGCTCTATAGGGTTATTTCTCTAAGAGACTATATTTTTTTATTGTCAGAGTAGTTTATTTTGATTCTTCAAGCATTCAGACTAAGACTATAATTTTTTCAAATGAGAAATGAAGATAGTATATAAACATATGATAATCTCAATAGTTCATATGATCCAATAATCAATATGATTCAGCTGTACAACTAACCTCATCTGTATTCAGTGCTTTTAATAATTCCCATAACCCTTTTATTTATATGTTTGCATTTTATGGAGTGTCAAAGTACACTATTCCAACTTGTTTTTTGCTCCTGTTTCGTGTTAATATCCACACAATAGTAGAGTGTATAAGGGTATGGGAGATCTCTAGAGTTAATTTGGTATCTTTATAAAGAAAACTTTCATATTCTTATGCTCTAGGTTAGTGCTTTTCAAAATATAAGGTACACACACATTATCTGGGAATCTTGTTAAATTTGTATTCAGTGGGTTTTGTCTGAGGCTAAGCTTCTGCGTTTCTAAATCTCCCAAAAGATGCTAAGTTGTTGTTTTACAGACTACACGGTGAGTAGCAAGTCGGGCAGGGTTTCCAGACCAGCAAAACCAGCAGCATTTATGAAGTCCTTAGAAAGGCAAATTCCTGGGCTATACCAACGCTTGCTGCATATTAATCTCTATGTTGGGGGAGGGGGGCAGAAACTCCAGGAACCACTCACTGTCATGCTACTCTTTCTTCCAAAGTCTTTTTTTTCTTTTCCTTTCTTTTTAATTTTCTTTTTTTTTAACACAAATAGGCCTTAGACAAGAACTTCATATTATACATATAATATATACATATGTTTTTATATATAATTTACTTGGTACTTTGCTTAAAATTCTCAAGAAACTTTAGGTTAGTCACAGGTTTCCTCTTCTTTAGCCAATAGCTGTGGACTCAATTTAAAATGAAATTTAAAGGCAGAAAAATGCAGAGCAAGAAATAGATAAAATTTTAGTTTTTAGCATGGATTCAGCTTTCCTCTTTCCAGTATAAATTCCTCTTATCTACAACAAAGCATATCATTTGTATAAAATTCTGCTCTATAGCAATTTTATGTTTATAATTTATAGGTATTAATTATGGCTTAATAACCTTCCTGATTTTATAAATTTTGTACGAAATTTAGTAACTTTTCTTCTTTTGCCTTACATTAGAGTAGGTAATATTTTTGTATGCAATTAAATGAAAATTTTACTTCATTTAAGAAACGGTTATTTTCCTTTTTTTTTTAAAGCTTTTATTTATTTATTTGACAGAGAGAGTGAGAGAGCACAAGCAGGGGGAACAGCAGAGGGAGAGGGAGAAGCAGGCTCCCCGCCAAGCAGGGAGCCCGATGCGGGGCTCCATCCCAGGACCCTGGGATCATCACCTGAGCCGAAGGCAGACGCTCAACCATCTGAGCCACCCAGGCGCCCCAGAAATGGTTATTTTCTGAAGAGGCTTACTGAAACTTCACACACAATGCATGATTAAAACATTTCTGATGTATCTACAAATATGTGTCATGGTAGAAATGTTAGAAAATAAGCACTGTTTGATTACCCAGGCCCTATTTTCCTGGAATTTGGCCATTATCTTCTAATGTCTAGAGGAGGACAAAAAAAGTGAAGATATCAGTGTATATATCACAATAAAATAAAATACTTAGCACTCTAAAATTGTCTTCAAACTTTGCTTGGCATGGATGTTGGACATTGAAGAGCAAAACTTTCCTTCCATTTCTCAAATAGGCTTTGCATAAGGGCTATATGAAGGTGCACTACTCTGGCTAGGGATGTTTTATAAATAATACAAAGGACAAACTGGGTACTATCAATTTGAAGGTCTCAATCTACATAATATCAGCTATATGAAAATGTATTAATATCTTAATTTATAATTTTCTTTTTCTAATATTTTGAAAGAATTTTTCTTATTTTGCTTTTAAAATTGTTTAGAGAAAAGTAATTTATTTTATGTCATTACTTGTATTTTTTTATTTAACATTTTTTTGCATTTTTTTATTTTATTATGTTATGTTAATCACCATACATTACATCATTAGTTTTTGATGTAGTGTTCCATGATTCATTGTTTGCATATAACACCAGTGCTCCATTCAATACATGCCCTCTTTAATACCCATCACCAGGCTAACCCATCCCCCCACCCCCCTCCCCTCTAGAACCCTCAGTTTGTTTCTCAGAGTCCATAGTCTCTCATGGTTAGTCTCCCCCTCCAATTTCCCCCCCTTCATTTTTCCCTTCCTACTATCGTCTTCATTTTTTTAACATATAATATATTATTTGTTTCAGAGGTACAGGTCTGTGATTCAACAGTCTTACACAATTCACAGCGCTCACCATAGCACATACCCTCCCCAATGTCTATCACCCAGCCACCCCATCCCTCCCACCCCCACCACTCCAGCAACCCTCAGTTTGTTTCCTGAGATTAAGAATTCCTCATATCAGTGAGATCATATGATACATGTCTTTCTCTGATTGACTTATTTCGCTCAGCATAATACCCTCCAGTTCCATCCATGTTGTTGCAAATGGCAAGATTTCATTTCTTTTGATGGCTGCATAATATTCCATTGTATATATACACCACCTCTTCTTTATCCATTCATCTGTCGTTGGGCATCTTGGCTCTCTCCATAGTTTGGCCATTGTGGACATTGCTGCTATAAACATCGGGGTGCATGTACCCCTTTGGATCACTACATTTGTATCTTTGGGGTAAACACCCAGTAGTGCAATTGCTGGGTCATATGGTAGCTCTATTTTCAGCTTTTTGAGGAACCTCCATACTGTTGTCCAGAGTGGCTGCACCAGCTTGCATTCCCCCCAACAGTGTAAGAGGGTTCCCCTTTCTCCACATCCTTGCCAAGATCTGTTGTTTCCTGACTTGTTAATTTTAGCCATTCTGACTGGTGTGAGGTGGTATCTCATTGAGGTTTTGATGTGGATTTCCCTGCTGCTGAGCGATGTCGAGCACTTTTTCATGTGTCTGTTGGCCATTTGGATGTCTTCTTTGGAAATATGTCTGTTCGTATCTTCTGCCTATTTCTGGATTGGATTAGTTGTTCTTTGGGTGTTGAGTTTGGTAAGTTCTTTATAGATTTTGGATACTAGCCCTTTATCTGATACGTTATTTGCAAATATCTTCTCCTATTCTGTTGGTTGTCTTTTGGTTTTGTTGACTGTTTCTTTTGCTGGGCAAAGCTTTTTATCTTGATGAAGTCCCAATAGTTCATTTTTGCCCTTGCTTCCCTTGCCTTTGGCGATGTGTCTAGGAAGAAGTTGCTGTGGCTGAGGTTGAAGAGGTTGCTGCCTGTGTTCTCCTTTAGGATTTTATTTCTAAGAGTTAATATATATTCTAGGAATTCTTATGAATCAAGAACACTACCTCTCAAATTAAAAAAATATATATAATCTTTCTTATAAAACAAAACATACTCTTACCATACCATCAATGATCATACTCCTTGGTATTTACCCAAAGGAGTTGAAAACTTATGTCCACACAAAAAAATACACAAAGGTACACTAAGCCTGGGTGGTTCGGTCATTGAGCATCTGGCTCTTGATCTCAGCTTAGGTCTTGATCTCAGTGTCGAGAGTTTAAGCCCTGCATTGGGCTCCACCCTAGGCATGGAGCTTACTTAAAAAAAAAAAAAAAAAAAAGTGTGCACATGAATGTTTATGGTAGCCTTTCATAATTGCCAAAACCTGGAAGCAACCAAAATGCCCTTCGGGAAGTGAATGCATAAAAGACAGTGATATATGGGGCGCCTGAGTGGCTCAGTTGTTGTCTGCCTTCGGCTCAGGTGATGATCCCAGGGTCCTGGGATCGAGCCCCGCATCGGGCTCCCTGCTCTGCGGGAAGCCTGCTTCTCCCTCTCCCACTCCCCTTGCTTGTGTTCCCTCTCTCGCTGTGTCTCTCTCTGTTAAATAAATAAAAAATTTAAAAAAAAAAAAAAAGACAGCGATATATGGTTCCAAACAGTGGAATATTACTCAGTGCTAAAAAGAAATGAGCTATCAAACCATGAAAAGACATGGAAGAAACTTAAATGCCTATTATTCTCCTGTAAAGGAAAATCCCATATGATTCCAACTAGATGACATTCTGGAAAAGGCAACTATGGAGACAGTAAACAGATCAGCGGTTGCCAGGGTTTGGGCAGGGGGCAGGGAATGAGTAGGTGGAGCACAGAGGATTTTTAGGACAGTGCACATATTCTATATAATATTATAATGATGGATATGAGTCACTATACATATGTTCCTGGAATACACAACCCCAAGGTGAGCCCCAATGTAAATTATGGACTTTGAGTGATAAGGATGTATCAGTCTAGATTCATCAACTGTAGCAAATGTACCACTCTACTGCAGGATGCTCACAGTGGAGGAGATTGTGTCTGTGTTGGGACTGTGGCATATGGAAACTCTCTGTACTTTCTACTCAATTTTTCTGTGACTTTAAAATTTTCTTAACAACTAAAGTTTTTCATTGAAAAATACATAAGTAAAACCTCATGAATACAAAATTTTATAATTAATGAAGTTAATATGATGTTATTTCCATATATATTCAGTTAACCTTTTAGTTTTTCAATAAACTTTTTTTGAAGTTGAAAATACATATAAAAAGTACACATTATACTCTCTCAAATAAAAAAAATACAGTGTTTTTAAAAAGAAAAAAGTACGGGATGCCTGGGTGGCTCAGTTGGTTAAGCGTCTGCCTTCAGCTCAGGTCATGATCTCAGGGTCCTGGGATCGAGTCCCACATCGGGCTCCTTGCTCAGCAGGGAACCTGCTTCTCCCTCTGCCTGCCGCTCTCTCTGCTTGTGCTCTCTCTCTGACAAATAAATAAAATCTTTAAAAAAAAAAAGAAAAAAGTACACATTATAGTGTATACCTTAATGAGTTTTTATGACATATATATCAAAATTTAAATTATAGACGGCACAATATTGGCTCTACTTCACTAGCATATTCAAGGGTCTCTCTCCAGCATTCCTGCCATTGAGATCCTCTGGGAAAGAAGTTATATCAGGCTCATCTATGAATTCTGAGGGTCTGTATTTACAGGTATAGTAAACAATTCTTGGAAATGTAAGAATGAACAGACACAAAATAAACAGTATGTTAATTATTAAAATCTCCTCTTAAACAATTGTCCTAAATAAGCTAGTATTAATTCTTAACCTGTTGTTCATAAACCTTTATAGTAGAGTATCAGTGGAATAGTAAGGAAAAAGTAGCATATCAAGAAAATTATTGGCATTATTTAGAATTGCCATATGGTAATAATGACAAACAAAGCAACCTTAACTTGCTGTTATTATGGTATTTTAATCTCTACAGGGAGGGTACTCTCTTACTGCCTAAAATAGGGGTGAACCAGACCCACTGCCCATAACTCTGTTATGCCCCACTGGAGAGTGCCTACTCTTATGTACATAATTATTGCATATTTAATATGTTATCATCCCATATGACATATACTTTCATATTCTAGTTTCATTTTTACAACATGATCACTATAAATTAAAGCTTTCTTCATGACAAATCAACCTCAAGGTAAATTGGGAAAAATTGGAAAGTTATAGTTAGCAAATAGAAAGACTGGAATAAGTTATAAAAGTAGTGACTGTGATATTACAGTATTTTTGCTAGTCTTTTAGATAAAGACTTGCTTTGTGCCTTCCTCTCTCTGTCTCTCTCCCTCCCTCTCATTATAGTTCACAACGTTCTTTAGTATAAGCCTGGGCATGACCAAAACATGCAATGTTCCACCCCTTAAAAAAATTTCCTTTGCAGTGGCCCCTGGGTGGCTCAGTGAGTTAAGTGTCTGACTCTTGATTTCAGTCCAGGTCATGATCTCATGGGTTGTGAGATCCAGCCCCATGTAGGCTCAGCCCTCTGTGGGAGTCTGCTTAAGATTCTCTCCCTCTGCCCTTCCCCGACTTGTGCATTCTCTCTCTCTCTCTCTCTCCCTCTCAAATCAATAAATAAATCTTTAAAAAATATCCTTTGTAGTATTGCATTTAAAAACAATAAAGATCAATGATAACTGTCATCAACAAGCTCCTCCTCTTATGTTCTATGTGCAGCCTTTTATTTATTTATTTATTTGGTAAAAACATGCAATCTTTACTGTTTTATTGTAGGGTATTTAAAGAATAAAATTTGAAGTGTAGGTTTGACCAAGGGACATATTTGTAGGCAATCCAGTTAAAATCACCTTTCATATGACAATGCTTCTTGTTTTCCATTAAGAATGATTTTGCTCTTGAGAATTATTTATGGTCCTGGGGCGCCTGGGTGGCTCAGTCGTTGGGTGTCTGCCTTTGGCTCAGGTCATGATCCCGGGGTCCTGGAATCGAGCCCTGCATCGGGCTCCTTGCTTGGAGGGAAGCCTGCTTCTCCCTTTCCCATTCCCCCTGCTTATGTCCTCTCTCTCGCTGTGTCTCTCTCTGTCAGATAAATAAATAAAATCTTAAAAAAAAAAAAAAAAGAATTATTTATGGTCCTAATGGCTGAAGACTACACATATAAAAAGCTTTCTTGAGTGTCGTCCCAACACTTTTAAACAATCAATTAATTTCATTATTTATGGGCTTATAAAGCTCATGGTCATGGTTCTTTGCTCTTTCTATGAAGTACCTAAAGGATTCAAGATGCTGTGGGTAAAATACTTTAGAGTAGTGGCTAAAGGTGTAGTGAAAGTAATCAGATATAATTGGGTTGAAACTTAGGTTCTGCAACTTATTAACTAGTGTTTTTTGCAAAATTTATCTAATTTCTGTATATATTAATTTGTTAAATATCTGCAAACTAAAGACAATGTTAAAATACACTTCAGGCTTATTCTGAGAACTAAATAAACTGGTATTTATAAGATGCTTATATTAATGTCTGGTACACAAGAAGCATTCTATCAGTCTTCATTAATATCAGTCATGTACTTTTTACTGATATTATTAGTCATTTTGACAGTGTGCAAAGAAGAAAGTTTAACAGCTGATTCAAGGGAGTGCAGAGAAGAAAGACCTGAAAATTATGCCTGAATATCTCTGTTTTTTCAGCTAATCCTACATAGAGGCAGGGCCAAAGGCTGCCATACCCTAATCAATGTCTAGGTCCACCATCAAACACTTTGTTCGGATCAAACAGAGACTAAAGACTTAACATCTTCCCTACAAATTATAGTCAAGGACAACTGTAACAATAAGTCTTACTTTTTCTACAAAGTTCTAGCAAGTTATGTTAATCTTCACTTCAATTTTAATTTAACATCTACTAACACTTGAAGACAAAAGATTGAAAAAGCGTTTCTTCCCTATCTGTTGGCTTAGCACAGTCTCCTAATTCAGCAACCATTTAAATAAATCAGGTAAAAAAACTGAGTAAGACGATAGTCCTTTCAACTTGCACTTGTATTTTTTTTTTCCTTACTGTGTTTTTTACTGCATGTTTGAAGCATTTTTTTTTTAAGTGCTCCCAACCTGGGAGCAGAAATGACAACATGGTGTGTTGGAAGGGATTAATGCCTGTCTGGAGAGCACAGTGAAACATGAGTACCTTCAGTGTCACCTGGGCAAACATTAATCAGTACCTCAGCACAGCCTGAAGTGACTTTTTGTGATAATAAAAAAGGAATTTTTCCCCAAAATGTATGTCAAAAATGTGCGTTGCAAGTATTTCTCTGGAAAGAAACAGTTTTTGATGAAAGCATTTTCTTTTTAGAGGAAATGAAACATTTTCTGATTTGACACACAGCATGTCAGTGCTGGGGTGGCTAGGAAAATATACCACTTATAACTCAAAAAAAGAGTGGCAGTTGTAAATTATATCAAAGCCCATTACACAAAGAGAATGTTCTTCAAAGCTAGGTAATACCACATATATACATAAGGGTTATCAAAAACCCATTAAATTCGACCCTTCTAGGTTTTCCAGCTGAGATTAATTTCCCAACATAACATCCCCCTTTACAGAAAACCTTCCTTTCTCAGAAGCTCTTGTTCTCATGGGACCTTTCCACCATTTCCCTGATAGCCAGGGGCTAACCAGCAATCCTTCACGATCTCGTAAGGCATTTCATTTAAATTTATATTGAGAAATTTATAGTCTTATTAAGTTGTCTTCCCCTGAGATTCATTTTGCCGTGTTTCATTGGCATGTCATTTTAAATAGGTGCCATTTAAAAGCTTGCCCCATATTTTTACAGGCCATACTACAATCAAATGAGGTTAAATCAAAACTTGAATGTTTCCATGTGGATAGCCAAAGAAGATATTTTTCCAATACTTTGGTTTTGTATTACTTATTCACATGTGCTTCTTAAAGTTTCTGTGATCGATCAATATATGTAAGTCTAAATCTCATAATAAAGATAATGATTGTAAATGATTAATATTTGTGCCTGTAGTAAAAAAACAACGTAGTCAATGACTTAATAATTTAATATTTTAACAATCTCAATATGGTCTACTTGATCACTGAAACGGTATTTCTTGATCCTGGTAATCAGTTGAGGCATTTCTTTCTTCTTTTCCAAAGCCAGATGTTCAGTGGAAATCTGCCAACCCAGCAAAGATCCATAGCTCACCTCAGCTGTAATAATGAGTTTTGAAACTTCCAAATCTACATGTCCCTGAACAAATTATCTTTTCTTTATATTCTGGTGAAAAAGATCAAGCCCTTTTTGCAACAATGGAGATTTCTCAAATCTGATGTGTTAGGAATTTCCCTCCTTATGGGAGCTTTTGGAAGGAGTTCAAAAATCATAAATTTACAACAGAGACCATTAGCAGTCATTCTTAGCAACAAAACTGTGCAGAAAAGGATGATGATAATGACTGTATTAGTTTGCTAGGGCTGCTGTAACAAAGCACCACGAACTGGGTGGTTTAACACAACAGGAATTTATTATCTCACAGTTCTGGAAGCTAGAAGTTCAAAATCAAAGTGTCAGCAGGGCCATAATCTCTCCCATGACTCTTGGAAAGAAGGCTTCCTTGCCTCTTCCTAGCTTCTGGAGGTGGCCGACAACACTTGGCGTTCCATAGCTTGTAATCACAAAAGCCCAACTCTCCAATTTCTCCCTCCCTTTCTTTCTCTTCTCCTCTCCCTCCCTTCCTTGCTCTCTTTCTCACTCTCTTTTTGTTTTCACCGAATCTTCCCGGGTGATCAAGATTATAACATTAGTAGAAGAGGTTATATGTGAGTAAGGAAACGTAAAAGAAATAGTTGGTGTAGCCAAAAGACATGGGAACATAGAAATCGAAGACTGAATAAACTTTGACATCAAGTAACCGTAATGTTGAGCACACCAATTAATCACCTTAGGACTCAGGTTGCTCATTTATAAAATAAAAAAAAAAAAAGGATTATTCAATTATTGGACACATGAAGCATGTATATTTCTAGAAGATATATGGAGATGCCAGCAGAAAAATAATGTTTATTTAAAAATCGCTAGTAAATTGGTAGCAAAGTAATGTAATTAAGCCCACTTAATAAATTTCATATCTATGTCCTGAAGTAATTATCTGCTCTGTTTTTGACCCAGAAAGATATATCAAAATGAAAATTGGAAGATAAAACTCAGTAAACTGTGGAAAGAGTAGTGATCTCCAAACTAAAAAGTGTAATTTAAAGCATACATAAATTAAATTTGGAGGATAACTTATTTATTTTGGTTATCTTATTATTCCAATCAGTGGTTTTGAATGTCTGTAATCATTTGAGAATGTTTAAGCTCATTTTTAATATAATTTAAAGTTTTGTTTACTTAAATTTTTGAAAAGGAAATCAAAGTTCCCCCGAAGTTTTCTGGTACCAATATTTACAATTTTTTGAGTGAATATGGGTGTAAAAAGAGTACTCAAAAAACTACGTAGTACATTAAAGGAGCATATTTATTGAGGGTCTACTACAGATACCAATCTTTGTTAACCAGTCTCTGTTAGGAGATTTGCACATACAATTTACACTTTACCAAAGTTCCATAAGTGGTATGAGATTACTCTTAATATATACGCAGAGAAACTGAGGTTTAAAGAGCTGAGTACTTATGAAAACTATATAGCTTGAAAAGGAGGAAAGTGAACAACAAATTCTGGTATAGCTGAATCCAAACCTCATGTTCCCTCACCATAAAGGTACCATCCCAAACAACAGGCAAAATGTATCCACCACTGTTCTTGCCTTCAAGTTGTTTGCAATGTTCATTGAGAAAAACCATGTACTCAAAAAAGTTACTCTTTCACTTTTCTCCATGGGTTACCATCCTAACCAGAGTCACCATCACCTGGACATGAACTGTTACAATAGGCTACCAGGCAGGTTTTTATCTAATTAACCCTTTTTCTTCTCCAATCCATTCCCTACAGAATAGCCACAATGGTTTTTTTTTTTTCAAATATATGAGTATAATTACTGCAATTCAGTGTTTTAAAATTCTGTAATGACCTCTCAATGCTCTTAGAATAAAATCCTATATGATATGACCAAGACTTCCCCTCTCTAATCTCTTCATGAACATCTTCCTCACATCACTTAAGCTGCATGAAAATTTTAAAAAGCTTAGTGTTTTCATGTGTGCTATTTTTGTTGTTGTTGTTGTTTTTTCACCTGGACAGCTCACTGAGGAATAGCATCTATATGTCTTCCAGGATTCAGCTTACATGTCATTTGTGCAGGTTTCCTTTTCAACATGTTTGATTCTAGGTTAATTTTGTGTTTACTATCAATCTCCCTCCCTATATCATAATCCTCTGAATAGGAAACCCATGAATTTTATCTATTTTATTTACTGCAGTGACCACTGTACTTGGAATAGAGTCAGTGCTCATTCATTCAACAAACTTTTGTTGAATGTCTACTCAGTGCCAGGCATAATTTTAGATTTTAGAATATATTAGTGAAAAAAATAGACAAAAATTTCTGCATTCATAAAGCTTCAACACAGTGTACAAAGGAAAGATAGTATACAATAAATACAATAAATATATAAATGTGTGGTATTTTAGAAACTGATGAGTGCTATGAAAATAGAGAATAAGTTCATGAGTATAAATAAGGAAAGCATTGTAATGTTAAGTGGGTGGGTAGGATTGACCTCATTGAGAAAGAAATGAAGTGCTTAATAAATATTTTTCAAAAGAATGTATGAACCTTAAGAAAGAACAGTTTAACAAATGCCCCAACAGATGCACAATATTGTCATGAAAATTTATGGAAAATAAATATATCAATAAGGGATAAACCAAGAATGGCTTTATAAAGGAAGTGATATTAGAGCTACGTTTTGAAGAATGTGTAAGCTTGAGAGATTGAGATAAAACATGAATTATTGGTAAAGACTTTCAGTAAAAATAACCATAATGGGCAAATATGAGAAAGTACACAGATACTCAAGGACTGCTAAGTTTGACTGGTCTAGGAGTGATTACAAGAAAAAACTCATAATGCTTGTCAAAAGGTCCATTAATACCTGATTGCTGAGGGCGCCTGGGTGGCTCAGTTGGTTAAGTGACTGCCTTCGGCTCAGGTCATGATCCCAGGGTCCCGGGATCGAGTCCCACATCGGGCTCCCTGCTCAGCGGGGAGTCTGCTTCTCCCTCTGACCCTCTTCCCTCTCATGCTCTCTGTCTCTCATTGTCTCTCTCGCAAATAAATAAAATCTTAAAAAAAAAAAAAATACCTGATTGTTGAGAGCCTAAAGGTTATAAAAAGATTTAAAAAAAGACAAAGTTGAATACTGTAAGCAGTAAGAATAATTAGGCAATTATTTGGAGGTGTTTATCTATATGGCATGTCAGTAAGTAGTGAAGGCCCTGATGTTGTTTAAGAAACTAAATAAGTCCCCCACCCGCCCCAAAAGAAACAAAACAACCCAACAAAAAGGTGATAATAATTTAGATCAGGGTATGGCAATTTACCAGAAAGCAAAATTTATAGGTTTTGGCAAGTATTAGGATACGTGATGTGACAAACTTAGAAAAGTAAGACATGACTTCTAAGTATTAATTCTAGGTGATTGTAATAAGGCAGATGTCAGTTACTAAGAGTGATGTTGAGAAAAAGAGCTCATTTGTGGGAAAATGACAAATTTTGATATGATTACTATAAATGTGCCATGTCATTGTGTATCTAGTTCATTATCTTCAGCATCCTATGCAATCCAATCATAGAACTTGAAAAAAGGATTGTGATATATACACTTGTTCATTACCTTCAACTACCATCTCTGTAACTAAGAGGCTGATGAAATATCTCAGAGAAAAAAAAATGTAAAGAGAGTAAGGACTTAAAAAAAAATCTAAAGAATACATATTGGATTAGGAAAAGAATACTGTAATAAGGAAGAAGAAATGTCAGAGATGAATAAGAAAAAAGTGGTCTATGAAATAAGAAAACTAGAAGTATGTAGATTAGGAAAGCTGAGGAATGAAATAATGTTAAAAATAGAAGATAATTTAAATACTACAGAAAAAAACAAGAACTAAAGAATGGTCATTGATCATTTTGGAGATAATAAGGACATTTATTACTTTGAGAGGAATGTTGTTGAAATATGGATTGGGATGGTAAGGGCAGTCTTTTGTGATGTATTAAGGACTGACTGTATTAATACTTGAGAAGAAAACAGAAATAAAACCTACAGATTGTCCTGTTAAGAAGGACAAGAGATAATTAAATAGTTCATAGCAGGTAGTTGAATTCAGAGAAATTATTTTGAATTTAGTTTAAGGAAAAAGTGGGGATGGTTGTACTTAGAGGCAGAGAAAGTAAAGGACAGAGAGAAAGAGAAAAAAGAATGTTTTTTTTTTTTTCTGGAAAAGAAAAGAAATAATGGAAACGTGATGTAAGGTGAAAGGAATACCTTTGGGGGGAGGATACATCTGAGAGCAAAAGAAGACAAAAAGAAGAGAAATGGAACAGAAGTTTGCTTGCTTGTTTGTTTGTTTAGAATAGAAGAGAAGCTTAAAGATGAAATGTAGATGAAATATTATGATAGAGAGTGAAGAACATATGAGGCAGAATTGGGTACAAACTGGCATACCCAGGAATAGAAGGTTCCTGAAGATCAAACACACCAAGGAGCCAGGGAGGCAATCAAGAGTCAGAAAGGTATTGAATCAAGCAAAGATCAGAGGACAATATAGGCATATATTTGGCATTGACTAGGTTTGGCAAGAGTCGACAGAGACCTATAATAGGAAGTAAAGTTCATGGCATTTTCTAGTTAACAGAACGCTAGAAGGTAGATAGGACCTTGGTCCCAGGGAAACTGGTAGTTGCAGATAGACCCCTCAAACGTCAGTGAATGTGACAGAGCCATTTCCTAAAACAGGTGAAAATGACCAGAACAAGGCTAGCATTTATTAACTGGAAACCACAAGTTAGATTACAAGAAACATCAATTCTCATTTGCTTTTAAGACTCCTCATAGCTTTAGACACTTATTTCTCCAGTGTGATAATAGGATTTTCTATCATGTCAGTGGTAAGATCTATAGCTACAGTTTGTAATATGGTAATTCCATATGCAAAAAATAGGTAAGACTCAAACGAAGATGACCAATGGGTTGATTATATCAAGCAACAGTGCAGATTTCCTTGGTTCCAAATCCAAAGAGCATAGTTTGTTTGTTTCATTATCCCCTCTCAGGTTCTTCATGGAAATGTTTGAAAATACCTGTCGCTTTACTCTCAGTGATCTCTATTATTCCCCCCCCCTTTTTTTTTTAATTTGCCTCAGGATTATAAAACTTAGATATCATCACTTATTTAGGTAATACTTAGGTACCAACATTGGGTTCTTCTCCATAAATTAAATGTCTTTAGTAAAAGAAGATTGTTTTTGAGAATTAATATATTAATTGAAACACCTTATACTATACTGCCATTCCCTTAAAAAGGATTTTGATCTATAATTGGGTGGGCACCAAGATCTGTCAAAAAGAGCCTATTTTATTTTTTTTAATTTTTAATTTTATTTATTTTCATTATTTCAAGCTTTTATTTAAATTCTAGTTAGTTAACATATAATGCAGTATTATTAGTTTCAGGGGCAAAATAAGCAGGTTAAGGAGAAACGTGGTTTGTTTGTTCAATTATTTTTATAATGAATAGTTCAGTGTTTTAAAAACTAACATGTGTTTTCTTTACCAAATACCCTAGTGGCCTGAAAGAGCTAATATCATTTTGAATATGGACATATAGAAAAAATAAGCATGATGCATCCAAAGAGTATAGTTTTGTGGAATGTTGTAGTAATAACTGGCTGCTTGACAATAGGATCAGAACGCACAGACAATAGTAATTTCTAATGTCTGATCATTATCAAAAGAGAATGACAGAAGTTAACATGGAAATGTAGTCCTAATTTATTGATGATTAACATCTTTGAGAAGGCTAACCATGGGGTCTTTTCTTGGTATCTATAGTGAAAAGATGACAAAAATTGATAGAATAGTGGAGTTTGTCCATGGATAGACTGAGATGTTGAAGTTTAAGAGCAGGCAGAAGTTTTAAGTCTGAAGGGAGTAATTCAGAAAATAGACAAGAGAGACTCTGGACCCCAGGAAACAATCTGAGGGTTTCAGAGGGAAGGAGGGTGGGGGGAGGGTGTAACAGGGTGATGGGTATTGAGGAGGGCATGTGTTGTGATGAGCACTGGGTGTTATACTTAACTAATGAATCATTGAACACTGCATTAAAAACTAATTATGTACTGTACAGCGGCTAACTGAACATAATAAAAAAAAAGAAGTACAGTAAGATGGAATTTAACACCATTAACACAAATTCTTAACCTTTCAAAAAAAAAAAAAAAAGAAAGAAAGAAAGAAAGAAGAAGAAGGTCAAAGTGAAGATTTCCAGGATAAAAGATCTTGGTGGTAGAGAAACTCTCAGATTTGATATATTCCAATGTAATCATTCATTTTATCATTCAACAAACTTATATTCATTCCTACTACTTCTTCTATATGCTGGATATAGACCAATATACAGAAGAAAAAGTCCCTGTAATCATGGCTGTTAAATTCTAATGTGGAAAGACGACAATTAGAAACTATTGGGCAAAGAAATCAGATAATGGTAGGTACTGTGGAGAAAAATATGCAGACTAAGGGTTAAGGAGTCAGAGTGGAGTTGGGGGGCTGCTATTTTGTTTTGGGCAAGCAGAGAAGGCCTTGCTGATATGGGGATAATAGGAGAAACCTGAAGAAAAGAAAAAGTGAACTGTTCTGAGAGAGAAATGTTTCAGAGAGAGAAGAAAACAAAAGCTTAAGGCAGGACCTCAGGTATGTTCTAAGACATGGAGTAGAGGAATCTGAGGAAAGGAAGAGGCAGAGAAGTTCAGGTCAGAAGAAGCCTTGCCAGCCACTTAAGACTAGTACTTCTGTGCGCAGTAGAATTTCTTCACATTGGAGAGTTTTGAGAAGATGGTTGAAATACGGTGACTTTCATTTTGAATTCACTGTTGCTTTTATAGGAAGGAACAAGAGTATGAGAAGGGAGACCAGCTAGAAAGCAACTGTAATAATCTAGATGAATGATGATAGTGTTTGCACCACGGTGGGTATGTGAGAAGCCAGATATAATTTAAAGCTTGAGCTAAAAAGATTTGCTGGTGGATTTTACAGGGGGTTTTGAGAAAAAAAGTAGTTCAGGATAACTACAAGGTTTTGCAGTGAGCATTTGAAGGAAAGCAATATCCATATACTGAGTCATTCAAAATTAAAACTCTAATCCCCGATTTAATTTTGAAGGTTCCTTGTGGATTAGTAACTTTCATATTTAATTACCATCATTTTAGTTAAATTTCAGGAGGGAGTAAGGATAAATAAGCATTTTCAGTCCTCCTTGTTTAATGAAATCTCCAACAATACATTTTCTACTTACTATCTACCTGAGATGTGTGTGAAACTTGTTTGGTTTATTAAATTAATGCAAACAACAAAATTAATGATGCAAAATTTTCCAAGAAACAAATTTATATTGGGTTTTATTCAAGTTATTTAAATGATCCCTATCTAAATATGTCTTATGATAATGTTTAAAGTCATTTTTTCAAGTTATCATTTTAAAACTTATCTCCCAGTTTTATTTTGCTTAAATTTTTACCTCTAAGTTACACTGGGGGGAGAGTAGAGAAGGAGCAAAGAATAAGTCAATAAATCAGAGTTTAAAGAAGGATAAGGACACACTTTTGCATAGACTTTTAAGTGTACATTTAATGGCAGCCCTAATTTAGTATCTGACCTCCTATTGATAGGGCTACTTTTATATAAAATAAAAGAATATAAGAAAACTGCAGTTCAAACTATGTGCCTCGCAGTGATGGATGAGTATATGTGGTCCAGTACTTCAGGGATGGATTAAGCTATTGAAAAAGCACTCAACACTGGCTAAAGAACAGTAATGTATGTGAATTTCTACAGTTAATGCATCATTAAATAATTTGCTACAACTGATTTATAGGCACAATATAGTACACTGTGTCAAGCAGTGCAATATAATAAATGGTATCAAAAAATATACTCCCCCAACTTTTGTTATAATCAGTCTTTTGAGTTTAGTTTAGCACTTATCTGAGTACCGAAGTCATCTTATTTTCCCCTTGGTAATATCCACAGTCTAATGGCTTTTGGCTATTGGCCTACATTTGCTGAATCCTATAGTCTCAAGGAAATTAGCTGATTTACAACAAAGGACTAAGAAAAATGTCCAGTCTGCTGATGGCAATAGCAACCAGTAGACTTTTCCTAGTTAGAGTACTAACAGTGGAATCTAACTCTTGTTGCAGAAACTAAAATCTAAGGAAACTGACCTTAACTTATAAATTTTTATTGGTTACCTGACAACTAGCTTTTGCCACCATAACAAACCATCCAACTCATTTTGGCTTCCATAACTCAAGACTCTGTGGATTAATAATTTGAGTTGTGCTCTGCTGAGCAATCTCTGCTCATCGAAGTGCCTCCATTTCTGCATGTTGGATGACTGTTGGTTGGGGAAAATGGGGCTGGCAAATGGGATAAAGTATTTGCTGAGCCCCATGTTTCTCATCACCAGCAAGCTAGCCCAAGCTTCTTCACATGAAGATGGTTACAGTGCTTCCGAGAGCAGCAAGCACAGGCAAACCTCATGAGCCAGACCTCTTAGGTCTGTTTTGATCATGCTTATTAATGTGGCATCATTAAAGCGAGTCATGGGAGGCACTCAAAGGTACATGACAAGGGGATCTGGTTATAGGGAGAGTTTTTGAATTTGCTACAGCAATCATAACCAAGTACCACAGACTAGGTGGCTGAAACAACAGAAATGTATTTCCTCACAGTTCTGGAGTCTAGAAATCTAAGATCAAGGTGTCGGCAGGGTTTCTTTCTTCTGACACCTTCTCTCCTTGACTAAATAGATGGCCATCTTCTTCCGTTGTCTTCATGGTATTCCTTCTGTATGTGTTTGTGTTCTAATCTCCTCTTATAAGGACACCCATCAACATAGGGCCCACCCATATGAACTTATTTTACCTTAATTACCTATTTAAAGGCCTTTTCTAAAATACAGTCACATTCTGAGGTACTGGGAGTTAAGACGTCAACATATGGATTTTTGAGGTACACAATTCAGCTGTAACAGAGGGAAAGAAACTGTGGCAATTTTTCTTTTCACTTTAACTTTCATCCCTCATTAATTGATCTAGGACAATGTATATGAATACCAGGCAAATACCTCTGAGGATGAAAAATCACTTTTTAATAACAGAATATTTCTAATGTTAGAGATCAAATGTTAGATGAAGGCAGGGACTCTTGATCTAGACATGACTGACATTTTGACCAAATAATTCTTTGTGGTCCTGTGCAGGGTAGAATATTTACCAGCATCCCTGACCTCTACTCCCTAGAGGCCAGGAGCACCCTTTCACCAGTCATGACAAACAAAAATGTCTCCAGATATTGACAAACATTCTCAGGGAAGTAAAAATTTCCCCCAGTTGAGATTACTGGGTTAAGAGATAAATTCTAAGCAGGAGAAAAATCATTTCTTAAACTGATATTTAAGTTAATAGGAAGAAATAAGATACGAACTTTTAGCATCTGCTACTATATTTTTTCTGAAAATAAATTGATTTATCAGATTTTATATTTTCTACTTTCAAAAACAGATTTATATGAAGATGAGACCGAGAACATACCCATTTTGAACCAGACAGAACATACTTGCTAAGATACAGGTTCGGGTGCACAGTGAAATTTCCTTAGAGCTCTGACCACAAAACAAAGATGAGCTTCAATCTTTTAAGATTTTTAGTTTTTACCTAGTCAGGAAAAGAAGAACAAAAGTGTCAATGAAACATTAAAATATGAAAACATTTTTTTAAATAAGTGAATGAAAACATTAAAAGCACTTTTGCCAATAAGTATAAATGAGTTGCCCTTCTCTTAGTAAAAAGAAAATATTTTTATTTAATATAAGAAATAAAATCTAATGATATGAGCCTCAAAATAGCACATCTATATCTATATTTCATAAAAGATTAGTAAAATATATTATTTAAATACAAAGAAAAATGGAGGAGGCAATTCTAATCTCAGGCATAATACATTTCAAAATAAAAATCAGTTGGCTATGTAACAAAGTGATTTAACATAAACATGCATATTAAAATTAAAAAGGTTTATATAGACCCTTATATGTAAAATTACATGTAGATAAATTCAAGTCAGTATAGAATATATCAAAACTTCATTTTACTTTGAGCTATTGTTTTATCACTAGAAGTTATTGACAGATAAGTAGATAAAAATGTATTAAGTACAGAATATTTGGATAATGTAAGTAATATAATTGAATTGTGTTTGTATGCATTTAAATTAAGATTTGGTTATAGATACCTAAATGTTAGATAAAAATTTATATCCTAAAATTAATGTACCTTTTCTAATGCCTATAAAATATTACAGATATATCCTAATATTGATAAAAACAATACAGGATTTAGTTTCTGGTCACAATTTAATAGATTTAGAAACTCACTATTGAAGAGTTTTAAAATATTAACAAAAACCTCCCATTTAGTTTAGTACCAGTCTATTGAAGACGAGGTGAGAAACATAAATAATTCTATAATATCTGTGAAGGCAATAATAAACCAAAAAAAATAAAATTTTGGAGAGAATCTTAGCTAAATACAGTATAAATGGACCTAGAATGAAAAATACTTTAATTCTGATCTTTCTAAGTATCACGCTACAAAAAGTTGTTACTTTTCACTTCTACTATAAATATGATTTTTTTTTTTGCCCTCACATTTTGTGTTCAACTGCCAAAATGTATGTGAACCTTTTCTTGACACTTTTTTTTTCCTTCTTAAGTATATTTGGCTGTAACTTCACTAAGTCTTTTATCTGTTGCATTCTATTTGTGATTGCAAAATATTTCAACATACTAACCACAGTATTACCTATCCCCTGTCCTTGCATTCACCAAATGCCTTCATTTGGGTACTAAAGATTCCTCAACCCATTTCTAAGTACAAATAGCCAGACATGAATTATTTACTGTTTTGTGGGGAAAACACAATTATGAAGCAGGGAAAAGGGAAATAAATTCTTGATAATTAACTTTTAAAAGATGTGCACATAAGTTTTGGACTAAAAATTTGGATGTATCCTTGGTCAGCATTTTTTTCTCTGTTCAGACCTCATTGACCACAGAAGGAGAGAAAGGAAGGACCACACAACAGGAGCACAAGACTCCTCATGAGCAAACGCAGTCTTTGCCGGCACCCAAGGATGCTATGAAACTAGAGTCCTCCCTTATGGTCTTTCTCCATTAAGAATCAGCATTCAACAGAAGCCAACATGATGCCTGGTCATTTGATTTTTAGGTGTCACACTTTGGATAGATAATCCAAGACATTTGAAATCACCTGGGAATTAAAGATCGGGATCTAGAAACCTAGAAACATTTTGGTGGCTTGGAAAGGCTCCAGCACCTGACTAAGATTCGCTACATGGAATATAGCCAGAAAAAAAAACAGTGGAACACATTTCTGCTATTCTGTATGTTAGTCATGTGTGAAGTTCCCTTTGGTTGACTTGTATGTTAGAATACCTTGTTTTGTCTAAGTCGGACATCTTGAATCAGATTTGGCAAGGAGGACATCTCATTGAGTTCATAAATGTATGTCAAATATCTCAGATTTATGTATTTTACAGTGAGATCTATAATATTTAGACACTAGTTGCAAGTCAATCAAAGCGGGTATGTAATTGTGGAAGTCAGAATAACGCTAAATTCTTGGCCCAGGAACGGATTGGACTACTTCATCACAGGTATACAACAAGGGATTGTGCATAAATCATCAGCTCCTGCACCACCACAAAGATCTACTGTGAGATTGAAAGGAATTGAAAAATAAGGTGCCTAGAACATTGTCTTACACATACTTATAAGCTACTACTACTATTATCAATTCTAATTAGCAATAAAGTAATACATTTCAAATGGAATATTAAATAACAACTAATAATTCTAGTAGAGAAAAAAATAATAGTTACATGATTATGAAAGTCAAAATCATTAGTGAAAAAGCAGAAAAAATGAAGTAGTTTCCCTTCTGGGTAGTAGTCTGAACTATCTGAGATTGAAATTTCCCACATTTCAGTGGATATTTAGGGGCACACAAAGCCATCCTTGACTCCTATAGACATTAGGTGTGTTCATCTGTTTTTCATCACTGGAAAGAAGACTGAATCAGAGTGCTGCTCTTACCTCTTGTTAAAGGAAAATTTGGGGAAATTTCCCCCATCTGGATACAACTCCTTTCAGGAAATGAACATTAGCTTATTTATATACATATATATACACACACACATATATATACATTTATATACAAAAAAAAAAAAATATATATATATATATTTATATACAGCAGGGGGAAGGGTAGAGGAGTAGGGGAGGGAGAATCTCAAGCAGACTCCCTGCTGAGTGTGGAGCCCAATGTGGGGCAGGATCTCAGGACCCTGAGATCATGACCTGAGCCAAAACCAAGAGTTGGGCACTTAACCAACTGAGACACACAGGCGGCCCACTGATAAGTGTTTATTTCATAAAATATACTAATGTCCTGATATGGAGAACACTTAAAATTCACAAGAAAAGAACTTCAAAATTTGGAAGATCGTATGAACAGAGAGAACATATTAAAATAACAACAACCATATCTTATAGCACACAATTTTTCATAACTGGAGAAATACAAATTTAAATAATAAAAGATATCACTGTTTTTTACCTCTCAAATTGGCAAAAGCAATGGTTAAAAGGACCATAATACTCAGCTTAGAACTTATGGGGGAAAAATGTTCACACATTGAAGATAGGATTTTTTTTTTTTTTTTTTGATAGGACAATTTGGCTATGTCTATCAAAACAGTATGTTTGATGTAATTTCAATATTCATAATATATCCTACAAATATACTTATGAATTAACAAAAATATATGTAAGTGATGTGGTTTTCAACATTGTACATATATGTATATACAATATGCATATATACATATATACAATATGCATACATAGTATATACATATATGTATGTGTGCATATATATATACACACACACACAGAAAAGTAATAGGAGATAACATGAATGACCTCAAAAGGTAGCATATGAAAGAATTAATATTATATCCATAAAATTGAGTGATATGAAATATTAAAGAGAACAAGGTATAGTTAATTATATCAATAAAGCTATCTATTCAAAATATATTTTTAAATGAAAAAGGCCTAGTTCCTAAGGAAAACTGAGCCTTTAGTTGGGGGCATGCTGGTCTAAATCATTGTTTTTAAAAAAAATGTTTGTGGAAAAAAAATGTTTGTGGGAAAGATGCATACAATTTCCTGGGAGATCTTTAAAAATTAAGGTTCCTGAGACCCACCCCAGACCTGTTTAATTAATAGATGAGATTAAAGAAATTGTATTTTTAATGGCTCCACAGTATAGAATAAATGCATTCTAAACTTTGTAGATCTGAGGACAAAGGTAAGGGAGGGAATGGAAAAGAGAGGGAATCACATAGGTCTTCATAATTATTATACAGTTCTAAAAAATAATAATTGAGAAAAATATAAGGTACTGTCTTTTTACTGACTCGAGGCATCTGTTAATTAAAATTAAGAAATAAGGCTTCCTTCAGTTGAAAGCAATGCCTTGTCTTAAATACCTTCATTTCAAATGAAACAATTACAATAAAAATAGGCAACAAAAGTCTGTAAAATACACTTTTTGTGAGATTTATTTGATAGTTCACTACTTATAATTTCCTTGATTGTGCCATAGTTGGGGTTTTAGATTAATTTTTCATAGTCATGGAATTCTTTGATTTTATTATGGAGAGCGCCAAGTATAGACATAGTTAATATGGATGTCATGATTCTATCATTGTTGGTTGGCAAGATCTTTAGGTATGCATTTAAATGTTCTTTTACATTAACCTCAGTAATTTTTATCATTGTTTCTTTTATTTCCCTAACTGATTCTCTGTGATTTTACAATGCACTGATCAGTTTATAAATCATGTCTAAGAATCAACAATCATTGATAAAAGTGACAAAAGGTAAAAGTTCTTTTATATAATAATGTTTTGGAGTCATGTTTTCCTCTTTCTTTCTTTTTCTTTCTTTCTTTCTTTCTTTCTTTTAGTTTTACGTGTTATCTAGCTATCTAACTTTGGGATATCAAGCATATTAGGCTTTTAGTCTTAAAAGTAATTGAAGGAATTTATTTTTGCCAACAAAAAAAAAAACCTTTTGGTCCAATTTACTCATTTTGCATAATTTTATTGAAAAGCTGTTCTCCAATTCTGCCAATCTCAATCACTTTTGTCGAAAGCATCTGGTGTAACAGCTATCAAAGTCTGTCTTTTGCTTGCCTCCTTCCTTCTCCTCCTCATCCCCTCTGTTTCTACCATATCCCCTGCTCATCATGTCTCAATTTCTTTATCTTTTATCCTAAAATGACTCTTCTAAAGCACTCTCGAGTACTATTCCTACTTGAATCAGATTGGTATTTTTTTCCTTCATTATATGATTCAATATCTTCAACCGGTGTTAAAGAAAGTGATGGTCTACCACATAAAATGATTATGTATATGTGTGTATAAATGATATATATACATATATAGTATATTTATATAAAGTATGTGTAATATATTTTTATTTTTATACATACTTTATATAAATATATATAATAAAAATATAAAATCAAGTGCAGGTTAATCAATTAATGTCACCTCATATCTTAGAAAGGTATCACAGAATTTTGACTGTGTTCCATATTCTTTATCATTTTCAACTCCCCATTTTGTAATTTTTCCCCATTTTCCAACTTAATATTTAAGATATTAAGAGGGTTATTGTGAGTTGAACATAGTATGTATTCCTTTTATTTCAAGGATTTGGAGTACTATTTGCAGACACTTAAAAATATCTATATACTAGAAATATTAAAATTATATATATTTCTGTGTTCATATATAATCTTACCTTGATTTTCTATATATATACCTTGATTGTCACTTTCCTCATCTCACTGTGTTCTAGCATTCATAGAAATTCAACTAACAAATATAGTGCTTTTAGACAAAAAGGCTTTGTTTTGAATCTTCTATATTTTGTTTCTTATCAGCTAAGTTATTCTTATTGGTCTTTAGCATCTCTTGCCTACAGCCACTGAATAAAATGTATGTAGTTGCTAATCCAAAAATACGATGGCTGAATTTATGCCTTTAATACCAAAGATATTTGATTCCTTTCTATTACTCCTCTTTAGCCTGCCAAGTCAGTAATGTATGCATAAACTGAATCCTGTTGGGTTTGTCGTTGGTTAACTATTTAGGTTTCAAATAATTCAGCAAAGTTCTTACACACAGTGATATCAAATGATGTGGCTGATGCAGCAATAACTGTGGGTGTCTCTGTGTTTACATTGGCAGAGAAACAATTTCTTTCTTACATGACAGGATTGATATTTATTAGTTCTTCTAATTATCTGTAGAAAACATTACTGACATGGTATAGCAAGTCTAACACTTATCATGAGCATGTGAAAATGAAGGCATGCAGAGGTTACAACATACAACAGATAGAGCTTGACAGGAAATGCTAGAATGCTGAAAGTCAGCCGAAAACATGTTAAAGCTTCAACAGATACACTACCCTTAACAAAAGCACTGCCTGCAAATGCGGCAAATAATTAGCAGCTGGTGTTTCAAAAGGCAGGAGCCAGGCAGCAGGGCTCTGGAGGACACCAGCAGACAGCCCATAGGTAGTTCTATTTTATCAGGTTAATTGACAAAATTGTTTTTAATTAAATTAATTAAAGATGGGTTGGTTTCCCCCCAAGGTGTGTCTGTAAAATGATTGAATATGCTATTGAAGACAGTTACTTGAGCTCATGTTCATGTTTAGTGGAGTTAAATTCCTGTTTTCAATATCTGGATTTGGAAAGAAAACATAAATCTGGGAGTGTTTGTTGCTTTTTGCTTCTTTTTTGCATTTATTGTACAACCTACTCCAGTCCATTTTTGGGCTAGGGCATGTTTCTAGATAAGGCTGAAAAGTAAAATTGACATATTAACACATATGGATATGTTACATGTGTCAATTAAAGTAAGTCTATGCCTGTGCAGGTTTGATGTGCGTGAATTGGACTAACAATGAGCAGTCCTGAAGGAACATGCTATGATTTTATATTTGTAATACTGCACAGGTGACTTCTTGAAACAGTCACCTGGGTAACTTACAGAGCCAAATAAGTCACGCAGGATGCCTTTACTCTATACACCATATGCAAGCAGAGGTAAAATGATGTGATATGCAAGAGGTAAAATGATGAACAAAAATTGGTGTCCTCTCTGCTTTCAAGACTCCATTACCTAGAGGAAACCATCCTCACTGTATGTCTGCCACCATCTTGCATGTATTACCATTATGTAAAATATGCTTGAAAAAGAAAGCATCTTGTTAGCAGCAGTGATAGAAATGGGATTTTCAAGAAAATGATGATATATTTGAAGCTCTTAAAATGCATTCTTAGTAACTATTGGTTTTATGCTATGTTACTATTGTCATTTTCAATTATCAATTTATTGGGGGTGGTTCACAAATATTGTACTATGAAGCCCAGAAGTTGGAATCAAAGGGGAGGCCAATGGTTGCAGGACAGAAGGAGGAAAGAGTTGAGAAAATACTAAAAATAGTTCATGGTCTGGAAGAATTCCAGAGGGTATGCAGGTTTTCTTTATTGGCTTTTTACTCAATGTCCAATCTAGCTTACCTGTGTTGGCTTGTATTGGAGATAGATATATATCTATCTCCAATTTTTCCCCTATGGTCACCATGCTGTACATCAAATACCCAGAACTTATTAATCTTATTAAGAACGATTTACTAATCTTGCCCAATTCAAAACATGTCTATCATGGCATCACAGTCTATAAACCAATACAGTGGAGCTACTCCAATGGGTTAAAGCAGGTATAGAGAGCCAGAGATCTAACCATTATGCTTCTAATGTGCTTTCCCAAGGTATCCCCTGGGCTCTGCTGAACACAGATGGGAAATCATTGGCTTAAATCTGGAATAAGATTGCAGAACCTACCTTTTCCAAATTCTCCACACCTAGTGTATCACGATTCACCATGTTACATGTAATCCACCTTCTTTTGTTCTGATACATGGTCTCTGCGTCTCCCTCACACGTAACCATTGGCAGTATTACCATTAACACATTTCTGCCTTATATGCTATTTGCTTGGTTCTGATGTCTTCTGAATCACACCATTTTCTGATTTTTTTGAAGATTTTTTTGAAGATTTTTTTTATTTTTTAAAGATTTTATTTATGTATGTATTTTAGAGAGAGAGAGAGAGCACAAGCGAGAGTGAGGAGGGGTGGGGGGAGGAATAAATAATCTGAAGCAGACTCTGCACTGAGTGGGGAGCCTGATGTGCTGCTTGATCTCACCACCTGGAGATAATGACCTGAGCTGAAATCAAGAGTCCGATGCTTAACCGACTGAGCCACTGAGGCACCCCACCAGGTGAACTCTTTATTCTTCTTTTTCTAATGCATAAATTCTATTTCTGCATAAGCTACTCATACAAAATAATGATCAGTACTAATAGAATGTAGAAGATGTCGCATTGTTTTTTCATTAACTAAAGAGAATTACATGCTTTTCCTGAAACCAGGTTATGATTTGATATTTAATTTTTTATTTAGAAATATTTGCCACGAGGGGCGCCTGGGTGGTTCAGCTGGTTAAGCATCAGATTCTTGATTTCAGCTCAGGTCATGACCTCAGGGTTGTGAGATGGAGCCCCGTGTTGGGCTCTGCAATGGTCATGGAGCCTGCTTAAGATTTTCTCTGTCTCCCTCTTCCTCTGCCTTTCCTCTCTCTCTCTCTCTTTCCCTTTCTCCCTCTCTGTAAATATATATATATATATATATATATATTATATATATATAGCTTTATAAGAATACTCTTTAAAATCACTATATGTGATTTTAGAAAATGTCTACTTCTAATGAGGTGACAGAAATGGTGTGTGCTATAATGGCTAGAAGACACGAAAAGCAGAGATAGTATCTAAAACCCTTTTGTCTTTCTTACCTATGCACACTCTTTTTCTGCTAGACATAATGTGGTTTAGAACAAAGCAAATTGTTAGGAAACCTTAAGATTGTCTTCAATAAATTAAAGAATAAATTTGAAGAATATCTGTTGAGCACTTACCATATGCTAGGGAAATACCAGCCAAAAAATAACCTGTCTTTGAGTGCTTTGAGTTTAGTCAATAAACAATAACAAAAATGGCAAATTATATATTATATTAGATCTTTAACAGAGTTTTGGAAAAAAATAAGATGTAGTATATTGAATAAGGAGTGCTTGTAGTAGGGAGCCAATTGCTGTGTTGAATAGGGTGATTATGGTAGGACAGATGGAGACTAAAAAGGTATGTTATTAGATTGTAATTTTCATACTGTGTATCTGTACAAAAAGCATAAAAAGATAGAACATGTA
The DNA here is from genome assembly GCF_004348235.1 of Phoca vitulina. Lineage (NCBI taxonomy): Eukaryota > Metazoa > Chordata > Mammalia > Carnivora > Phocidae > Phoca > Phoca vitulina. The sequence continues at coordinate 46,913,310 of NW_022589706.1, forward strand.
AAATATTCTCTAGTTCAACATTAACAAAACTATTATGCATTTCCTTAGGTTTTAGAATATCATATTTAAGATGCCACTTGGTTTTGGAGGAGTTTTCTAAATGATGTTTCTTGTTTATCTAACTATCTACCATCTATCTATTTTAAAGCTGGAGGAAATTCAAATACATCTTCTCTTTCAAATGGAATATATTCAGCTCCCTGCTCAAAACAATGTTTTTTAACTAAAACATAAATAGTCAGCCAATGCAACCATCTGTCTACATAGAAAAACCTGTATTGGTCAAAAGAGCATTCCCTAAATAAAGACTTTAAAGCCTAAAACAAAATACTTCAATCCAGGAAAGAAATAATAGCTCAGATCTTACTTTATCTTTTTTTTTTTTTTTTTTTTTTTTACCCCTGTAAGACAGATAACCCTAGTTTATTGTTTTTCTTTTTGGAATCATCTTTCTATATATACAGTCAAATTCAGGCACTAGATTGCCTTATAAATATTAATTTATAGTTAATTAGTCTTTTTATTTGAAAGACTGCTGTAAATGTCTGGTCCGTCAAAGCATGCATACTAATTATAAGTAAATGCACCTTTACAATCTTCATAGGGAAATTATAGTTTAATCTTAGGACTGTCACTTCTTATTGGGATGGATGATGCCTGGCAGCTCTATGTCAAAATGAGTTATCAGAAGGGAATACTTCAAAGGATCTTAGGTTCTTAATTGACAAAACAATAAAACAGAGAGACAATCCACAGTCAATGAACAGCCCCATTTATATGGTGTTTCCAACACCTCATTCTACATAGTTAGTAACTTTATACTTGAAAGAAGAAATCCTAAATTATAGGCCAGGATTTAAGTTAAATCTCAGAAGTTCCTATGGGTATATGCTAATGAAAACTTGCTTATATTTGAATTGTTTTAATTACCTTGTAGCTTAGATCAAACTAGTTTACTCACAATGCTTTTCACTTTTTTTCCTAGCCATTCTTACACTTCAAGAACATTGTAAAATATTTAGAAAAATATCCGATAGATAAAAGCAGCTCCCTGCTCTATTGTGAATCTTAACATATACCCCTAGACACAGCTAGGGTGGAGATCTACTTTCCTTGAATTATCACTAGATTTTTGAAAGGTATAAAGCGAACCTCTGAAGGAAGATTAAGAAAAATAGTTAAGCCTACGAACGAATAATGTCTTTAGACATAAAGCTAACACTGGAATGTACTAGGCATTATAGTAACTTTTATATGTACATCAATTAATTCAGTCCTCACAGCAACATTGTAAGGAATGTCTTATTATTATTTTTAATTTTTAGATGATAAAATTGCTGCTTAGGAAGCTTACATGAATCGTTGTAAATCGTTATGAAATATGAAAGTAGAAGCTGCAGATTTCAGTGTAAGTCAGCTTGTGACAGGGACCCAGAGTCTTAAATACAGTGTAATGTTGATTCTTAATACTATGTATCTTTTTACAGAATTTCCAGATTTCTTTCTACTCAAAGAGCTCCCAAGTTCAGGAAATTCTTCAAATAAGAAGGAAGGTTTTTATGTGAATTATATAATCAGTAAGGGTGTTTGGAAATTGCGTAAACTAAATCAATAACTACATGTACACATGCAATTGCAAACTGAAATTTCAAATTCACTCTCTGATATGTATGATGTGTGCCCCTTTAGTACATTTCTGCCTCTCCTACCATGCTTCCTTTCACTCAGCTTGCTCCAATCACACTGGGTTCCATATGCTTTCTGAGAAAGACCAGGCATGATCTTTACTTTAGTGTCTGAGCTGGAGATCTTGGCTGGCTTGTGTAGATCCTCTCTTCATGTTTCCATACCTTCCTCTGTGCCTTCTCAGTGGATTCCCTGCCCTCTGGTTTCTGGTGGGTTCATCTGATGGGCATCCCCAGGAGAGCATCAGGAAGTGGGAGGGGGGAGGTCCACATGCTTTTACCCTGGCTCCTTCCCTGTAGGATCACCACAGGTGGACCGAGTTCTTCAACCAAAGGCTTCCAGAGCTCCTGTGAGGCCATGGTCTTTCTCCTTGGTTTGGTTCCCTTAACTGCTCTCTCAGTCCCTCATTTTATTACTAGTTCTGCATTCCAGCACTCTTCCTTGTGTCTTGTCCACACACTTGTAAATAGTCCCTACATTCAAATTTTCACCAACCACCCATTTTGCATGAGCTATGTACTCTCTGCTGAAACTTTGACTGATGCAGGGTCTATGCACATATTATTATCTTTGACAGGAACACCTTTCTCCCAGATATCCTCATGGCTAATCATTCATTCTCTTCAAGTTGTTGTTCAAATGTCACTTTGTCAATGAGGTCTATCCTGATATTTTTATTTAAAATTACAACCATTACCTCTATCCCAGCATGCAGATTCCCCCTTACCTAAATCTGTTGCTTTATAGCAATCATCACCTTGTAATAATCTACCTATTTTATATATTTATTACGCTTGCTGGCTTTGCTTGTCATTAGCATATAGGAACCACGAGAGGAAGAATATTTGTCTCTCTAGTTAATTTATGTATCCCAAGCTCTAGCAGAGTGTCTGGCACATAGAAAGCAATCAATAAATATTTGTTGAATGGATTTAAAAAGTTAATGCCATAGAAGTAAGTTTGACAAAGGAGGCAGCATGGTGTACTGCTAAGAACATTGTCTTTGAAATCAGATATATCTTCTTTCAAACCACAGCCCAGCCATTTGCTAGCTCTATGGAGTTAATTTAATCCTGCTGAAATTCAATCTCCTTATCTCTAATATAGGCTAATAATACCTTGCAGAGCTGCTGTGAGGTTACAGGATGCCTGGTGTTCTATATCTATAAAAATCACTCTTCCACCACACTTTATTTAGTGGTGCTGTATTTTACCCATATCATATTAAATCTAAAGGGTTGGGTCACATGATTAAAATGCAAGTAGGATGACTAAAAAATGCTTATAACACTCCACTTTTTTTTCACTAGGCTAGTGTCCCCTCTCCTCTTCATGTTGTAGGCCTTTCACACATCACAGAAAGCATTTATTACCATACGAACTCCATTGCCAAAGGGTAAATATTCTAAGGCACATTTATTAGATTTCCCTCTGAAAAATGGGTAGAATATCTTCTATAAAAATGTCATATCATAGGAAAGACTGAGGGACAATGGATCTCCTAGTTTATTCAGTTTTCATGATAGTAAAGAAGACAAAGGAATTAGGAATTAGATAAAAATAAAAATACAAAACTAACTTGTTTTTTTTTTTTTAAAGATTTTATTTATTTATTTGAGAGAAAGAGAGAGAGCACATGAGAGGGGGGAAGGTCAGAGGGAGCAGACTCCCCGCTGAGCAGGGAGCCCGATGCGGGACTCGATCCCAGGACTCCAGGATCATGACCTGAGCCGAAGGCAGTCGCTTAACCAACTGAGCCAGCCAGGTGCCCCAAAAACTAACTTGTTTTGATAAAATCAAGTAAAAATTTACTGAGGCTCTTAGCTCACTAATGTTTTCCCTGTTTTAACTATTAGTTTCTGGGATGCAAATTCAAATCCCACTCTTTCCAAATGAATAGAAACTTTATCTTATATAATGATAATTGACTTCCCGAATTAATGCAATCAGGCTTGAGTTTTCATGGACAACTATTATTTTGTTGTTCTTATTCAAATGTATCCCCAGCCAGCCTACATCACTTTTGTGAACCAGGCAAATCTACATCAGATAGATATCTCCATCTGGTGCCTATAAGCACCTTAAATTGAAAACATCCCAAGTTGAATGCATTTTCTTTTCCCACAAATCTACTCATCCTTCCTTATTGTTTAATTGAAATGCTTAAATATTCAAACGATTGCTAAAACCAAAAGTCTAAGAGTCATCCTGGTCTCCTCGTTCGCCAACTAAATCTGCATTGATTCATACATCCACCAACAAATATTTATCGAGCATCTCCTAGACCCTATGATACCAGAATATTCTTCCTCAGGAAGCTTATATTGTAGTGAAGTAAAGAGCTCACAGACATGTGAGTCAATCAATAAGGAAGATAATTTCAGATGGTAATAACTCCAAAGAAGAAAATAAGAGTGCTTTGATAGAGTGTGAATGGAAGGAGGTGCGGAATCAGAGTAAAGGTCTCTCTGAGAAAATGTCATCTAAGATGAAATGATCGTTGTCAGGTGAAATCAGCCATGAAAAGATCAGGGAAAAGGGATTATTCCAGGAAGACGAAAGAGCATTCAAATGTATATATAAGCGTGTCTGGACACATTCACAGGACAGAAAGACAATCAGTATTGATGGATCACCGTGAGTGATGGAGAACATAGTAGATGAACATGATATATTAGTAAGGACAAGATGAAATAAAGATTTTGTCAATTATGTCAAGATTTTGATTTTTATTCCCAGTATGAGGATAAACCATTGAGAGAGCCAGTGCCTTACTAAACGTATGCAAATCTCTTCATACGTCTTTTTTTTTTTTTTAAGATTTTATTTATTTATCTGACAGAGAGACAGCGAGAGAAGGAACACAAGCAGGGGGAGTGGGAGAGGGAGAAGCAGGCTTCCCGCGGAGCAGGGAGCCCGATGTGGGGCTCGATCCCAGGACCCTGGGATCATGACCTGAGCCGAAGGCAGACGCTTAACGACTGAGCCACTCAGGCGCCCCCTCTTCATATGTCTTGAAACTATTATCCTCTTACTTCAACTCATGGCTAGCTGATCCTTCAGTTTAGGCCATGATTAATTCAGTCATTAATTGAATGAATTAATCTATTAATTGTCCTTTATCCATACCCCCTCCCGTCTTTATACCTTCTAAATCTAGACCCCACTGCAAAACCAGATATATTCATTTATTCAGACTTTATTTTTTAAGAGTCGTTTTAGGTTCACAGAAAAACTGAGAGGCAGTTACAAAGATTTCCTATGTCCCTAGAGAAAAATACCTGGGGGTCAGGCTTGGTGCTATATTTGTTTGTTTGTTTTGTTTGTTTAGTAGACTTCAATTCTCATATACTTCCTGCCTCTACACAGGCATAGTTTCCCCCACTATTGGCATTCCCTAGCACAGTGGTCTATTTGTTACAGTGGACCTATATGGACACATCACCATCACCCAGAGTCCATAATTTACATTAAGGTTCCCTCTTGGTGTTGTATATTCCATGGATTTGCACACATGTATGATGACATGTATCCACCATTATAGTATCACACAGAGTATTTACACTACCCTAAAAATCCTGTGTGCTCTATCCATTTATCCCCTTCTTCCCTGTCCCCACCCTAACCCCCGGCAACCACTGATCATTTTACTGTCTCCATAGATTTGTCTTTTTCAGAATGTCATCTAGTTGGAATCATACACTATGTCGCCTTTTAAGATTGACTTGTTTCACTTAGTGATATGCATTAAGTTTCCTCTATGGCTTTGCATGACTTGGTAATTATTCCTTTTTAGCACTGAATAATACTCCACAGTCTTCACGTATTACAGTTTCTAAATGCATTTACCTACTGAAACACATCTTGCTTGTTTCCAAGTTTTGGCAATAATGAATAAAGCTCCTATAAACATCTGCATGCAGGTTTTTGAGTGGACATAAGTTTTCATCTCCTTTGGGAGATCCTCAAGGAGCACAATTGCTGAATCACCATGAAGGTACAATCTAGGTTCTTCAACAAATATAAAAAGATCTTTTCTGTTATAATGTCTTTCTCCAGACTCCCCATCTCTCCTATGTACTCTTTATGTTCTAGACTTACTGAACTATTTTTAGTTCCCAAATAAGCCCTGCATCTATTCCTGGAAATTTGCATGTGTCATTTTCTTTCCTTTGATTGTTTTTAACCAGTTTTTCTGGCTAATTCCTACACAATTTTTGGATTTTGGTGTCTTTTCCTTCCTTTATTTTTTCTGTAACCTCCACCCGCCCCCCCCACACTCCCAGAACTGGTTAGTTGGTCTAGTTTGTCTTTTACCCATAATGACACTTTATTTATCTCAATCATAGTAGAATCACATTGTGTGATGTAATTGTTTCTTGTCATTTTTACCCTAAGTGCCTTGAGGAAGGATTGAATTATTTTCATTAGGGTATTCATAAGGCTTAGCACAGTACCTGGTATGTAGTAGATGCCAATTAATATCCACTGTGTCACATTAAGTTGATGTTTGTGTGTCCATATACCCCTCCCCCCCAAAAAAAAATGGAGACAAGCAGGGTGAGAATAAAATTTTATTTTGGTAATCTCCCATATACAGTCTCACTTGACTTTTTTTGGTTTGTATACATTGATATCAAATTTATGGTGAAATATTCAGGAAAAATGGGATATAAATGTAAATTTCAAATTTGATAAATATTGAAGGATCTCAATAAGGAATAATCATTGAAAAATATTTTCATGAATATAATTCCAAGCAATATGTTTTTACTGGTTTTAGTGAATAAGATTAATGAATGTGTGTATGTAATTTGTCATTTGGCTATACAGTTACTCTTTCAATTGCAATTTCAATTAATTTAAAATAGCTTTAGATGTATAGAAATATTACCCACATCCATTTTCCCTATTATTAACATCTTACGTTAGTATGATAGACTTGCTACAATTCAAGGACCAATACTGACTCATTATTATTAACTCAAGTTGATGATTTATTCAGATTTTTGTTTAACTTTTCCCTAAAGTCATTCTTCTGTACCAAGATCCCATCCAAGACACCACAGAGCATTTAGACATCATGTCTCAAAGTTAAGACTCTGTTGACTGTGTTAATTTCTCAAACTTTTTTTTTTTTTTTATGACCTTGACAGTTTTGAGGAGTACTGGTCAAGTGTTTCACAGAATATTCCTTCTTTGGGACTTACCTGATGGTTTTCTCAAAGTTAAACTGGTTACAGATTTTGAGAAGGAAGATCCCATAGGAAAAATGCCATTCTCATCACATCAAGGATACATATCAACATGGTTTATCACCATTGAATTTGGCATTGATCACCTGGCTGAGTTAATGTTTGTCAGATTTCTCCACTGTAATGTTAATTCCCCCACCACTGTCCATACTGTCTTTGAAAGGAAGTCACAATGTACAGTAGCCACTTACAGAGTGGGAAGTTAAGATCTACCTCCTTCAGAGTGGGGTATCTACATAAATTATTTGGAATTCTTATACATCAGAGATTTCTTTATCAAAATTACTTTTAAAAATATTGTTTAAGGGATGCCTGGGTGGGCTCAGTCAGTTAAACATCCGCCTTTGGCTTGTGTCCTGACCCTGGGGTCCTGGGATGGAGGCCCCCTATCAGGCTTCCTGCTCAGCGGGGAGCCTACTTCTCCCTCTCCCACTCTCCCTGCTTGTGCTCTCTCTCTCTCTCTTTCTGTCAAATAAATAAATAAAATCTTTAAAAAAAACCCAAAAATATAGTTTAATATATTTTTGTTTTCTGATCTACTTCAATAAAATTTTTACAAACTACATGAGTATAGGTGTTTATCTTTGCCATTCTTGGCCTCAGAGAATTAAATCTTAACACATAGTGAAGAGAAGGTACATATTTTTGTTTGTCAGTTTTAATTATGAGATATAAGACTAAAATGCAATGTACCTGTCATAGTCTCTTTATTTTCTTTCTTTCTTTCTTTCTTTCTTTCTTTCTTTCTTTCTTTCTT
>NW_022589706.1:46921017-47019129 GCF_004348235.1 Phoca vitulina
TTTCTTTCTTTCTTTTCTTTCTTTCTTTCTTTCTTTCTTTCTTTCTTCTTTCTTGCTAATTGTTAGGTATTTTCTGATGGGTGAAAAGATGGATTTATTTATTCATTGTTTTCCCTACCCCCATCCCCTGCCAGCACACACATTCACACACTATAACTGCATATCCAGAGCCAGCTGTAGACCAGCTGGTAAGTACTGAAGTTTGTCATCTACTTCTTTTGTCATTATTTCATTGCCCCTACCCTGATAGCCCCGCTCTTCTCTACATACATTTCTAAGAATCTTCTGCATACAATATTTCCCTAAAGGAACTCTTGTAAGATTTTTTTTTTTAACATACTGCATTGTCTACTCTGTTTTTTTTTGTTTGTTTGTTTGTTTGTTTGTTTTTTTAGTAAATGAATTCAATTCATTAATAGTAAAATATTCTTCGGCACTTTTAAGAAATATGATGTCATGTAATAAATAGAGATACGGAATAAGTTTCAGACAGAAGAGGGAGACATAGAATCAAATGATAGAGTGTAAGGTATTAATTTTGAGATCTGATATGTAGTTGACTTGAAATCCAACAAGATGGTTTTGAACTATAACCTGGGAAGAGTTAAGGTTGACTCTGATTGAGAGTGAAGAGAGAAGCAGTGGAGACAGAAAAGATAAAAAAATAAGTCAGTGTTTACAAACCAAATAGCTCTTAACTATGTCATATTGTAAAGTAGCTTAGCAAAGTTAGGACCAGTGGATGGAGACCTGTAAAAAAGAATCTTGCTTAGCACTTGGAGAAGGAACAAAAGTAAATAAAGTGTATCTGAGCAAATATTTAGATAAACAAAACTGGTGAAACAAAATAAGAGATACAAGTTTCTTTTCCTTTTTTTTTTTTAAGATTTTATTTATTTATTTGAGAGGGAGAGGGAGACTATAGAGGGAGAGTCAGAAGCAGACTTCCTACTGAGCAGAGAGCCCTAGGTAGGGCTCAATCCCAGGACCCTGAGATCGTGACCCAAGCTGAAGGCAGCTGCTTAACCCACTGAGCCACTACAAGATACAAGTTTCTTAATTTAGGTCAGAGCTTCTTTTACTTTTTTGTAGGTTGGCATTTTGTTTGTTACACTTTAGAGTCATTAATCTAACTAATGGATTTGTTTCCCTTTAGGAAGATGTTTGAGTTTGATGATGAATATTCTGCCAACTCAATGCAGTACATTTAAATTTTAAAAAAATATTTTAAATATTTAAATACTTTTAAAATTTAAAAAATAATAATAATTAGTAAATAAATAAATAAATGTTGTGTGTTTAGCTTGGTTAAACATAGGTAACCATACGTTCAGTTAATCTAGCCTCTGGGTTATGCTACTTTCTAAAGATACATCTAACTAGGCATCTAAATTTGTTTAAATTTAAATGTGCCTTGGACACCCAGAGAATCCATGCATCTTCATAAAAAGGACCACTGGTAAAATAATATAAATGTCTGGGGGGAGGGGAGAGACAGTGTTCTGAATTCATATTTTGGAACTGTTGGTTTGGAAAGAGTTCACGGTTTGTTTTGTTTTGTTTCAAGACTTCTGTGAGAATTTAACATGTTAAGAGGCATTGTGAATTTTTAGAAGAGAGATGTAAAATGCAGTTTTTCCCATGTTTATTTGGCCAAAAGGTAAAAAAAAAAAAAAAATCTGTATTTCACTTATTAACACCTAAAACCAGTTCATCTAACTTTCTCATTTTACACATGATGAAAAATGAGGTTAAATTCTAATTCATTCATAATTCTGTCTTAGGAACACGTCTTGTTGGCGAGCAGAGGTCCTCTATTCCCTTTATATAGCAGTGAACCAGATAGGTGTGCTTCCTGCCTGCCCAGAGCCTACTGTAGTCAAGAACTACAGAGGGCTCATTATAACACATTTCCTTACATGGATAGCAACTTAGAAGCATAACACAAGTTAAATAGCATTGATTGACTTTTAAGTATACTTGACCCTAAAATATCATGTTGCAATAAAAAAGTGTTTATTTGTCCTGTGGTTGAGAATGGGCATGCACTTAGAAACACTTTAATAGTTCCGTATTGGAATTAGTTTCATTATAAATACATTTTTAAACGCTAAAATAGAATTTTAAGATGATTTGTAGAAAATAGCTTATGTTCCTTTTTTCATTTTTCTTCCTTCCAATATGAACAAATATCATTGAAATAAAATGAAACAAAATATAAAAAATAAATAAAAGAGAATCAGGACATTTCGCAGATGTAACTAAGTAAGTGACTAAATCAGCATACTTCTATTTGTTTGATGTAGCAGACAATTACATTATTACACTTCATAGGATAAACCTAGTTAACAAATCATGCACATTGTTCCCTTATTTCTATTCAGAGGATCACACAGTTAGACCATATTCTTTGATAAGTATTTCCATTTGCAGACTCAGAAATCAGAATTGTATTTCTCTTCTGTTCATTTCTCTCTCCTCCCTAATGCTATTTAGATTAATAAGATAAACACCATTCTAAGTCATTTGCACTTGGCCAAGGTAAAGTACGTGGAATGAAAGTTTATTCTTTTCATCCAATAGCAGTTGTTTCTGCAAAGAGAAAAAAAAAAAAAAAAAGAGTAAAATGTGGAAAATAGAGGAAAAAGACATCTTAAGATGCTATTCTGATTTATATTGTTTTTATATTTGCTTTATTCTAATGTACTAGAAAAACAAATGTTTGTTATGTCTCATATCCTAAACTCTATCTTATTTTGCAAATATTCTGAATGTCTTCTCCATTTATGTGATTATCATTTGCATAGTAATTTATTTTTAAACCTGAAGTCCTACATTATTTCTTTTTTTGTCTGAGTAGGCCATGTAATATTTTTATTTATTTATATACTCATTTGTTTGGGGTGTTTTTCAAGCTTAGTCTTAATCTTGTAATTGATGAAGCTTACTTTCAATGCAGTAAAATTGTTCTGAATATTTCATCTACAACTTTCAGTCATTCTTTGGCTGTCAAATAGAAAAAAATAAATAAAATGTACGGAAATATCAATTACCCATATTACCAATATCATTATTGTGGTGGGGGTGAAATGGACTGATGAAAAGACACTGAGTCTAGTGTAAAGGAGCTTCGATTTGAGTAAAACTGAGTTTGGTTACTGGCTCTATCACTTATTTCCTGCATTCTGCCTTTGATAAGGTAATCCTTAACTTCAGTTCAAAATATATAAAATAAGGATCGACAGTTTTTGTATCAATAAATTTAGTAATATATGTATTTAAAATATATTTAAGAATAAGAACATATTATCCCAATTTGGGATAATATCCAAAATATTAACCTCTGTGTTTTTCTCTTCACCTTGGCCTCACTTTGTTTTCCCAAATAGTACTTAATATACTTCCTTTTTAACCCTGCAGAGTTAGATTTCAACCATCTATTACAAAGGTAGACATAAGGGCTGTGAATACTTCACTAGTCACAAAGATTTAAAAAAAAAAAAAGATTTATTTATTTGAGAAAGAGAGAGCGCATTAACAGAGGGAGAGGCAGAGGGAGAGGGAGAAGCAGTCTCCCCATTGAGCAGGGATCCCAACTAGGGGCTCCATCCCAAGACCCTGGGATCATGACCTGAGCCGAAGGCAGATGCTTAACTGACTGAGCCACCCAGGTGCCCCTTACATGCATACTTTTAAGAGAGTTTTTCAGAAGCAGAAATTGGATAAATGTTTATTTGAGGAAGTAATAGAAAAGAAGGAAAAGGGATATGGGTGTCTTAGAAATTCAGCTTTTATAAAACTGGAAAGGAAAAAAAAAATGAGCTCTTTAACTTTGGTGAGCAAGATGGGTGGAAGACCAGATGTGGATGGATAGGTCAAAATATCATGAATCTGTGTGCAAACGAACTTAGGGCCGGTGTGCACACCACTGTGGTACTATCTCTGGCCAGCACCCAGCCTACTGCCCACTGATTTTTCACCTTGTACTAATGAATACCTCATTGTGTCTGGGAGATTCTGTTCAGTGCATTAATAATTTAATGAATCCTCAAAGCCAACAGAATAGAAGTTGAAAGGATTGGGACATATTTTTGTGTAATAGTATGCAAAAGGAAAGTTTAGCCCCCAAAGATGGGAACAAGGCAGAATCCATTTGAACTAGCTTCTAGTCTAGCCTGTGGTAGAATAGAGGTGTGCTTATCAAATGATCTGTAGTGAAAGACCACTTTTCTTTTTCCAATATGTTACAAACTGGTAACTTTGTAAAATACAGTAAAAACAAATTGCTCTAAGTAGAAATTACTGTAGGTTTTAAAGTATCAAGATACATATTGTTCCCAGTATGGCATTTTAAGAGGAAAATAACTATGGATTTATCTAAAGTAATAATATAAATATTTGTTTGGCAATTTGCTAACAAAGAGAATCAAACTGGTAAAATCTAGTATTATTTTCTTGAGAGCATTCTGCTATCATTAATTATGATATAATTTATTCCCAAGGAACATTATTATGTAATTCCCAGAGATAGCAGGCTTAAGACATATTGTATAGATTTTTGAAAGAAATTTTTTAATCAGAGAAAGACATGTATCATATGATCTCACTGATATGAGGAATTCTTAATCTCAGGAAACAAACTGAGGGTTGCTGGAGTGGTGGGGGGTGGGGCGGCTGGGTGATAGACACTGGGGAGGGTATGTGTTACTGTGAGTGCTCTGAATTGTGTAAGACTGTTGAATCACTGACCTGTACCTCTGAAACAAATAATACATTATATGCTATAAAAAAAAAAAAAAAAAAAAAAAAGAAGAAGAAGAAGATAGCAGGAGGGGAAGAATGAAGGGGGGATTTCGGAGGGAGAGAATAACCATGAGAGACTACGGACTCTGAGAAACAAACTGAGGGTTCTAGAGGGGAGGGGGGTGGGGGGATGGGTTAGCCTGGTGATGGGTATTAAAGAGGGCACGTACTGCATGGAGCACTGGGTGTTATGCACAAACAATGAATCATGGAACACTACATCAAAAACTAATGATGTAATGTATGGTGATTAACATAACAAAATAAAAAAAAATGTCAAAAAAATAAAATAAAAGGATGAGTTGAAAGACATATAAAGTTAATATTTAGCCTCATAAAAAGTAGCATAGAATTAGGGAGTTAAAATTCGCCATTGTAATAAGAGTTTTGAATGGTTTCTTCTTACTGATAATTATAAATGCATTTTAGAAATGAAAAAATTTTAAATATATAGACTTCTGTGGAAGTAGCTTTCAAATAGATAAAGGAGCTTAATCTTCCTTCTCATTGTATTAAGCAGATTTGTAGGTACACACAATCTTTGTCATATCATGTCATGGGAAAGTGATTCATAACCACAGTGATACAATCACATTTCCTCAGTTTAGATCCATTTGAAAGGATATATTTTTAGCGTATTTTGAGGTTATCACTTGAGTAAATGAAAACATCTTGCCAGTTTATTCATCCTCCCACTTTATGTGCTTTCCTTGAAAAACTAATTCTGCGTCGTTTGTTCCTTATTAAATCACAGTTGCCTTGCTGAATTGTAAAGGAACTTGTAACAAGTTGGGATTTGTGAAATATACTTGAATTAACAGATGTCTGCTTTTATTGAGGAATAGGCTTGAGTGTTTTGATCAGTAAAGGTTTAGAAATATTAGGGAAAAGGCTGCTTTAGAAGCAGAGCTGACTGTCAGTACAACAGAGGTTCAGTATGAGGATTTAGAACTCATGAATGCACAGATGTATTTACTATGCAGAGTAAGATAAATTGTCGAAACATCAAAATTGTGTTGATTGCTGAGTCTGAAATGCTGGAATATTTTGATATTTGGTTTGGGTTTTTAGAAGTTCATACTTGAAGGTAAGTGAACATAACTATCAGGTAAATTATACCATTATTTGTTTATGGAGAACCCCATAGAAAATCTGTTCTTACGGTGATGGACTAAGTGGCACCACCCCATTAAGAATGGATGGGAATGTGTTATTAGACTTTATAGTTTAGTCTCCCAGTATGTCATATAAATGACACTAAATTTGTTGTTATTTGTTGATACTCCTTAATAAGAAGGAGGAGCTGTTTTTTAGAACTAACTCTGAAACAGAGATACTCTGCTATGTGTTTCTTTCCCCTCAAGCCAGAATAAGGTGTTGCTCTGAGTGTGATTTAACGTGATTTTTTTTTTTTTTTTCCCCATAGGGATGTGCTTCCTCCCAGTGGTTTTCAACCTTTGGGATGCTGACAACCTAGAGGTGTACACATTCCTAGAAATATACAATTTACCAAAACTGAATCATGAAGTAATAGAAAATCTGAATAGAATGATTACTAGTAATGAGAGTGAATCAGTAATCAAGCTTCTGAGCAAAAGTCCACAGCCAAATGACTGCACTGATGAAATCTACCAAACATTCAGTGAAGAATTAATGCCAGTCCTCAAACTCCTAAAAAACAGAAGAGGGGGAAACACTTCCAAACTCATTTTAAAAGGCCAGCATTACCCTGATACCAAAACCAGACAGGGACACGGCAAGAAAAGAAAAGATAGCCCTGATGAACATAGATGCAAAAATCCTCAACAATGGGTGAAAGTTATCAAAAGGTACAAATTTCTAATTATAAAATAAATAAGCTTTTGGAGATGTAATGTATAGCATGGTGACCATAGTTAGTATTACTGTATTGTGTATTTGGAAGTTGCCAAGAGAGTAGATATTAAAATGTCTCATCAACAAAAGAAAAAAATTATAAATATGTGTGGTGAATGATGTGAACCAGACTGACAGTAAGTCTGAACACAGACTTACTGTGGTAATCATCTGACAATATATACACATATTGATTCATTACAGTATACCTCTGAAACTAATATTATATCAATTATATCTCAATTAAAAATGAACAAATCTTTAAAATATTTATAAGTAATTTTATTTTTAAAACACTTTCAAAATAAATGTACTCGCTATTTAATTATTTTAATATTTAATTATTGCCCATGGGTCACATTATGCTTATATGCTTTTAGAATGAATATGCACATATTGGCATACATACATCAATTGGCATTCCCAATCAAGTCTTGAGAAAATAGCTGGAAAGGGCTGACAACAGCCCAGTGTGGCCCATGCAGCCCCAGCTTCCTTCCTGTGACACAAGGAAGGTGACAGAACAGAAAGCAAGGACCGGCCTGCATGAAGTTCTCTGGAGAAGTGGGGGTATGGGCGTTCTGGAACAGGGGGAGTAGCAAGAACTAACAGAGTACATCTGAGGGGCATCTGTGCTGCTTGAGTCCTGACACCCCTGCACCAAGCACAGGAAACTCCAAAGACCTGAAGAAAGAAGAGGGGGCGACTCTAAGAAGAGGGGACTAGGTTGTCAGCCCTGTGCCCGTCCTGGGCACCTGCTCCCACCACCACTCACCTTCCTGCCCTCTGCCACTGAGAGCTGTTGCAATTCTTCTAACTTTCATTGTTGGGGGGAGGGGTGCAGAGGCAATCAACACCACTTCCCAAGTTGCTAATTTTAAGTCAGAGCATCACAATGAGACACATCTGTATGGGCTATCTTGCTGCAAGCACTTCTGATGTGCTAAAACACGCTACGGAAGCCAGAAAGGAGTGGCAGCCTAGCTGCTTATTTCAGGAGCCCATCTCCACATGCAGGGCACCACGCAAGTTCTGGAAGGAAGGGGGAAGGGAACCAGGACAGACCCTGGTGCTCCCGGAAGGGAGGCAGCACAGGATCAGGGTAAGGGACATACTGCTTTTTACTTATCTACTGTGGGCTCTGGGCACATCACCCTCTCTGGGCCTCCATTTCCTCACCTTCATCTGCAGTGGGAGCCGGTTCTGCAGGCCAGCGCCTAGTGGGTCTCCCGCTTCTCCCTCTCTCCCAGTAGCAGACTAGATCCGTAGCTGATCTGGTGGTCCTCCTTCTGAGCTGTTGCCTGACCTCCTGTCCCTGGGTGCTGCTGGTGATGGAGCTTTCCCTGTCCTTCAGGGCTAGCTCCCTCTGCTATAGTTCAACCACGAACCTGGAAAGTTCTCGAGGGTGGAGGGTGGAGGGTGGGGGGGTGGGAGAGGGGTTCCTACTGTTCAAGCCGCTGGTCTGGTCCAGTCTCTCCCAGCTTTGCAGCTTTGCCAACAGCCTCTCCTTCTCCATTTCCAGGTCAACCAGATTTTCCTGTATCTTCTCCTGACGCTCCAGCCTCTGCTGCAGCACGTCCAGTTCTTCCTCTAGCAGCCCATGCCCTTCCAAGCATCTCCAGCAGGTGCGCGCTCTCTTCCCTCTGGTGCTTCAGCTCCCTTTCCATCTCGGGCAGCCTCCACACACTTCCTGTTCTTCACAATCATCCTGCTCTTGCAGGGGCAACTTCTGCTCCAAGTCCTTTATTTTCTGCTCCTGGTCTGCCCATACTTCTTGACTGGCCTGGAGGTCCTGAATCTTGTGATTAGCTTCCTGCCGTGTGTGTGTTGCAAATCCAGCTGTTTCTTCAGCTCCTGTTTCACAGACTCCAAGCAGTTCGCCTGCATCTTCTGTACTGTGTTCAGAAATCCTCTGCTTTGAGGCACTGACGGTCTTGGCAGCTTCTGCAAGGCAGTCTTTTTTCCGCTGCAGCTCTTTCCTGGCTGTGCCTAGGCTCCATTTACCTCCATTTGAGCCCTCCTGTGACTCTGCTCCACCTGCATCTTTCCCCCTCCACCCAAATGACCACGGATGACATGAGACTTCAAAGGGATCTGCTCTGCTTGATCGAACACCTGCTGGTACTGCATCTGCAGAGAGCCTTGAGCAGAGGTGGAAACATCTAGTCCAGATCATCCCTCCACTCGCAGGGGCATGAAGTTGTTCAAAGACCTCAGGTGGGACAGGACAGTGGCGATTTCCCCCACGTCTCCCAAGGCCACTTCCCTTCTCCCTTCCACTCTCCCTTCCTCTTTCCCTGATTTTCCATTCTTGGTTCTTCCTTTTGTCAGTCCCATGAAAATTAATTTTGGTTTCTTAATCTGGGTGTTGGTTGCATTTGTGAAAATTCATGAAAGTATAAAATTATCATTTGTAACTTTTCTTCTCTGTAAAATGTTACTAGAATATTTTAAAATATTTTTAAAACCAGCTGTATTTTATTTATATTGAACATCCGAGCTTGACCTACTTTTTGTTATTAATTTTGCAATTCACTCACCTCTTCTTTATAACAAATCTATTATTTCTGAAGGCCAAGCTCATGTTTCCTCATTCAGTTCAATGACTATTTATTCTCAAACATTATCCTTCTTATACTCCCACTATTGATTTGGTTGTTGATATTTTTGTTGTTTTATTTTGTTGTTTTTACTGGAGCAAATCTATATGTGCTTATGGATTAACATTTGAAAATAGTTTTTGAAGTTATATTGCAAATTAAAAATGAAGTTCTCAAAAAATCACTACATTGTACATAAGACCATGTGAAAATCTTTAAAGGTGCTTTTAAAAGTTCCAGAGTGGAGGGGGGTGGGAGGGATGGGGTGGCTGGGTGATGGACATTGGGGAGGGTATGTGCTATGGTGAGCGTTGTGAATTGTGTAAGACTGTTGAATCACAGACCTGTACCTCTGAAACAAATAATATATTAATAAAAAATAAAAACAAATAAAAGTTCCAGGCATAAGAAAATATGATCAAAAGGGAACATTATACAACATATATACAACAGCAAAAGTTCTGCTACATAGATAATGCAGCCAGTTCTAGCTATGTAGTCAGTGAGCACATAAGAAGTACTTAACCAACTGTCAAGTCCATTTATTGTTCATCTTCTCCCTCCTCCCTCCCTCTCCATCTTTTCTTCCTTTCTTCCTTCCTTCGTTCTTCCTTCTTTCCTTCCTTCCTTCCTTCCTTCCTTCCTTCCTTCCTTCCATCCATCCATCAAGTATAGGAACTGGAATCAGATTCAGGTTCCAAGTTTTTGGTAAGAATGCTTCATAGGTGGCTTTTGTACTTCCATCAAAGGGTATAAATTAGCTAGTAGTCTTTGTTATTACGATGCTATTGTCTGTTGGTTATCATTGCCTAAATTAAGGATTTCATTAGGAGTTTGAAAAATGGTGTTTTTTTCTGTGATTTTTTTCTTTGCTTCTTAGCTGCAATATTGCCATAGAGAGAAACATCTCCTCATTATTTATTTGGTTATCAGTGATATAGTTGTCAAGATAAATGTCTGATTATTTTATTTCATTCACAGTTTTAAACAACAAGTTAGTTCTAGATAATTTCCAAAAATGATGAATGGGAATTGAAAAAAATATTTTTGTATCTTGATAAACTCATGGAATTAGACATGTAATGTTTTAATAAATTGCAATGGTTATTCTTGTTAATGCTCAAATTTTTCCACTTGTGGGACAAATTTTGACTTGTGGGAGCCTTTTCAAAGGAGTTTAAGATACAACTCCAGCAGTCTTTGATAGCATCCTTGCTTTTACATGTGGCAACATATTCTCTATGTTTCCTATATTCACCAATTGTTAACATGTTGTGACTATTGTTTTATCTACCTATCTATCGATTCATCTGGATTGATATATACACCCATATAGTATTATATTTATTCATATTATTTTGCTAAACATTAGAGAGTAAATTGAAGAAATCATGACCCTATATAATCTAAGTATTTATTACATATCTCTTAAGAACAAAGCTATTATCCACACATCTCTTAAAAACCAAGATATTATCGGGCGCCTGGGTGGCTCAGTTGGTTAAGCGACTGCCTCCAGCTCAGGTCATGATCCTGGAGTCCCGGGATCAAGTCCCACATTGGGCTCCCTGCTCAGCAGAGAGTCTGCTTCTCCCTCTGAGCCTCCCCGCTCTCATGCTCTCTCTCTCATTCTCTCTCTCTCTCTCACATAAATAAATAAAAACTCTTAAAAAAAACCAAGATATTATCTTAGATAACCACACTAGAAATATCAAACTTAAAATAATGATAAAGTACTATTCTCTAAAATATAGTCCATATTTGCCAACTCAATTATTCTAATTCGTCCTGCAAAGAATGTTTTTTTTTTTCCAATCTAAGATCCAGTCTGAATTGCACATTGCATTTGATTGTTGTACCTAAGAAAGATTACATTTTAAAGATATGCATTGTGAGTATAAAACAATATCTCCAATTCAAATTTAGGATTTCAGGGATTTTCTTAATGTAATATCTTAAATCTTATATCTGTGGAGTCTGTCTCTTATGTAGAAAATTTGGTTCCCAAGGAAAACAAAAGGATTACTTATTGGCACTCAATTTATTTTTTGATGACAAGTGATTTTAAATTTCTTATTTTTGCTATCTTTGTTATTTTATTTATTGTTTTATTAATTATTTTATGATTTATCAAACTAACTTAAAAGCTTCAAAGATAGTAACCTTCACAAATTTATACATTTTAAACATTTCTAACATCTGAGCTCTTTCTATCTCCTTTAGTTCAAATCTTATTGCTGTAATTTCATGTCAATTACTTCTAGCTGAATAACAAAACTGGATGAGGTTAAAGTTGCTAAGGCAGCATTTAATCAGTAATCCGTTGCACAGCCTTGGAGCAGATGTATTTTGCTCATCTAGTGAATCTGATGCTAATGTCTCTTTACCCTCTTGTGAATTAAGGCAGTGCTTCCTAAGCCTGACATCTCCACATATCATTTAGGAATGAATGTTGTTGAAATGTAGATTCTGATTTAGTAGGTCTGAGGTGAGGCCTGAGTGTTCTGCATCTCTAACAAGGTCTTGGAAGATGTTGATAGTGCTGGTCCCTGGATCACACTTTGAGTAGCAAGACTTTAGGTTTTCCTGCGCTAAGTTTAGGGTTTTCTGGGCTAAGAATTCTTCAGATGATTGATGTGCTACATTTCTTCTCTTTGTCATCTTGCAATTTAGTTTTATGGCTGTCTGGGTAGGTAACTGAAGATGCGGCAGTACCCGATCTGAGGTGACTCTTTTCCCTGGGTTTCATTTTCTCAATTTTCCTCATCCTCATCCTTTATTGATGCCCTCTTAGGCTGTCATTGGTGAAGAGGCCCTCTGCTGAGTAGTCGCCTGGAACCTTAGCGCACGTTCTGTCTCACTGGTCTATGTCCTCTACCTTAGTTATAACTGTCAGCACTCACCATTGCTGCCTAGGGAAGCTCAGGATACCTGACTGAGGGTCATAGTGACTTTACATCTAGTAATGTGACAATCACCATCAATTGTAGTGAGGATGGCATTATTGAGTTGCTTTCCAGGAACTGTCTTTGAATTCACCTTTTCCTCATTCTCACTATGTTGGTGGTGGTGTTGGTAATTCGGGGCGGTTAACATCCATGATGGTTATGATCTGTTCCATATTTACACTTGGACCTGGAACACAATCTGTAACATTAGCTACTGCTAATGTACCTAATCCCCTTCAACAACTCTAGACAACATAGTTTCTCCCCCTCCTGTGCTACAAAGTTGTTTCCTGATTTATCATCCTTATGGAACTCTTCGGCACAAAAATAACTTTCACAATGTCTTTCATGTGATTTTATCTTAAGTATTTTTTTTTTTTTTTATAGTAGATGCTACTGGAAGATGTCATGAACTGGAGGCCACAGAGCTGCTGCTTCCTCTGCACCTCACCTCCGCCTGGGGTGCCAGGCCTGGTTTTCTGAAACTGGGGGAGACTCAAAGGTGAGTGAAAACCGGTCCCTTCCTCACTGTTCAGTCACTGAGATGCTAAGAACTGCTGCCTCATCTGAGGCTCTTATTTATGGTAATGCTGACCAGGCCAGCCGTGGTGGATCTGCTACGGGCTCTCTTGGCTCACTCTTCACTCCTGGGACCTGTCAGATTCAACCTTAGTTTTTCTATCTGCAAAAACAGGATAGTTATACCTAGTTAACAGAAACAAAGAAAATATAGACAAAACACATAACATAAAACAAACACAAAATACTTGCCAAAAAAAGAGATGATTTTTGAAAATGTTTACTGAAAATTTCCATGAATTCAGACAGGAAAGGTTGTGAGCTTAGATGTGTTACTTAATACCTAATGATCACTTGCCTCATCTGTAAAATGGTCGAAAAAACAGTTCATATTTTGCAGAGTAAAGCTGATGTTACCATTACTGTTTAGGACTCAGGCACCATAGACATGTGAAGATAAGTTAATGAAAACAAGAATTATTATGATTTGCATCTCTTAGGACATTTGGTTTTCCTCTAGAACAGCCTAGAATTATAAGGAAGAAAGACCAAGATGCCTGTCTTCCAGTTCAACAAGTCCATTTCAAATTATATATGTATTCATGTATATATATATATATATATATATATATGTATCTTTCTCTAGTATAATGTTTCAAAATCTTGTCCTAGGTTTAGTTGCCTCTCATATCAAAAGCTTCCCATGTCATGAGCTAGATGGTAGGGGAACATGATTATGTGAGACACACAGAGTATGGCCATCTTTGTTTTTTTATTATTATTTTTTTAATGTTACGTTAGTCATCATAGAGTACATCATTAGTTTTTGATGTAGTGTTCCATGATTCATTGTTTGCATATAACACCCAGTGCTCCATGCAGAACGTGCCCTCACCTTTGCCCCGTGATTTGGAAGTGTGTGTCCTGTAGGCACCCTTCTTTCTGCTCATTTGTAGCTCTAAGTACCTTGTGATATTTAACACCTTCCACATGCACATAGAAGGGCGTCTCTTTTCATGAAAGTGGAACAAATGAGAGAAAGATGATGTGAAGAGAAATTTATATGTAGATGTTGAGAGATTTATGAGAATTCTTGTGCTTATTCTCTTCTGTGTTCCCTGATGACCCGGGAAGATAAGGTCATCTACAGTGACTGAGGCACCAGTAGGCTCTAGGGAAGCCTCTAAGATCATGTATATTCACTTTTGGGTATACAGAGAGAGGCTACATAAGTGATTTGTGGCATTAAATACATCGGAGTTGACTTAATAATAATTGCAGAAGCAATTGCTATAGAAACATCTGATGGGTAAAAATATCTTTAATGATAAGGTTTAAGCTTCTCCTATAGTGAAGTTTATTCTGTAGTAATAGGCTTTGGGAGAGTTTGTGATAAGGGTGAATTGAAACGTTTAAAATAAATCATCAATATTTAGAGCAACTGGTTAAAACCAAACCAAACCAATCAACCAACCAAACAACAAAAGCCACAGCAAAATCAGTTCATACATACTTAGGTAGTACTCAATGATAGAGGTGGTTTCAAAAATGATTGGAGTGTTTCATTACAGGTGCCCATCGCTACATGATCTCTGTGAGGTGAATGTTCATGTTGCTAAGCTTATGTTCCTGCCATCGGAGAAAATATGACTGATAAAAGAAGTTTCTGAAAGTGATCAAAGCAAAAGACATTTTTATTCCTTCAGAAGTATTTTTTTGAGGTGTTCCTTTTTGATAATGAATGATGCTGTTTTCAGTGAAAGCGCCCCCCTGTGGTCTTCCAAGCTTTGCCTCTTAGCTTTCTAAGGTAATACTAGTGGAGCAAAAGCACTAGATACCATGCTTCCCTTGTTCAGTTCACAGCGGAAGCTGAAATTCCTTAGGCCAATTTTTATACTTGGTACATGAGATTACAGGGTGGTTTCCGCTTTCATTTAATAGCCTTTCAGAATTCAACTTGCTGTTGTATGTACTAATTCTGCCGAGGTTATTGTGCTGTTTGTCTTGCCATAAGTGACATGGATAAACTTGCTTTTATCCCTTTTGGTTTAATTACATTTGATTTCCTCTGAATTATAGTAGAAAGAAACATACTTATTCAAGATCTGGCAATACTTTCTAGTTATTTTTTGGGGGGGCTGTGAGGGGCCAAATTAAATTTGAAAGATTTGGGGGAAAAGAAAAATGTTAGCATTGTTGCACTAGCCTTTTAACTGATCTCTGTGGTTCCAGCAACGTCTTCTTGCCATTCTGTTCGACACAGAAATTTTTGTAGTATGCATACTGACCACAGTAGTCCCCAGCTAAACAAATGAACAAATGAGCAAATACAGAATGTTTTAATGGTCCTCTATGGCCAATGAATGGAGTCCATAATATTCAGAATCCTTGTTCTATTGTGTATCTTTTTTCTCAGTACTCTTTCCTAAACTTCTGCCTTTAGCAACATACAACTGCTGTTCCCCGAAGACATTATATACTTCGTTTTTCCATGTAGTTATTCATTCTACCCCAACTTGCAGAAACACTTTTTCATATCCTTACAACACACACACACACACAGTCACAGATTAGCACACTGTGGCTCTGTCCTTGAGCCAGTCAGACAAATTCATCTTTCTGTCACATACAGTTGTATTTATTAAATTATTTGATTACAATCAGCACTACATTCAGGGCATGTTTTACCTCCTCCTGCCCATTAGACTGTGTGCTCTTTGAAGGCAGAGGCTGTGCCTTGAAAATGCCTGTGGAATTCAAACACATAAGAACGATTTTGTTTGAGGAGTTATTTTAAAGTACGGCCATTCTCTTCCTTTTTAATAAAAGTAAAATTCAGCTAAATTTTTTTTTCTGCCTTTCTGCAAACATCTGATAGACTTCTATGATCGTATTTACTGATATGAAAATGGTTCTCTTTTCCCAGGGAAGCTCCTTTGCAATTCAATGTCCATTTCACCTTTCTGAAATATTTACTTCTAGAAAGTATGAGAGTCAAATATTACTCCCATTCTTATTTTGAAAGTTATTTTTCAGTATCAGTGTCAAGGATATAGAGCTGCTCCTTTTCACTTCTTCCATTTTCTTTGCCTAAAAAAGAAAGTAAATAATTAACAAATATCTGAAGCAAAGTTAAATGCTTTTTAAAAATTTGACAAAGATAGCTACTAAGGGTGGCTGGTTAGAGATCCTGTACTTCATTGCCCTGGACAGTTTAATTTTACAGACATCACTGGAAATTCATCTGTGCATTTTGAATCTTTTAGAAATTGCTTGATAAAATAACATACAAATGGAGAGAATAAAGACATGGACAAATTTCAAGTGGCTAACTAGAGAGCCAAGCCTTACAGTCTCCAAACATTCATTATCCCCGAACCTGAAAATAAATCGATGAATCAAGATGATGCATGAGTGAAAAAGAATAATACTGGGACTGCCACCAAAGTTTCCTTTGTAAAAGAAAAAGAAAAAAGACTAAACAGCCATCTCTAGCAGCACTAACATTAGAATTTCCTTCTTTTGTCACTTCTAAGTATATTTATTGTAGTTTGGTTTGGCTCCTGTCCTCCTCGCCTTGTTTTCACTTTGAATTAGGTCCAGGCTTTTTAGCTCCAGGGAAGCTAGTTGTGGTATTGAAATTGCACTTTCATTTAAACACTGCTAATTGCAACCACAACCACTAGTTCATAGACCCTGGAAATTAATGATGGAAAAGACCTGTTAGATCATCTCTTCCATCTGATTCTGACAATACAGGATTATTTTTTACATTATGTCCTAGAGTATTCTGCCTGGTTAATTTTAAGTGACAGAAATAATGGGGCTTTCACCATTTCCCTTGGGAGAGAGTTGTATAGCCTAATAAACTTGGGACATCGATCTGAAGATCAGCCTAGATTTCCCTTTTAGTTCATTTCATGCCATTATTCCTCGTTATACACCCTTGGGTCACCCTAAACAATTCCTTTACCTTTTCCATTCAATACGACAAATTTCCTGGCTACCATCCTACAAAGGACTCCAAAGATGGTTTTATATGCATTTTTGGTTAGTGGTGAAGCAAAATGCAGCTTTTCATTATTTCATAAATCATTCTTGTCCAAAAGGAGGCAAGTAAAGACTAAAAAATAAATAAGTAAACCTCAAGAGGGTGACTACTTGCATTATGTCTGTATATTCTATTGATCAGCTTTCAAAGCATATTAAAAGTAAAATTTTGTCAAAATATCTTCCATGACCTTTAAATGTATCACTTCTATTCAGATTGTGACTCCTTGAAATCTTGACAGTGAAATCTGTTTTTGGACTCAATTTTTCTTCTCCATTACCATGTTCACTGATTCTGAAAGCATGATTCTGCTATTTGTATTTATTCATTTAAAATGTGCTGGAACATGTTTTTATAAGTATTTGATTTTTCATTGTTATTTAAATGGAATATATCTGACTTTGTATTATAAAGTAATAAAGTAGTCAATGATGTACCGGGTAATTTAGATTTATGATAGAGGGGGAAACATTTGGTCTCTATTTATAAATGATAGATAATGAAAAGAAAGCATTATTACCATAAGTGATATACAATAAAAGGAAAATACTGTACTGTTATTGCATATTTATTACCAGAGTTGATAGATTTCTGGCTTTTGGAAAATAGCATATTTTAAAATCTTGCAACAGATTATTCTTATGTGTATTTTATATGGCACTGGTTCTGAATGAAAGAGTTACGAGCCAGTTACACACTACTCACATCATAATAGGCAATATGGATAATAATCACCATTATTTTTGCAACATGAACTTGTTTAAAATAATATAAATAATATAGTCCAGGAGAGTAAGTTCCTCACCCATGTTAAGTAAAATGAATGGTCCCACTTGCTAAAATGAAGCAATAGAAGCAATTTATTATAATAAGACTTCTCATGGGAATCCAGCTTAGGGAGTTTCAATATATTTAAATGGTAGATAAAATTTTAAAGAAATTTTGAAAGATTCATATTTAATTTCTATTCTCAAATAATGGGTGAAGGGAAAAATACAAGAATTCATTAACTTGAGTAATTTTCTAAATCTTCTGAGATAAGCAGTTTTCTTGTATCTTTTTATTTTCAAATTCAATGAGGTGCCACTCTGACTCTTTAAGACTAGATCCAGTCATTTAATAAACTCAGAGATAAGGCAGTTTTTGTTTAATGTCTATCCATACTCTGTTTCCTTGATCAACACAGAGTCTTCTGCTTCTCACATATTTTCATAAGTTTTAATAACTTTTGGTGGAGGTGAAATTAAAACATCTTTACTGGACTGCTGAAACAAATTTTAAAATACACTATGACATACAGAGTTAAGAACTCCCACACTCCTACTTCCAAATTTTGGTGGGGGAAGTCTGCATTTTTCATGAATGGTTTCAACAGAATTCCAGTTTTGCTTTTGTTAGTTTGAAAATAATCTCATTATCTCACCTAAAATATTATATCAAAACATAAACTAAAACTAAAAATAAAATACGCTCACCCACTTTTGTTGTTAAGAGAAAGAAGTAAAAACACTTCCCCTTGAAAGCTCTGTTTTTGTTTTTGTTTGTTTTTTTAAAGATGTAGGGACTCAAATGCTTTATTTGATTTATTCAGAAACTCAGCGGACATTGAAAAATTTGTCCTTACAATATCACTGCTAAGTGTGGATAGTATTTTCCATGTTCCCTATAATAGAGAGTGAATCATGTAGACGACTATTTAGTAGAGAAAGACAAGAAAAGCAAAGGAAGAGGTGACTGTAGAGGAGGCTTTTAGGCAATCAACTTTAGCATTGGAAACCTGAGTGATGTAGAAGGGTTCATGGTGACCCCAGGGCTGAATACAAGCAAGCCCATCAGGTGACCCACCTCAAAACATCCTTTAGCCCCTAGCTGACCAATGGGTTACTTACAAAGGGAACTTCCCCTAGTACCTCCTCACCTTCCTCCTTATCCAGGCCCCCCCCCCCCCACTGCCTCCTCACAGTCTCCCCTTTGCTGACCTGCCCGGTGTTTCCTTGCCTTGTATTCAATAAACTTCTATCTCCTTTGTTCTGCCTTGGGTGACTTCTTTCACTGCCAGGCCACCAGCCTGATTAGGCCTCCACCCAATTGGAGGCTAACTACTGGATGTGTAAAGCGGCAGAGGCAGGAGGGAATAGTGATATGTCCTTTCAGAAGTAAAAGGCGACATACTGTGAAGTGCCAAGTGGCTTGACAAAGTCATTTAGCCACTACAGTTTATATATATATAGTCATTCAATGTAAATATATAACTGTTTTAGTTATTTAGTCTCTCAAAAATGTTCATTAAGTTGTCTTTCAGTTCCAAATGAAGTTTATATTCATTTTAAGATTTGAACAGATTTTTCTGATCCCTCCTGGGATGGAATGTTCTAGTGTAAGACCTGTGGCGATAAACGGGCTAACATTCTTGGTCACCTATCAGGTTGCCATGTTCCTAGAACTCAGCCTCAAAAGCCTCACTGAGTTACTGCTTACATTTGTCCCAATCTTATTAAAATCCAAGGCTCTTCCATTTCTAATTTTAACACATCATAAAGAATAATTTCCAGCTAAAGGCAGAATTTTGAAAATAACTACAGAGCTACAGTACTTTGTACAACTCCAAAATTATAAAACTGCCAGGGGTATTGTCAAGTTAATACTTTTGTAGTAAACAAAACTCTTCTCTCAAAGAGCAGGTTATTGTGTGGCTAATATCCATAGGTCATAGCAGTGCATGTACTAAATAAATAATCAGAGGATAGGATTAAAATATATTTGAATGATTCCGGACATGGCTAGAAAGTGCTGTACCTTTACGACCCAAAGGATATGAATCACTCTTTTAGCATGTGTTACATCTATTTTATATCAACTGTTGGTGTTTCCTGAGGAGATTAAGGATAACCATAGAGTATAAGCTTAAACTCTCTGGCAGTCCATTCAGAGGAAAGAAAAAAAAAAAAAAAACAAAAGAAAACATAAGACAAAAAAATGTGGTTTGTTGAATGCTCCTGAAGCTATTTATGTAGCTCTATTTCTGCACAAATACTAACTTCTATTTTTAGGTACTGTAAGAAATAAGACAAGACACAAGGTCTTCAGAGACTCATTAGGACCATTAGAAAAATGCTTCTAGCAGCTCCTATCAAAACAGCAGAAATAAATAAACTTTGTTCCTGGGACGTGGATTCACCGTTTCTGCAGCCCCGTTTCCAGATGATGTATTACAGTCATTATAATCACCTCTGTAGGACACTGTGTACGCCAAGTGTGAGAGCCTCCCTTCGCAGTTCAGGGTGTTTCCTGATATATGAACCATTTGTCCTTGTCAGACTGTCCAAGGTGAAAGAATAAACTTTAAATATGAACCATTTCTAGGCAGCAAAAATATGGGAAAATAAAATATTTTGTCTTACTTTCTCTTGCCACAAAGTATAAATAATAGTGATAATAATAATAATACTGCAAGAGAGAATGGAGTAAATGATAAAATGTCTTAAAAAGAAATGTGGTTTGTTTCATTTTTTAAAAATCACTATTTAATAGAGACAGCCCATAAAATCAAAATGTCAAAACCTGCTATTTGCAGGAAGTTGTGCTTAATAATAAAGAAAAATGCTCTATAGATCTGTATCCGAAAGGACTAAGACATTCTGTGTCAATGGGAGAAAAAGTTGAAAGAGTGTCACATTTATTTCTTTATTCAATGCAATATTACCTGTGTAACTTAAATAAGTTTATGATTATTTGTGAATGAATGGATATTATTGGGTATTTGTCTTTGAGGAATTCCAGGAAATTCTAGCAGAACTGAATATAGTATTTGGGCGGCATTTTGCTATTTATATGTAAAATATAGAATATGTTTACATTTGAAAAACTAGTTACTAACTAAATTTTATTGTAAATTTTGTATTCAACCTTCCGCTTGTCCTTGAGGAACACTGCAGCTATATCAGCCCAGGTCTTTCTGTTCTAGAATAGTAACCCAGAAGTAATGCCTAGAGATATTATAGTCAGATTTTTATTACACTCGCTAATCCATTTTTCTTTGTTTCCCATAACTTCTTGGAGTAAATAATATTAATGTAATGCATTTATTTCTCTAGCTTGTCATT
This sequence comes from Phoca vitulina, assembly GCF_004348235.1. Lineage (NCBI taxonomy): Eukaryota > Metazoa > Chordata > Mammalia > Carnivora > Phocidae > Phoca > Phoca vitulina. The sequence continues at coordinate 46,941,917 of NW_022589706.1, forward strand.
TAACTTGTCCATATCAAAGAATGGGAGTGGCTTATGTCAGTGTCTAGTGAGTATACTAAGTAATTCAGTAAAGGGCAAGTGAGAAAGGGATTTAAGTGTAAATATGCCCTGAAATGCTAGTAGTGCAAACAGTAGAACTTGAGGCGGTCCAGATCTTAGCAAACAGATCTGCGGGGTGGAAGACAGGTGACTTGAGCCCAGGATCTGGGGCCACTCAACAGGAGCGCAGAGAACTTGGAGTGGATAGTTGGGACTGTGGATGAGAAATAGCCATTGCTCACAAAGTCACTAATGCAGAGAGAGGAGGAGGCAGAAATCCGCTTTCTCCACCAACCCTGTACACTCCAGTCCCTTGCCTGTGCCGCCCAATGGCAGAATGTTGGCTCATTAAGAAAAATGGGAAAACCTAGTTGGTAGGGGTGAACCCTAATGGAGGCTGCCCTAAGGGAGGCTCCTCTGAGGGAGATGAAACAGAAGTGGATCTGAGAGCCAAGAGAAAAATGCCTAGCACAATAGCAAATGGCCCTCTTTACATGGCAGGTTAATTTAATAGCCAGCAGGAGGAATTTACATTTCCAGAAAACTATCTAAACCAAATCAGGAAATAAGTATGCCATTTGATTGAATTTCAACTGTGAACTAAAGCTTAATCTTACTACAGTGAAAATATACAGGTGATTCTATCAAAAGACTTTAAGTAGGCTTTGTCATCAAATTGATCAATATTAATAAAACACACACCTATGCACACATATACCCTAGGACAATAACACACACATATGCTCACACTCCCAACCACGCTTCTCAATTTTGTCAATCTACTGATGCTTTATAGGACTTTTAAGAACAATTAAATTTACAAAGTATCATTTGGGATTTGCTTATTTGAAGAACTTTTGCATATCCCTAAAAAAGTACAGCCTGGGTGGCTCAGTCAGTTAAGCATCTGCCTTTGGCTCAGGTCATGATCTCCGGGTCCTGGGATGGAGTCCTACATCCGGCTCCTTGCTCAGCAGGGAGCCTGCTTCTCCCTCTCCCTCTGCCTGCCGCTCCCCCTGCTTGTACTCTCTCCCCCCCCTCTCTCTCCCTGGCAAATAAATAAATAACATAAAAGTACAGCTACTTCTTTTTTGGAAGCATTCATTTTGTCAGGGTTGGCAGAAGGAATCATTACATAATGGGAAGTACTTTGAACTAAATATTTATGAGCTGACTTATAAGGCAGCTTATAAATATTTACTTCTTTAAGTGAGAGTATCTACAATATTGGTAATACTTCTGTTCCCCAGCATCAGTGTTACTTAGAGATTCCACAGAAGTGCCCATGATATGATTGCAGTGTGTAAATTTAGAAGGGTAAATCCTCACTAGTTGATAATTTGTAGGAATCTTGAGGTAAACAAAAGTATTGGATTTTTCTCTTGTTACTGAAATAGTATGCGAAACAGACATTTTCCCTTTTCTTTTATCTTGAGTTTACACAAGTTGGAGATCCTGTATTTGCTTTTGGCCAAAATATTTGTCATTGTCTTTAAAGGTCACTATGAGATATTGGTTACAAAGAAATGATCATTTGCTGTCATTAGCATTTTCAGGGCTAACACTGGAAATTCTGCTCTTAAGACTTATTTTCAACAACCATTTGTTAATACATGTGAAGGCAAAATAATTTTGGATAACCATTGAAGTGAGAAGCAAAAAATTCAAGAATGACAAAAGGTAACGAAGAATAATCACTATTTAGCAGCTCTTATAATAACTCTAAACAGCTAATCCCATTATTTTTGCTAGTTATAGACATCAACCTTTCGTAGGTATAGACTTGAAAAATAAGTCATCTTTAAAAAAAAAGAAAAAGAAATCATACTAGCTTAATTTGAATTAATCAAGCACCATCATTTAAAATGTTCCACATATTTCATATGTGAACAATTATGAGATAACTGATTCTCTTATTCTCCTCAAAATATTTTCAGACTATCATATAGTTTACTTTCAGTGTATACTTTATCAGTACTAAAATAATAAACAACAAATTCACTAAAAATATGAAACTATAATTGAAAATTAAAACAAAACTTAATGCAGGTATGAAATAGATATAAATAGATATAAATAAAATATATTAAGGCTATCTATTGATCTATATAGCATTAGGTGATCATAGATATTTCATTACATATGGAACAGTGTTTAAATAAAATAACAATTCATTTTCATGCTCTTTATTCTGTAAAAAAAAAAAAAAGTTGGTACTAGGCTGGGTTATTTAATACCTCACATAACAATTTCTTCTCAGAATAATGTATCACAAATATTTTGCATCTGATATTAGTCAATGAGGGTGATATTAGTTATTTTATATTTTCCCAGATTTTCAGGAAGCTCAGAGATATATTTGAGATTTGTTTATAATAAATATGTTTAGCTAGTCTATAAATATAATCCCAGAATTCTCCCCCACATGGTGTATTTTTTAATCCTTTTTTTTAATGTTTTATTTATTTATTCATGAGAGTCAGAGAGAGAGAGAGAGAGGCAGAGGGAGAAGCAGGCTCCCCGCCTAGCAGGGACCCCGATGCGGGACTCGATCCCAGGACCCTGGGATCATGACCTGAGCCGAAGGCAGACGCTTAACCATCTGAGCCACCCAGGCGCCCCTTTTAATCCTTGTTTGGGTGTATATTTTATTGCAAATACTTAAGTCCTTTATAGATCACACAGTACAGAAACAAACAAACAAAAAAACATTTATAAAAGACATATAAGCAATGTTCCTAAGGTGGTCAGAACTGGACATTTCACTAGAAGTGTTCCTGTAAGATGACTTAGTCCTTTATTAGCTCTCTCTCTAGTACCTAACACTTCATACTGTATGCCTCATCCCTCATTGTAATTATGTGTGCACTCCAGTACAATAACGGTAGTATTCTATTCTTCTCTTTTGATATAAAAAAGGAAGAAAATAGGTTTTTATTAATTTTGAAAAATATATAAATTAAAATCATAAAGAACGGAAATACACTGATACTCAGGTTAATGACAATAACAACAATAATAGCACTTGTATAGTTTCTCTCTTTATAGAAATTCCAGGGCTTCCCTTCTCTTCACAGTGAAGAATATAATGGCACAAATCAAATAAAAGGGGCCTTTTAGTATCAAACCTGTCAAAAACAGTGACACATTTTAATTCGTTGCCATTGTTGTCGAATCAGATTTGAATCCTTGTGTAAGAGAATCTTCTCCCAGGTGTATGACCTCAACTTCATCTGTGACTCACCCTCCTCTTAAACTAAATTCTCTGAGATAGTTCTCTAAGTTGACAAAGGTTACTACTTGCATTTTACTTTGAAAGTAAATATAACTATTTGGGTGAAGAAGAACCCGACATAATCTGTACTAATCAAGCTTGCTTTGGTTCCAATAGCACAACAGGAGGCTATTGGAAATCCCCCCACCCCATCCCTGTGCAGAATAATTAAGGCTGAGATTGGTTTGAATTCTTTTATAATTATCCCTCTCACCATGCAGTTGGGCTTGAGAACTTAATTACAACCATTTTCATGCCTATAATGCAGAAATGATCTCTCTGTTACGTACAGTTTGACAAGTCTTTAGAAAGATGTTAGGTGATGGTCCCGGGCTATATATATATATTCTCTCCCCTTGACAGTAGTTGAATGTCTATGAAGCAATTTTTAATGTTTCAGAAAGTATTTCAATAATTTCTACATAAGCACAGAGGAGAAACAGGTGAAACTATTCAAAGACTAGACTTTTATAACAAAGATGCTTAACATAAGGCTGGAAGTCTGTGCAAATCATCATAGATGTTATTGCTGAACGTATAGCAATTCGCATCTTCGAAATAGGTACATTTGGTTTACTTCTAAATGCAGGGAAATTTATTTTAACAACTTTCTTCTGCCTATAAAGTCACATTAAAACTTACTGTAAGAAAATTTAGTTTCAGAATGAACACCGATTTCCTAAAACACTGAAATTTTTATTGCAAAAATATAGGTAAAAAATTATTGAATAGTACTTGTGATTATAAAGCTGTATTGTTTTCAGGATAAGAAATAATGATTTTAATGTATTTTTCCTTAAAATGACCACTACTTTAAAACGTGCTGACCTGACATCGTGTTTGAATAATGTTTTTGGTTTTTGACAATGATCTTTATTTAGCATACTACATTTATGTAAGAAGTTGTACAATCTATGTGGATTGGAAATCCAACAGAATGGATTAAGCTTAAAATATAGCTCATTGTTTTATATAGTTTTAAATGACAATATTACTACAGTACAATTATCAATTTTTGAAGTCCCTCTTCCAAGCCTCTAGAACTTTTATTTCTGTTATCACACCCCTGGGACTAAGGATTTATAATGTAAATAGTGTGTTTTTTTTTTTTTTTCCTTTTTTCAGGGTCCTTATTTTGTTACTTTCTTCCTTTTAAACTATGCAAAGTCTGTTGAATTTACAGCTTTGTAACTACATCAGAATTCTTTTTAAGTGTAAATGGAATATCAACATGTTACTTCTAGGAAACTCTCAACTACCTAGAAATATTTAGGAAGGAAAATGTCACAATTTAAACACTTGGCCGGAGATCTTAGGGTTACTTTGAAGTACTTATGATGTCAATTTAATTTTGTCATAAATGAGCATAGAGGAGAAAGTAGTCACCATTCAAAATACAGCATTCCTATATTTTTAGGATTGCATTGAGGCCACATATGAACCCCGTTTTATCCAAACAATACAACTGCACTTCATTCAAAATTAATTCTCTAATCATTTTTTTTAAATAACTGAATGATCTCTCAGAGTCACGAAGACCTACCAAGTGAACCACATTTCCAACACAACCGTGCTGAGCAGCTGTCTAAAGTACTTGGGCAATGAACTGGTTTATATGTGTGTATACTTTAAGAGAGTTGGAGTGCTGAATCTAAAAAGACAAAGGTGAACAAGGAAGGTAGTTTTTATATAGTAATAGAAATAGTCATGGTGGGATCACTGTGGTAATAGGATAGTAGCTCAAAAAGGGAAAAATGAGAAACATGCAGCAGTCATAGGTCCATACGGCCAGGCAGACGTCAGAAAGTCGCTCTGTTTAAACACTGTGAATTGGGGGCGTCTGGGTGGCTCAGTCGGTTGGGTGTCTGCCTTCGGCTCAGGTAGTGATCCCAGGGTCCTGGAATCAAGTCCCGCATTGGGCTCCCTGCTCAGCAGGGAGTCTGCTTCTCCCTCTCCCTCTCCCCACTGCTTGTGCTGTCTCTCTCTCTCGTGCTCTCTCTCTCAAATAAATAAATAAAATCTTTAAAAAAATAAAAAAAAGACACGAATTGCGTGTAGAGTAGGGCAGTCCCGCTCCCAAGGATTGGTACTTCTTCATTCTCTGCTCTACTTTCTGAACTGTGGGTCCCACCCTCTGAGTCATTGCTGCTCTGAAGTAATTTCTTACTTAGAAAATATTTCGCCAGCTAGAGAAGTTGAAAGGAGAAAGAGCTTTAGTTTTCAATCAAGCCAAGTCCTTAGGTAAAAATATTTCCCTCAAATTTTCCTTGAAACTGGACAGTTCCTTCTTTGATACATTTCTGTCTTCCCAAATTTTATCAGACACAATTAAAAGAGACATTTGGCACTTTTTACATGCTGCCTGGAAGTCTTCATAGCCACTTCCACAGGCTCATTAGCTATATTTTCAAATTTCCCACATTACCATAGGCAACAGTGTTGACAAATATCCTGCCATGTTATAACAGGTGTCACTTTTTCTCAGTATTCAATAATTTCCTCGCTGCCTTTTAAGTTTCCAATAACAATGCCCTTGCTACTCTCAGGCCTTTTCCACCTTCCAATCTAGAACAAATACCAAATATATGAGATCTGGTACAATTTTTAAAAGTGTAGGAGTAGGTAACTGAGACGCCACTCCGTCTTACGGCTTATATTCGCAGGCCGACTTCCTGCGCATACTGCCTGCAGCAGAGACCTAAGTCTACATTTTTTGTTGAAAGACTGTTATTTGCCTTAAGTTCTCTAACCAGTAATTTAATTTTAGCTAGAGACTCTCCAGCCTCTGGCTAGTACTGACTTATAAATGCTTTCTATTACTTTCAGAAGCAATATTAATTTTCTTCTTCAAAATCTTTTCCAAAACATAGGTTATAGGTGAGGGCAAAATAAAATAATAAACACAAGAGAAATATTTTTAGACCATGAACATTTGAAAACAATATATCGGCTTCCACATAAATATGCCCATTCTACTTGAGTATAGCTTACGTTATTATTATTTGAAAATGTCATTTTTCATTGTTTATTCAAATCAGGACTCTTTTATAGTCAAGCCTATTCTATATCAAAGCACTAGAAGAGACAAGTTTGGCCTGGCCATAACTTGAGAGCTTCCTCTGTTCACACATTAACCTCTAAAAATTCATGTGCAACAATAGATTTCCATCTTTCCCCCAGTTTCTGAAACTACTCTGTGCACCCATTAATTCATGTAATGTTTTATCCTAGCCTAGCAATACCATCATGACATGAATTTCTTCCTTATCATGATTATATATCACAACTGGTTATTTCAAACTTTATCCTTCCAATCCTCTGAACTTCCTCTTCTCTTTCCATTGTTTTAGTGATGGAATTTGAAGACACCTGAAACTATAACATTATAACACTTTCTAATGTCATTTTTCTCTCTGAATCACTATTTATCTATTAAGTTAGAACCAATGCAAAGTCCCTACATTTCCTGATTTTTTCCATTTTTTAGCTTGATTCTGTAAAAATCAATACTTACTGATTCTTGTAATGTTTCATTAGTTAAAATAGTTGTTATTTAATTAAGCTATAATATAGCATATTATTTTGGTGTATAGTTTAGTTTTTGACTTCTTGAGATGAATATCTACATCCTTTATTTTCAGGATTTTTCCTTTTAATAATAAAGTATAAGTGTTCAAATTTTTCCTGAGTGAAACTTAAAGGAAACCATTTTATTGCTTTCTACATAGTAGTTGATCATTTCACTTTTATGACTTCTTTATTCTAAAGATTATAAAATATTTATTAATTTCAAGTTGCTAGCCTAGACTTCCAGGCATCACCCATTCTGAACTCCGTCTTACTGTGCCCTAGCCAATGCTAGACACAAAAGCAAATATTTTGGACCCTGGTACAGGGCCAACTACATGAGCACACAACTTACATTCAGAAAGACCTTATGTTTGGTTTAATGTTCAACTATGTTGCTGTCTTGAAATTCCTAATTTTGAATGAGGCCCAAATTTTCATATGAGGGGCTTAATACCTCAATTTGAATTAGAGCTACACCTACCTGGTTGAATTTCTCTTGTTCTCTGAACTAAGTGATTCTTGTTCCATCTGGGAGAGTTAGTATAGCGCCAGCACCCACTCCTTCTCATTGGGTGTCTTCTTGCAAGCAAACACCTATACATCTCATAATCCCAATATAAAACATTAATTGACAATTAACTGGCATAGGATATTAAAGAAACATTATCTAATCCTTTCTTTTATTTGACTTTTATTAAAACTCACAAATACGCAAACACATATTTCAGTTGCTCTATAATTACACTCAGATTAAATTGTTTCTAAAATCTTTTAATTTCCCTATGCCAATTAATGTTATATAAATGTTGTTGAGTCTCTAGAATAACCGAATTGACCTATCATTTGAACTTTAAAGTTTGCTATCAATCTAAATAGTTATGAGTATTTGATACAATGTAATATTTTGATTATATCAATTTACTATGGATCAATTTACCTAATTTATCATTTTGGTTTAAAAGTAGCTTTTATCAGAAACCCCTGGCTGGTCCCACGGAACCATCTACATTAAAGGAAATATAATATATGAAATATATTATGAATGCAAATTAAGCCTGAAGATAAATGACTACATATTCATATTTACTGGCTCTTTCTGACAAATGTTTGCTTTTTATAACAAATTTGTGTTGCAAAGTAACCTAAAGATAATTAGAAATATACTTTTAGTGTCCACTATTCAGGGTAGTAGCAAACCCTTAAAATAAGGAAAGAAATATGTGGCAATGAGATCTCAAAATTGTAAGTTATATAGTAACTAATCTTTGAATTACTTGGTAATATCAAGTATAATTATCAAGTAATTTGTAGGAACATGTAATTCCCTTGTAATTATAGAGCTATTACAGATGCCCTACAAAATAGGATGCTAGTACAGCCTTACCAATCTAGAATCATTGCCTTTTTTTTAACATTCACTGACTGAGATATTCATGAATGAAACATCTGACTCCTAAGTGAAAAGCTCCAGATGCATTATGTACAATAGCCATTCTTTCAATCAAAAGTATGGTTTATTCTCATCAGATGTAAAGAGGGATCCCTCCCATCATTGACTATAAAAACATGTTGAATTGCTATTCTCCATGTGTAATTATTATATGAAAAATGGCATAAATATACAAAAATGGTTTATAATCTTATATTTAGTCTTAACTTTCTCAAACTCTGCTTTGTGTACAGTTTTATAATTCTCTCTCATCAAAGAATATTTGAGACTGAGTGATTCAGTGTACTTTGCTGGAAATCTGCAAACAAATGAATAAATTTTCAGTGAGTGCCTTCAATAGAAACAACAATATAATGTAACATGAAGTAAAACTGTAAATTATAGCATTTTGAAATTAACAAAAAAACAAGTAGACAAAAGGTTCTGTCTGTTAGATTTACTTTTGTGTGTGAGCTACCTTTTCCCTGAGAGCATAGCCTCTCATAGTCCCTGGAATTATGTAGGCAACATAGCTCTATGTCTCATTTATTCCCATGTCTGGGCATTAAAACTACAGGATTGTGGCTACTGAGACTGGAAGTCACCCGAACCATCCAGAACTACTATAATGTCAGCTAATTCTCTCATTGTTCTGATTCTCAAGTCTCTCTTATTAGGCCAATAGGGATTTTACTTATTTTTTTTTTAAATGAGATCAGCTGTATATTTAAAAAATGATTCAGGTCCTTGAATCTGACCTACCACATTGCCGTAATTAGAAGTCTCTACATCGGTCCTCTGTGTTTAAATGGTGTACAAAAACACATACATGGATTATAGTTAAAAAAATCCTAAACCCAATTGGTTCCCTAACCAATAATTACTACTTAACCAGACTCTTTTAAACTTTGTTCACATATTCATTATTTGACCCTTAATATAAGACATTTGATAAAAAATTTATTTTTTTAAATTAAATTTTATTTCAGAAGCTCTGCTAAGGTTTTTTAATCCATCATTAATACATGAGTTTTTATTTTTATTGAAATATATTAGAAATATAACATTGTGTAAATTTAAGGTGTACGACATGTTAATTTAATGCACTTATATACTGTAATGTGATTGCCACTGTAGAAATAGTACCTCTATCATGTCATCTAAGCTTCATTTCCTTTTTTTTTTTTTTTTGTGGTGGGAACAATTAAGTCTTTTAGCAAGTTTGATGATGATAATACAATATTATTGTCTATATTCACTTTCATGTGTATTAGAACTCCAGAACTTATGTGTCTGTTAGTTGTGTTTGTACTCTTAACATTTCTGCTAGAGTTTTGAAGGACTGATTCTAAAAACAAAACAAAACAAAACAAAACAAAACAAAAAAACAATGAAGAGCTGTTGAAGCTCATGAAGCTCATGAAGAGCTTTGAAGAATTGAAGAACAATTAAGGAATGGTACATTTAGTAGGCTTTAATTGTAATGATCTAAAATGTTTATTTGTAGTCTACATTCATTTAAGTAATAGTAGGTTTTTTGAGTTATTTTATACCATTTTTTCAATGAACATTCTGTCTTATTATAATTATTGTTATTTCTGAATTTCAGTTTACATAATGTAAGATCAGTGAAGTAAATCACAAGACCTGAGATTTTTTCATAGTAAAAAATAATCATCAACTTGGAATGTATAAAACAGATACAACAGTAGCAAAGATAGGTTACTTGTCCTTGTTGTTTCACAAGATTAAAGAAAATGAGGACCAATGACTTGCTTAGTAACATGGGTCAGTGACAATGCTAGATATCGTGTATGGTCTTCTAACTCCCATTCATTTTTCTTTCTACCATATCAAGCTGATTCTAACCTTCAACTGTACTTAAAGTTAGCTTTTACTTATTTTATTTAAAGATAGCTTTTCAATTATTTATGCCTATTGATTACAGAAACAGAAGATTTAGAAGTAGAGGGACAGAAACACTGTGGATGATATTCTACCCAGGCCACGATAAATTATTATCCTGACCATGTTCTATTCTTTTTGATTTTTCCAAATATTTAGAATTCTGTAAGATTAATTTTATAGAAGAACGTGTCAGAATTTATTTACCTTTTCACTTTAGGAAGAGTAAGATTATACACATCCAATATACAAAATGAGATCAGATATCCAAATCTGAATGAAATGCAGAATGTTACATGTTTGACCCCCATTACTTTATACTATGGTTTCTTTTCATTTGCACTAAAATATAATATACAAATTATATTTAACATAATTTATAGTATTTAAAAATAATTGTTTAAAACGTATGTGCAGATTATTTACATTTTATTTAATTTTACCAGAGGTTATACATTTTCACATAAAGGTCATAGAACATTAATTGTGACATTTTTCAAATTATCAGCCTAATGAAGTGGAGAGTGTTGAAACTAAAAATGCCTGGATTCTAAATCTAGTTCTAAAACTAAGTATGCGTATGAATTTTGAGAAGCTATTTAACCTAGTCTTTCTCTCACTTTTGCAAAACAATTCCCATTCTTACTCCAAACCATTTGAAAAATGATAAAATTGGACTAAATGACCTGTAAGGTTCCAAGTCTAATGTACTATGATTTTAATGCATGTGCATGTAATACATTTCTACGCAGCTAAGATACATTGGTATTCAGTGTGTTACAAGGTTCCCAATTCTTATTTATAAGACATAGATTCAGGGTAATGTAGTGTGGCAGGAAATACATAATAAATACATGAATGAATAATGCAGAGTCCTTGATCCTTAACCCTTGCCAACATCTCTCATTAATTGAATGGCTAATTTTGAAGTAAGCAACAAATACAGTATCTGGTTCATTCAATTTAACTTTTAAATGAACAGGCTCCTACTGAGAACTTAAAATATAACAATTTATTACCTAAAACAAAGCATTATGTCCACAACCTTCAGATCTTACCCTTTTTTTTTTAAATCTTGCTATGTTCATTTAGGGGAAATCTAGATCATATTTATATCCCATTCCACCACAGAGCTTTACTACCTATTCCCACCCATCATACAACCATAAAGAGAACAAAAGACAATGCTTATTAATGAAACATGTAAATGTTTTCTCAAAGTGGAGTAAGAAATAAAATAAAACGAATTTGTATAAATAATATTATCTCTGGGGTTGAGTAGTTAAGAAACACACTTTTTTCTGATTTAATAAAACATTTAATCAGTAAAAAATACTGACAAATGCCTTAATACTGGCTAGTTAGAGATTATGCAATTTATTTTCTCAAGTTCAGTCACACTATGAAATTTATAATTTTAGCTGAGCCTCATGAGTTATAGCTTCACCCTTTATTCCTCCCTCTATTTCATCCACTTAAATGTAATCTATGAAGCAAAGCTATATCATTTCATAGAGAAAGTGTTCACTGTGTATCCCAAGATGATACTACTCTTAGTGTCTCTGGTTAAATGTGAATTTGTCTTAATATGTTAGCATGTTCATTAGAAGACAGAGAATGGCTGTTTAGTTTGATCTCCCCACCAAAATATTCATTCAGAAACAAAACAAACAATTGAAAGAGTTGCCCTGAACTTAAATAACTTAAGAAAGTAACTTTACTCCATTTTAAAATTTTTATATTTTGTCAAATTATAAGAACTTTATGCATGCTAAATAAAATTATTTTGTTAAATATTTTATAAATATTTTTTCATAGTTTGTGTTTTGTCTACTCATTTTCTCACTGCCATTTTTTAAATAAATTTTTTTATCAGGACAGTTTTAGATTTTTTTTTAAGATTTATTTATTTATTTGAGAGAGAGAGACGTATATTTGTTACAGTTAATGAACCAATATTGATGCATTATGACTAACTAAAATCCATACTTTATTCAGATTTCCTTAGTTTTTACCTAGTATCTTTTTTCTCTCTAGGGATCCCATTTGGGGTACCCACATTATATTTAGTTGCCATGTCTCAAAGCTAAGGCTCCTCTTGACTGTTACAGTAGCTCAGACTTTTCTTGCTTTTGATGATTTTCACAGTTTCGAGGAGTGCTCCTCCGGAACTTTGTAGAACATACCTCAATTATGATGATTTTCTCATGATTTGCTTTGTTATAGATTTTTGGAAGCAAGATCACAGAGGAAAAGTGCCATTCTTATTACCTCATATTCAGAGTATATGCTATCAATATGATTTATCACTATTGATATTGACCTTGATCCCCTAGCTGAGGAAGTATTGGTCAGGTTTCTGGACTGCAAAGTTATTCTTTTTCTCTCCTTCTCATACTGCACTCTTTGGAAAGAAGTCATTATGTGAAGCTCACACTTAAAGAACAGACACTAATAAGGACAGATTATCTCTACAGATATCTTTGAATATCTGTATATGTATATTGCTTAAAATTGTTCTCCTCTGGAGAGATTTCTCTGTTCCTTCCACTTATATTAGTGGTAAAAAATATGTAACATAAGTTTTACCATTTTAACCATTTTTAAGTGCCATGAGCTCAGTGACATCAAGTACGTTCATGTTGCTCTGTAACTATCACGGCAACTATCTCTGGAACTTTTCGTTATCTTCCTCATCTGAACCTCCATACCCATTTAACACTGAATCTCAATTCTGCTCTGCCTTTAGCCCTTGGCATCACCATTCTGCTTTCTCTTTCTATGAATTTGACTCTTCTATGTACCTCATATAAATGGAATCATGTAGTATTTGTCCTTTTGTGACTACTTTATTTCACTTAGTGTAATATCTTCAAGTTTCATCCATATTGTGCCATTTGTCAGAATTCTTCCTTTTTAAGGTTGAGTAATATTCCATTGTACGTATATACCACATTTTGCTTATCTATTTATCTGTTGATGGACAGTCAGGTTGCTTCTACCTGTTGACTATTGTGAATAATGCTGCTATGAACATGGGTGTGCAGATATCTGTTTGAGTCCCTTTTTTTTTTTTTTTTTTTTTTTTTTTAAAGATTTTATTTATTTATTTGACAGAGAGAGACACAGTGAGAGCAGGATCACAAGCAGGGGGAGTGGGAGAGGGAGAAGCAGGCTTCCCGCTGAGCAGGGAGCCCGATGCGGGGCCCGATCCCAGGACCCTGGGATCATGACCTGAGCCGAAGGCAGACGCCTAATGACTGAGCCACCCAGGCGCCCCTGTTTGAGTCCCTTTTGATTCTTTTGAATATATACCCAGAAGTGTAATAACTGGTAATTTTATGGTTTTTTTTTTTTAATTGCCATACCATTTTCAATGGTGGTTGTACTATTTATGTTCCCACCAGTTGTAAAATTTTTATATTCCCAAATTGGAAAGGGTTCCAATTTCTCCTTATTTTCTGTAACACTGGTTTTCTTTTTCTATCCTCATGGGTGTGAATTCGTATCCCATGGTGGTTTTGATTTGGATTTTCCCCATTTCCCTAATGATTAGTCATGTTGAACACCCATTCCTGTCCTTATTGGCCCTCTGTATATTTTCTTTGGAGAAATGTCTCTTTATGTCCTTTGCCCATTTTTTAATCATGCTTGTAGGACTTCTTTATATATTCTGGTCATTAATCCCTTCTCATATATAAACTTAGAAAGTAAATTCTCCCTCTTGATAAGTAGCATTTTTACTTATTGATAGTGCCTTTTGATGCACAAAACTTTTTTTTTAAATGTTGATGAAGTCAATTTATCTATTTTTTCTTCTGTTGCCTGTGCATTTAGTGTCATAGCCAAGAAATCATTGCCAAATCCAATGTCATAAAGCTTCCCCCCATGTTTTCTTCTAAGAATTTTATAGTTTTTAACTCTTTATGGCATTGATCCATTTTGAGTTAGTTTTTGTGTATAGTGTAAGACAAAGAGCCAACTTCATTATTTTGCATGTGGATATTCAGTTTTCCCAATACCTTTTATTGAAAAAAATTGTCCTTTCCTCATTAAATGGTTTTGGAGCCCATGTTGAAAGTAACTTGCCCATATATATGAATGTTTTTTCTGGGATTATCTATTCTATTCCATTGGTCTGTCTCTCTCTCTATATATATATATATTTATGTTGAGACCACACTTTAGTAAGTTTGATATCAAGAAGTGTGAGACCTACAACTTTTTTTTTTTTTTAAAGATTGTTTTGGCTTTTGGGGCATTTCTTGAGATTCCATACTAATTTTAGTATGGACTTTTCTGTTTCTGCAAAAAATGTTAATATTTTGATAAAAAAATTGCATTGAATCTGTAGATCACTTTGGGTAGTATTGACATTTTATTAATAATATTGTCTTACAATCTGTAAATATTAAATGTCTTTCCATTTATTTGTGTTTTTTGTTTGTTTGAGCAGTGGTTTATAGTTTTCTGTGTGTAAGTCTTTTCCTTCCTTGGATATTTATTTTTTGATGCTATTGTAAATAAGATTGTTTCCTTAATTTCCTTTTCAACATGTTTGTTGTTAGTGTAGAGAAATGCAGCTGATTTTTATATGTTGAATTCCCATCCTGCAACTTTGCTGAATTTGTTTACAAGTTCTAACAGTGGAATCTTTAGTGTTTTCTACCTACAATATCATAAAATCTTCAAAGAAATATAATTTTACTCCCTTTCCAATTTGGATGCCTAGGTTCTATTTTTTGTTTTTTGTTTTTTTAAGTTTTACAAAAGATAAAATGAGATTCAAAAGTGTTAAGTGATTTGCCTGAGGTCACCCACTAACAGATGCCAGAGTTCCAGCTGGCCCTAGAGATGGGGCATCTTGCACTACACTAAACTGTCCTCTACCATCGCCATTCCCTGGTCATGTCATTATAACAGCTGAAACAAGAAGGCAGGCCCTCTCTCAGCTGGCTTCTGGCTGTGGATGTGCTGTTGAGTCCCTCTGTCACCTGACCTGTTTGACCTCAGCTGTGCATCTGACTCAAAAATTTTCAAGGTCCCTGACAATTATTACAAAACACCATGAACATTTCTTTGAGGACTATAAATAAATACATTTTAGAGAGTAGACAAATTTATAGATCTGTGAATAATGCGTCTGATTTGAAAAAAAAGTCGGTGTTTAATTTTTAAAAATCCATTTGGCTAATAGCTTCACACCAATACATTCATTTTTAAATACAAATGTTCACTAAATTCGTTCTAGAGGGGAGGGGGGTGGGAGGATGGGTTAGCCCGGTGATGGGTATTAAAGAGGGCATGTTCTGCATGGAGCACTGGGTGTTATTCGCAAACAATGAATCATGGAACACTACATCAAAAACTAATGATGTAATGTATGGTGATTAACATAACATAATAATAATAAAAAAAAATTGTATATGAATCAAGCAGCCTGCTAGGTTTTAGGGAGATAGAAATGAAGACGTTATGGCTTCTGATCCCTGGAGGTTGATGATTTAATATGGGAGAAAGGTATATAAAGAGTAACCACACAATTCTATGAGTACACACTTCAGTTAGAATAATTTCAGTTAAGGGGCGCCTGGGTGGCTCAGGCAGTTAAGCCTCTGCCTTTGGCTCAGTTCATGGATCCCATGGTCCTGGGATTGAGCCCCACATCTGGTTCTCTGCTCAGCAGGGAGTCTGCTTCTTTCTCTTCCACTGTGTTCTCTCCAGCTGTCTCTCAAATAAATAAATGAAACTTTTATATAAAAAAAGAATCATTTCAGGGGCACTTGGGTGGCTCAGTTGGTTAAGCGACTGCCTTCAGCTCAGGTCATGATTCCAGGGTCCTGGGATCGATCCCCGCATCGGGCTCCCTGCTCAGTGGGAAGCCTGCTTCTCCCTCTTCCACTCCCCCTGTTTGTGTTCCCTCTCTCGCTGTCTCTCTCTCTCTCTGCCAATTAAGTAAATAAATAAAATCTTAAAAAAAAAAAAAAAAGAATCATTTCAGTTAAGAAACTTAAAACCCAGGGGCGCCTGGGTGGCTCAGTCAGTTAAGTGGCTGCCTTCGGTTCAGGTCATGATCCCAGCGTCCTGGGGTCGAGCCCGCATCGGGCTCCCTGCTCAGTGGGGAGCCTTCTTCTCCCTCTCCCTCTACCTGCCGCTCCCCCTGCTTGTCCTCTCTCTCATTATCTCTCTCTGTGTCAAATAAATAAATAAAAAGCTTTAAAAAAAAAAAAGAAACTTAAAACCCAACTCAAGTAAATTTGAACCATAAAGGAATTTATTGCTTTACATCATTGAAAACATCCTGAGACTGTTTCATTTTAAAAGCATGGCTTAATCATCTACCTGCTTCCTTTTCTTGTTATTTGTTTACCTCTACCTTCTGTTGTGTCTCAGATCAGTCCTCAGGATAGTTTCCTTTTCAGTAGCAAAGTTTCTAGGGCACTTGAAGCCTCCCATCTGCACACCAAATGGTTTCAAAGCAAGAATTAGAAAGATTTCTTCTCTCATCCTTTGAACTGAAACAGCCTTAATCTGCAAAACGATGACTTCATCACAGCAATAACTGTGACCAGAGTATTGAGATAGCTCTGAATAATATGCAAATCAGGATCCATCCCAGGAGATGAAGATGGGATTGTTCACGTCCAACACAATAGTATAACATATTGTGTCAGGTTGGAGTTATGCTAAGTGTAACCACTAAGTGCACACTAGTGTTACAATATAGGAACAGGTATAATGTAATTTTGAAGGACAGAGGAGTACAAATAATTGTGCATTGAAAACTTTACATTTTTCATACAAAAATGTTGAGGTGACAGTAAGGATGTCACCTGCCAGGTTAATCCTATCAAATGGAAGAGAAAGAAGAAACTGCACATAGGAAGAAACTTAGTGATGGGCATTGTTGAACTTGTATTATTATAATATTATGTGAAAATAAAATAATAAAAACCTTCATGTTTTATCCAGGCCTGTCTATAAAGGTAGCAGAAACATTGAAGGCATTTAAAGTGTTCGCATTAAGTATTTTGTTCTATTCTGGCTTTGATGTGTTTCTTATTAAGTTCAGATGACATATTAAGGACCATGTACTGTATGTTTGTGAAATGCAATGTGCATGTTAGGATGATCTATAAGAAAGGGCATGAGAATATGCCTAAAATGTCATCAAATCTATCTCATTCAGCCATTCATCTTGTTGCTTGGATGAAACAGAGATAGATTAAAAGGTGATTTAAAGGAGTTGTAAAAATTTAAACAGAAAGAATAGGGACAATATAAGGTCATAATCATGAAATATAATCAGATTCCAGTAGATTATTTCTGGACGATAAGAAGATTATAGACTATAATAAGCCTGATAGAACTTTTTCATTCTTTCTAGTGCCTTTTCTTTATAGAGTTCGCAATCATATAGGCAACTAGTTTTTTCTTTTATTAACTAATGAATCCATTTGGCATTTTATACTACTATAATCTACCCTAAGATTAAGAAATAGAATGTTACTTTAAGACCACCAAATTTTAACTAGTTGACAGTTTGTAATGGCAGTTTTAAAACCAAAATAATGGGGATAGTAGATGTTCATTTACTGTTGCATATGATGTAACAGTATCTTGGCTTTTCTCAGGATAATTTTTAAGATTACTAACAGACCAAGAGGGAATGTTTAAACATAAAATTAAAAAAAACTTATTTGATGAAACTTCATTGAAATCAGTGGTTCAGTTTCAATATCACAGTAAAAATGGAATTTGTTTGTTGTAATATTCCAATTTTGATTGTTTTCAAATACTTTATTTGGAAAATTTTCAAATGTAAAGTTGAATTTTACTCTGAACACTCATATATTCATTACCTAGAGTCAACCATTAACATTTTACTAGATTTGCTTTGTACACATATCTATCCACTTATCTATCCTTATTTCCATTCATTATTCTATTTTTCTTTTTGAGGCATTTCAGAGTAAGTTACAGACATCTGTACAGGTTACCCTGAAGAATTCAGCTTATATGTCATTAATTATTTTTTACACTCTTTGTTTAAAATTATTTCTAGGTAAAATTTACACACAATGAAATTCATAAATATTAAGTGTACCATTTCATATGTTTTAACAAATGAATACACTTGTGCAAAGCAAACCTTTATCAAGTTATAGAACGTTATTATTAAGCCAGAACACTCTTTCATGCTCCTTCTTAAGGAGCACGAAATACCCTTACCAGTGAAGGGTAAAAGTACATGGGACGAAGTTCAGGAGAAATTAAACCCAAGCCTCCAGGTGTCCTCTCCCAGTGAAGGTACAGGGATGTGCTTAATTGTCCCAGCAATGATGTATGATAACACACAGGAAGTGTTGCCAGTCAGGTGAGCTCACCCAAGCCTTGGTGTCCAGGAATTGTATTAGGGATCAGTCATGAAGGCATGAAGTAGGCATGAAGCACCTGCATGACTGATTTCAGTTATTCTAACTCCAGGCCCCCAGAGCAAATACATACGTTCAACATATAGCACATTGTAAGAGTAAATTATTTAATCAAATTTGTGCAACATAGCTCAAGGTATCAGACAAACAAAAATGCTTATTTCTGGATGTCATATTCTATTCTATTTCTCTATTTGTCAGTCTAATTGCCAGTACCACACTATTTTGATTCATGAAGCTTTATAGTAAGCCTAGAAATCAATTATTTTTTAACTTATTTTATTTAAATTCAATAGTTAACATATAATGTATCATTAGTTTCAGATGTAGAGTTCAGAAATTCATCAATTGCATATAACACCCAGTGCTCATTACATCACGTGCCCTCCTTAATGTTCATCACCAAGTTACCCCATCAACCCACCGCCACCCCCTTCCATCAACCCTCAGTTTGTTTCCTATACTTAAGAGTCTCTTATGGTTTGTCTCCCTTTCTGATTTTGTCTTGTTTTATTTTTCCCTCCCTTCCTCTATCATCCTCTGTTCTGTTTCTTAAATTCCACATATAAGTGAAACCATATGATAATTGTCTGTCTTTCTCTGGTTGAATTATATCGCTCAGCATAATACCCTCCAGGTCCATCCACCTTGATGTAATGGTAAGATTGCATCCTTTCTGATGGTTGAGTAATATTCCATTGTGTGTGTGTGTGTGTGTGTATAAATATATATAAATATATAATAAAAATAAAAATATAATATATAAATATAACATATATAAATATATATATAATAAAATATATATGATATAAATATATATAAATATATCACATGTTTTTTATCCATTCATCTGTTGATGGACATCTGCGCTCTTTCCATAATTTGGCTATCGTGGACATTGCTTCTATAAACATTGGGATACAGGTGTCTCTTCAGATCACAACTTTTGTATCCTTTGGGTAAATACCTAGTGGTGCAATTGCTGGGCTATAGGGTAGCTCTATTTTTAACTTTTTGAGGAAACTCCATACTTGAAATCAATTATTGTAAGTCATTCAACTATGCTGTTCTTTTGCAAAATTGCTTTGAATATTATAGAATTTTGCATTTCCATATAAATTTGAAAATCACTTTGTAAATTTCTCCACATAGTCATTTTTTAATGGTTTCTATCTCTCTGCTTTGATTTCCTAACTTTTCATTCATTCTAAACATATTTTCTTTTTTATTATTCAGCATAGTTCCTTTAAAATTTGTGTGTTAATTCCAACATCCGGGTTATCTTGTATGCTAATTCCAACATCTGGGTTATCTTGGTGTCCATCTCAATTGATTATCTTTTCTCTGAAGAATGAGAACATATTAGTTTTTCTTCACATTGTGAAGTAGTTTAGGATGCACACTGGAGATTGTAAATGTTATGTTTTAGAGATTATGGATTCCGTTATGCTCTGAAGAACTTTTTTTCTGCCCATTTAGTCTGCAATTTATTTAGTTGAAATCACACTGCAAAATCTGCCTTTGAATGGTAGCTCAATTCTTGGTTGAGTTATTTCATCTTTAGAGGAAATGCTTGGAGTCTACCTCATAATGTCCTTGTTCTAGAAACTTGGACATAGTTTATAACCTCAATTTGGGTATCTTCTCCCTTTCTTGCGTTTTCTTGTACACTATGTGCTCTCATTTACTAACAACTGTGGCTTTCCCAAAATCTTTCCTCTGGTCTGTCTTTCAGATCAGTAAGACAATGTATTTTCTATTGAAGTTTTGGCTACCATTCATGCAACCATCTTGAACTGCCTTCAGTCTAATAGCTAGAGTAAATGAGAGACTTTATTCATGTTATTTCATTCTTCCTACTATAGACTATCCTTCAGAATCTGTCCATTTGGGGTCTTTGGGTATTGTTGTTGTTGTTGTTGTTTTTTCTCTCTCATTTACATTTGGTCCAGAGTTTATATTTTCATCTGTAGTGGATCATTCAGAGAGGAGCTAGCTTGGAAATTACCAGAAGTCAAACCTCTTCAGGAATTTAGGATTATAGACAAGGAATAATCTGTTTAGATGGCCATGGGTTTTTTTAGCAAAAAAAAATCTGTCATTGTCTTGGAAGTGACACTGCATAATCTGTATTACTGAGGTTTAAAATACATTCCAGTAAATCTTATTCTTAAAAAAAGGTAGTTCAATGGTTCTTTCATGCATTTTATGCCCAATCCCACTGAAAACCCCACTAAAATGTCAGTAATTGGTTAAATTACATAACCATGCACAAATACAATTTCCTGTATACAAATTTACTTAAAACTATCAATTTATGTGTGGCAATTCTCTATCCTCTGCTTTACTCATCTAGTTAATCAAAGATTTTCCAAATGCCAGGATATTAGACAAAATGTATGTAAAGAAAAAATGTTGTAATAAAAAAGTAAAAATTGGGTTAAGCAAAAGCCTACAGTCCAACAGGGAAGAATTCCAGCTTTCTTACCATTGTTAGCTCTCAGATGCTAGAAGTCAGGTGAGCTATCAGGATCCGATCTAAATCAGACTCATACATGGATGGGACTGGAGGAGATTATGTTAAGTGAAATAAGTAAAGCAGAGAAAGTCAATTATATGGTTTCACTTACTTGTGAAACTTAAGGGATAGCATGGAGGACATTAGGAGAAGGAAGGGAAAAATGAAGGGGGTGAAATGGGAAGGAGAGATGAACCATGAGAGACTATGGACCCTGAGAAACAAACTGAGGGTTTTAGAGGGGAGGCGGATGAGGGGATGGGTTAGCCCAGTGATGGATATTAAGGAGGGCATGTACTGCATGGAGTACAGGGTGTTATACGAAAACAATAAATCGTGGATCACTACGTCAAAAGCTAATGATGTATTGTATGGTGACTAACATAACATAATAAAATAAAATTAAAAAAATAAATCAGACTCATACAAATCACAGATTTTACCTAATATCAAGATTTACTAAATAATTTGAATGATACAAGCAGTAAAATAGCTCAGACATTAAAAAAATCTCAGCAATAAAATAGGCAGTGAGGTGTCTGGGATATTAAGAGTAGCACCCAGAGTCCTTTCCCATTTGGTCCACAACACTCAAGTGCAGAATAAATGAGACCACTATATGGGATTCACAGGCTCACCCACAGAGGGGACATTAAAATTATCGCAAATCTCCACATTTTGCCTCAGACTTGTTGTCTATGTGACATTCTCCAGAGAGCAATGCATCATAGACCCTTGGTTATTATTTATTCTAGATAATATTTAGCTGGAAACATCCACCTATGTCCATGAGCTTCTAACCAGATTCAAATAGATTTATCTTAAATATAAATGGAGGTTTCCAGATCATCAGACATTTGAGAAAAGTCTCTAATATAAGACAGCAGCAGTAACAACAACAAATAAGACAGCAACACCAAACCAATCAAAAAGAAAAACTGAATTGAATGTAAACAGATGCAATCAGGAGAGTCAGAAAAAAAAAAAAAAAAAAGAC
Organism: Phoca vitulina; assembly: GCF_004348235.1. Lineage (NCBI taxonomy): Eukaryota > Metazoa > Chordata > Mammalia > Carnivora > Phocidae > Phoca > Phoca vitulina. Next base: position 46,964,084 of record NW_022589706.1, read on the forward strand.
TTAGAAAAATACTCAGAGATGGAGATGTTTCAACTGAGAACCAATGCCAGGATGAAATGAAAAAGAAATATTCAGAAAATAAGAAATGTCTATTAAAAGTAAAAATGTTATTACTGTAACTAAAAAAAAATCAATAGAAAATTTAGAAGATAAGGTTTAGGAAATTATTCAAAAGACAGAAGAAAAAAAAAATTGGATAATATAACATGAAATCTACTGATCCAGTTCAACACTGCCCTGAAATTAAAAGCACAAGAAAAAGAAGGAAGGTGATGATTACATAAATAACATAAAAAAAATTTCCCCAAATAATATAAATCACCCAGACAACAAAGAAAAAGAACAAAAAGAATCCTTAATCAGGATTCCTTAAACATTTTCTCAAATGTTTAGAATATTAAGATTAATTAATAGACCTTAAAAACTCTCCAGAAGATAAAGATAGGACAAATATAAAGGGTCAGTGTCAAAAATTAGAGCATTAATAAGTCATTGGGTACAATAATCACATTTCAGTTACTAATGCATAAAAACCAACTTTACATTAAGAAGTTACTTAACTAGAGTATATGATCTACATAAAGAAAGGCATGAACTGGGGCACCTGGATGGCTCAGTCGGTGGAACCTGCCATTCTTGATCTGGGGTCGTGAGTTCAAGTCCCACACTGGGCCTAGAACTTACTTTAAAAAAAATAATAAAGCAACATCAGATCTGTCTCTTAAATACCATGTTTATGTAAAAATCCAATGTTCTCTAAAAAAAAGGAAATAATGAAGGCATTAACTAAAACTTCAAAATATGGAACCCAGAAATTTTGTGTCCAATCAGGATACAGATGAAGGAATTTCAAGGATGATGATGAGAGAGGTTCCAGGGTAAAAATGAGTAGTAAACAGTAGTATAAATAGGTAGTAGAAACTCCAGTATAAACTGGAATAGATGTGATATATTTCAATGTTTGGTTGAGGGTTTTGTGGGGATCTAAAGAAATGACCCTATAAAGAGCAATTGGGTAAGAAAATAGTGATAAATAGGTGGAAATTAAGAAAGCAAAGAGAAAAGCAGCAAATAAAATCAGAAGAAACAAACATTGTAAAAGGATGAAATGAAAGCATAGTACACTATGTAGCTATTATTTGAATTAATATTTACATAGTCATAATATTTTTTTCACACTCCTATTCTTAATTAGCACAATGTCTATAGTCTAGAATCTCAGGGACAAGATGTAAAAATCCAGTCTTCAATGATTGTCTCAATCAATTAATATTTCTTTTTTTTAATTTCAATAAAATTAATGTTTAGTGTTATATTAGTTTCAGGTGTACAATGTAGTGAATCAATAGTTCTGTACATTACTCAGTGCTCATCATGGTAAGTGTACTCTTAATCCCCTTCTATTTATATTTCTATTTCTCCCATCTCCCCACCTACTTCCCCTCTGGTAACTACCAGTTTGTTCTTTATATTTAAGAGTCTGTTTTTTGGTCTCCCTTTTCTTTGTTGTTTTGTTTTGTTTTTTAGGTTCTGCATATGAGTGAAATGATACAATGTTTGTCTTTCTCTGACTGGCTTATTTTATTTAGCATTATACTCTCTAGATCTATCCATGTTGTTGCAAATGGTAAGATTTCATTCTTTTTTTGTGGCTGAGTAATATTCCATTCTGTGTGTGTATGTATGTGTGTGTGTGTGTTTGTCTGTGTGTGTACCATTTCCCCTTTATCCATTCATCTATCAATGGGCACTTGTGTTGCTTCCATAATTTGGCTATTATAAATAATGATGCAATAAACATAAAGGAGCATGTATCTTTTCGAATTAGTGTTTTTGTACTCTTTGGGTAAATAACCAGTAGTGGAATTTTGGGATCATATGGTAATTCTATTTTTAGTTTTTTGAGGAACCTCCATACTGTCTTCCTGTGGCTATATCAGTTTGCATTTCCACCAACAATGCACAAGGGTTCCTTTTTCTCCACATTCTTGTCAACACTTGTTTCTTCTGCTTTTGATTTTAGCCATTCTGACATGTGTGAGGTGATATCTCATTGTGGTTTTGATTTGCATTTTCCTGATGATTAGTGATGTTGAACATCTTTTCATGTGTCTGTTAGATATCTGTATGTCTTCTTTGGAGAAATGTCTGTTCACATTTTTTAATTGGATTATTTGTTTTTTTTTTTTGGTGTTGAGTTGTATAAATTCCACATGTATATATTTTTAATTTAAATTCAATTAATTAACATTTTGTGTTAATTAATTAAACACTAATAAGTTTCAAGGGAGAGGTCAGTGATTCATAATTCTTATATAATACCCAGTACTCATTACATCATGTGCCCTCCTCAATATCCATCACCCAGTTACCCCATTCACCCACCCACTCCCACCCCCTCCAGCAACCCTCAGTTTGTTTCCTATGATTAAGAGTCTCTTATGGTTTGTCTTCCTCTCTGATTTTTCCTGTTTTATTTTTCCCTCCCTTCCCTCACAATCCTGTTTTGTTTCGTAAATTCCACATAGGAGTGAGATCATATGATAATTGGTCTTTCTCTGATCGACTTATTTCACTTAGCATAATACCCTCTAGTTCCATCCACATCATTGCAAATGGCAAGATTTCATTTTTATTTATTTATTTATTTATTTTTGATGGCTGAGTAGTATTCCATTGTATGTTCGACATCTGGGCTCTTTCCATAGTTTGGATATTGTGGACATTGGTGTTATAAACATTGGGGTGCATGTGCCCCTTCGGATCACTACATTTGTATCTTTGGGGTAAATACTTAGTAGTGCAATTGCTGGGTCTATTTTCAAATTTTTGAGGAATCTACATACAGTTTTCCAGAGTGGCTGCACCAGCTTGCATTCCCACCAACGGTGTAGGAGGGTTCCCCTTTCTCTGCATTCTCGCCAACATCTGTCATTTCCTGACTTGTTAATTTTAGCCATTCTAACTGGTGTGAGGTGGTAGGTATCTCATTGTGGTTTTGATTTATATTTTCCTGAGGCCGAGTAATGTTGAGCATTTTTTCATGTGTCCATTAGCCATTTGTATGTCTTCTTTGGAGAAATGTCTGTTCAGGTCTTCTGCCCATTTCTTAATTGGATTATTTGTTCTTTGGGTGTTGAGTTTGATAAGTACTTTATAGATTTTGGATACTAGTCCTTTATCTGATAAAACATTTGCAAATATCTTCTCCAATTCTGTTGGTTTTCTTTTGGTTTTGTTGACTGTTTCCTTTGCTGTGCAAAAGCTTTTTATCTTGATGAAGTCCCAATAGTTTACATTTTTGTCTTTATTTCCCTTCCTTGGAGACCTGTCTAGCAAGGTGTTGATGTGGCCAAGGTCACAGAGGTTGTTGCCTGTGTCCTCCACTAGAATTTTGATGGATTCGTGTCTCACATTTAGGTCTTTGATCCATTTTGAGTCTATTTTTGTGTATTGTGTAAGAAAATGGTCCAGTTTCATTCTTCTGCATGTGGCTGTCCAATTTTCCAAACATCATTTGTTGAAGAGACTATCTTTTTTCCATCCGATATTCTTTCCTGCTGTGTTGAAGATTGGTTGTCCATAGAATTGAGGGTCCATTTCTGGGTACTCTGTTCTGTTCCATTTATATATGAGTCTGTTTTTGTGCCAGTACCATACTGTCTTGACAATTACAGCTTTGTAATACAACTTGAAGTCTGGAAGTGTGATGCCACAGCTTTGGTTTTCCTTTTCAACATTCCTTCGCCTATTTGGGGTCTTTTCTGGTTCCATACAAATTTTACAATTGTTTGTTACAGCTCTGTGGAAAATGTTGATGGTATTGTGATAGAGATTGCATTGAATGTGTAGATTGCTTTAGATAGCATAGACATTTTAACAATATTTGTTCTTCCAATCTATGAGCATGGAATGTTTTTCAATTTCTTTGTGCCTTTCTCAGTTTCTTTCATAAGTGTTGTATAGTGTTTTGGAGTACAGTTCCTTTACCTCTTTGGTTAGGTTTATTTTTAGGTATCTTATGGTTTTGGTGCAATAGTAAATGGTGTAGATTCCTTGCTTTCTCTTTCTTCTGTCTCATTGTTAGTGTATAGAAATGCAGCTGATTTCTGTGCATTGATTTTATATTCTGCCACTTTGCTGTCTTCCTGTATGAGTTCTAGCAATTTTTGAGTGAAGCCTTTTGGGTTTTTGACATAAAGTATCATATCATCTGCAAAGAGTGAAAGTTCGACTTCTTCTTTGCTGACTTGGATGTGTTTTATTTCTTTTTGTTGTCTGATTGCTGAGGCTAGGACTTCTAGTACTATGTTGAACAACAGTGGTGTTAGTGAACATCCTTGACATGTTCCTGACCTTAGGAGAAAAGCTCTCAGTTTTTCCCTTTGAGGATGGTATTCACTGTGGGTTTTTCATAGATAGCTTTTATGGTATTGAGGTATGTACCCTCTATCTCTACACTGTGAAGGGTTTCCATCAAGAAAGAATGCTGTACTTTGTAAAATGCTTTTTCTGCATCTATTGAGAGGATCATATGGTTATTGTCCTTTCTTTTATTAATGTATTGTCTCACATTGATTGATTTGCAGGTGTTGAACTACCTTCTCAACCCAAGAATAAATCCCACTTGGTCGTGGTGAATAATCCCTTTAATGTACTTTGGATTCTATTGGCTAGTATCTTGGTGAGAATTTTGGCATCTATGTTCATCAGGGATATTGCTCTGTAATTCTTTTTGGTGGGGTCCTTGTCTGATTTTGGGATCAAGGTATGGCTGGCCTCATAGAAAGAGTTTGGAAGTTCTCCTTCCCTTTTTATTTTCTGAGACAGCTTCAGAATAATAGGTATTAATTCTTCTTTAAATGTTTGGTAGAATTCCCCTTGGAAGCCATCTGGCCCTGGACTCTTGTTGCTTGGGAGAGTTTTGATTACTGCTTCAATTTCCTTGCTGGTTATGGGTCTGTTCAGGTTTTCTATTTCTTCCTGTTTCAGTGTTGGTAGTTTATATGTCTCTAGGAATGCATCCATTTCTTCCAGATTGCCTAATTTGTTGGCATATAGTTACTCATAATATGTTCCTGTAATTGCCTGTATTTCTTTGGTGTTGGTTATGATCTCTTGTCTTTCTTTCATGATTTTATTTATTTTTTTATTTTTTAAAGATTTTATTTATTTATTTGAGAGAGAGAGAGAGAGAGTGATTAGCAGGAACAGGGGAGGAGCAGAGAGAGAGGAAGTAGCAGACTCCCTGGTGAGGAGGGAGCCTGATGTGAGGCTCGAACCTGGGACTCTGGATCATGACCTGACCTGAGGGTAGACACTGAACTGACTGAACTACCCAGACACCCCTCATGATTTATTTATTTGGGCCCTTTCTCTTTTCTTTTTGATAAGTCTGACCAGGGGTTTATCAATGTTATTAATTCTTTCAAAGAACCAACTCCTTGTTTCATTGATCTGTGCTACTGTTTTTTTGGTTTCTATTTCATTGATTTCTGCTCTAATCTTTATTAAATATCTTCTCCTTATGGGTTTAGGCTTTATTTTCTGTTCTTTCTCCAGCTTCTTTAGGTGTAAGGTCCAGTTGTGTACTTGAGACCTTTCTTGTTTCTTGAGAAGGGCTTGTATTGCTATATACTCCCCTCTTAGGACTGCCTTTGATGCATCCAGAGGTCTTGAACAGTTGTGTTTTCATTTTCATCTATTTCCATGAATTTTCTTAATTTTTTAATTTCCTGGTTGACCCATTTATTCTTTAGTAGGATGCTCTTTAACCTCCATGTATTTGAGTTCTTTCCAAATTTCCTCTTGTGATTGAGTTCCAGTTTCAAAGCATTGTGGTCTGAATATATGCAGAGAGTGTTCTCAATCTTTTGGTACCAGTTGAGACCTGATTTGTCACCCAGTATGTGACCTATTCTGGAGAATGTTCCATGTGCACTTGAGAAGACTGTGTATTCTGTTGCTTTAGGTTGCAATGCTCTGAATATATCTGTGAAGTCCATCTGGTCCAGTGTGCCATTCAAAGCCCTTGTTTCTTTGTTGATCTTCTGCTTAGATGATCTGTCCATTGCAGTGAGTGGGGTGTTAAAGTCCCCTACTATTGTATTTTATCCATGTGTTTCTTTAATTTTGTTATTAATTGGTTTATATAATTGGCTGCTCCCATGTTAAGTGCATAAGTATTTACAATTGCTAGATCTTCTTTAATTATGATATAGTGTCCTGCCTCATCTCTTATTACTGTCTTTGGCTTAAAATCTAATTTGTCTGATATATGGATTGCTACCTCAGCTTTCTTTTGATTCCATTAGCATGATAAATGGTTTTCTACCGCCTCACTTTCAATCTGGAGGTTTCTTTGGGTCTAAGATGGGTCTCCTGCAGACATCATATTGATGGGTCTTGCTTTTTTATCCAATCTGATACCCTGTGTCTTTTGATTGGGGCATTTAGCCCATTTACATTCAGGGTAACTATTGAAGGATATGAATTTAGTGCCATTGTATTGCCTGTAAAGCCACTGTTCCTGTATATTGTCTCTGTTCCTTTCTGGTCTATGTTCCTTTTTTGGTTCTCCACTTAAAGGATCCACTTTAATTTTTTTTCAGGACTGGCTTAGTGATCACAAATTATTTTAGTTTCTGATTGTTCTGGAAGTTTTTTATCACTCCTTCTACTTTGAATGACAGCCTTGCTGGCTAAAGTATTCTTGGATGCATATTTTTCTCATTTAGCACCTGAATATATCATACCAGTCCTTTCTGGCCTGCCAGGTCTCTGTGGATTGGTCTGCTGCCAGTCTATTGTTTCTACCCTTGTAGGTTGTGGACCTCATGTCCCAAGCTGCCTCAGGATTTTCTCTTTGTCTCTGAGATTTGCAAGCTTCATTATTATATGTTGAGGTGTCGATCTATTTTTATTCATTTTGAGGGGGGTTCTCTGTGCTTCCTGGACTTGAATGCCTGTTTCTTTCCCCAGATTAGGGAAGTTCTCAGCTATAATTTATTCCAATATACCTTCTTCCCTCCTCTCTTTCTCTCTTTCTTCTTCTGGGATTCCGATTATTCTAATATTTTTCTGCTTTATGGTATCACTTCTCTCTCAAATTCTCCCCTCATGATCCAGTAGTTGTTTATCTCTCTTTTCCTCAGCTTCTTTATTTTCCATCATTTGGTCTTTTATATCACTAATTCTCTCTTCTGCCTCATGTTTCCTAGCAGTTAGAGCCTCCATTTTTTATTTCATCTCATTAATAGACTTTTTTTTGACTTGATTAGATTTTAGTTCTTTCATTTCTCTAAAAAGGGATCCTCTAGTGTCTTCTATGCTTTTTCCAAGTCCAGCTAGTATCTTTATATTCACTTTTCTGAACTTTAGTTCTGACATCTTATGTCAATGATTAGGTCCCTGGCAGTCCGTACTGCCTCTTGTTTTCTCTTTTGAGGTGAGTTTTTCTGTCTTGTGATTCTTGCAGAAGGTGGTCGCTTTTCTATTTGTAGAATTGCAGTAATTCTTTTCTTAGTTCTCCGGCTGAGTTTGCAGGTGTTCAGAATGATCTGATAGCTATCTACCTGAATTCCTGGGACCAGACAAAACTAAGTTCTCCTACTCCTCCTCCATCTTGGACTGAAAGCAATTCTTTATATATTTTGATACTAAATCCTTATCAGATATATCATTTACAAATATCTTCTCCCAATCAGTAGGTTGTCTTTTTTGTTTTGCTGATTGTTTCCTTTGCTGTGCAGAAGATTTTATTTTGATGTAATGATATAGTCCCAATAGTTGTTTGTTTGTTTGTTTGTTTGTTTGTTTGCTTCTGTTTCCCTTGCCTCAGGAAACGTATCTAGAAAAATGTGCTATAGCTGATATCAAAGCAGTTACTGCCTGTGCTCTCATCTAGGATTTTAGTGGCTTCAAGTCTCACATTTAACTCTTTAATACAGAGTCATAAAATTAAAATGTCCATCTTTCTTACAATAATGACCAAACCAAAATTGAAATATGATTAGACAATCATGGTACTGGAAATTGGAAAGAATGTGTGTGTGTGTGTGTGTGTGTGTGTGTTGCTTCCATCCCCATCTTGACTCATAGAAGTCTGATTTAATTGTTCCTTATAGTACATGATTTTCTCATCACAGTTTCTTTATCAGCAGTTATTATACCAAACTATAGATATATATTTATGGGTCTATATTCCTTAGTAAGTTGTAAGCCCTTTGAAAGGCTTACTGTTAATTATCTTTGTATCTGCCATGTGTACAGGACTACCTTTGATACAATGGACCTGGATAATACCTAAAGAATGTGTAAATGAATGAATATATTAATGTTTTCTAATAAGGTTTGCTTCTATATTATTTTTTTAAAACAAAAATGGAATTATATTCTGAACTTTAAAATATCTATAGTGAAATATATATAATTAACATTTACTTCTAAAACAGTGTAGTGAATTTGTACATAAGTAAGAGTAACAATCCCTTGGACAATTAAAAAACCCTGAATAAAACTGACCATGCAATTATAAAAAGAAAATTAAAATTTTTCTTTTTCTTTTAAAAAGATTTTAATGTTATCTTCTCTCTTCCTTCCCTAACAGAAAGATATATAGATAATAGATAGATAGATGATATAGATAGATAGATGATGATGAGAGATAGACAGATAGATAGATAGATAGATAGATAGATAGATAGATAGATAGATAATATATAGATGGAAAAAATAAAGCAAATTTGGGAAAGTTTGAAAGCACATTGCTTCTAACTTTTGTTCCATAGCTCCACCAATTCCAACATATCCACATTCTGATCTCATTATTTCATTTTTACTGAGAAAATTAATTGATATAGTGGAGACAGTCAATGAGCTGTACAGGAAGACATATTACTAATTTTCTTAAATGAAGCTGCTAAAGCTAATAAGATCAATCATTTTATATAAAGTAACATTATACTTTCTCTAAGTCATTAAAATTGTATCAAGAAAGAAAAATGGAATGGGATAAATTAATAGAACAAATACTGTTTAGAAGAAAGTGCTAGAAAATGAATTTTATCTGATTTACACATGAAATATGGGCACAAATTGGGTTCTTCAGAAACAGATGCTGAGGTGGAGCATGATGTGCAAAAATACTTTAGAGGATCCGAATTCTGTGAAAGGAAGCAGGGCAAATTACTGAAAAGATAAACAAATAATAAAATAATTCAAAAGCAAAGTGAAGAAAATAATTTAAATTTTGAATTATTATAAAAAATAAAATTTGGTTTATTTTATTAATTCCATGTTATGTTCTTTTTGCAAGCTTGTAGTTTTGAAATTAAATATCAAAATATTTTGGTGAAAACCTAACTTACCTCAGTGTTAAATATTAACTAATTAATATAAATTAATTAATTAATTAATATTCATTCCAAAGAAATGCACTGTTTACAGCTTGCACTAACCATTTACTAACATAATTTTAGTCATTATACTTAATAACATGTAATTTAGTTGAGAGGATTAATAAATTATAATTCTATTTACATAGGCATTTCTTAATATATGTATTAAAAAGTAAATAGTTTTACTTTATATATGAAAATGATAAGTGGAATTGAGTTCAATAGATATATATAATTAGAACAGCAACAATAAAAAACCTCTGAAGAACACTGTAACATAATTAAACTTTTTAGTGTAAAAATAGGAGCTCAAACTTTTCAATTATGTTCACAGATAATTTACTTCCTACACTGTCAGTGATTTTACTTTAGGACCCGAGGGCTGTGACTAATTCTTGTTAATACATAAGAAGTAGCACACAAGAGACACCTTTAGACTCATCTTTGCATAAGTTATACTTTAGTTGGCCTGCTTCCTTACATTTTGTTTTTCTTTTCCTGAAATCATGTCTTCCTTTGCTCCTGGGTTATTTCCAACTGTGTTCTGCAGCTGTTGGTTCAATTCACGATAAACAATTGATTACAAGGATCATAGAACAAGTTAATCAGTCTGGGACTTTGGTAATGAAAAATAAAGCTTGAGCAAGTTAATATATCAGTCTTAAGTAGAGAAGATATCTAAAACTAATTAAACACTGGTCCCAGTGACAGTGATTTAAGCTCTACTCCTGAAACCTTTATATTCTTCAGAACCACAGCTTTCATAATGGTAGTGTCAAATTACAATTTCATCTTTTGAATCAGGATAATTGATCAGTATGAGACAATTACCTTACAAAAATGACCTTGAAATCAAAGTTTATAAAAAGTACAGAATATCATATAAGGATCCACATTATGTGACTCAATACTTCCCTTTGTCCTAGGGTTGCTAATTACTAATAAATAATTTCCTTGGGAAGATAAGTTCATTTTTTTTTTTTTAAGATTTATTTATTTATTTATTTGAGAGAGAGAGAGCTCACAAGCAGGGGAAGGGACAGAGTGAGAGAAAGAATCTCAAGCAGACTCCCCACTAAGCTGGACCTGGGGCTCGATCCCAGAACCCCAACCCCCAGACCTTGAGATCATGACCTGAGCCAAAAGTAAGAGTTAGACACTTAACCAACTGAGCCACCCACACACCCCAGGAAGATAAATTCTAAGAAATATTAAACTCAGTTTTAGGGAATGTTTGGTACCAGTTTTCTCTGTCATTTTTTTATGAGAAAAACAATACTTTTATAGAAGCCCCAGGTGGATTTAGTTTTCTATAATGCATAACTTCCAGGAGAACTAGAGAGGTAAATATTTAACTCTTCCTACAGTAGAGACAAACAGGGAAGAAAGAACATGGAAATTTGCTACAGGCAGAATTATTTGTTTTGAGACACCTACACCTAACTTAAATACTCTATAGGTACAAGAAATCCAAAGTTATAAAATTCAGCTCAAACTAAACCTTGAAGCCAAGCCACAGAAAATCTTCCAATGTATTATTTCTGCTCTGATTTGATTATTTTCATTCTTCTTCATACATTTTATATTTTCTAATCTTCCTACACAGAAAGCCAAATATCATATAGTGTCTAAGATACATGGAGATAGTGAATGTCTAAGTACAAATTTTAAATACTGAAAAAATGGGATCTGATAAATCCGCTTATGTATCAAAATATTTAACTCTGGTTATTCAACTGTGTTTAGAGTCTAGAAAATATGTTAACATGGGTGAAAGGTAACAAGCCTATTAGATCGGGTGTTATTTTCCTGTTAGGGTTTACAAGTGATAATTTCCCATACCCTTATGTCTCCTTTAAGTTCAAAATCAATTGAGAAATCAAACACTGGGGGCAAAGAGAAGCATATCAAAGTGCTGGTATTAATGCCAAAAAAGACTGGATTGGATATTGTAAATTAGATATAGGTCATAGTCAAATATTCTTATAATCTCCATAAATAATTAAATAATTGAATCTTGAGCGATCCAACCCAAAGAGATTTTACATCTAAAGAGGTGATACACTCATTATTATTATCATGCATTCTTATCTTCCATGACTCAGAAAGAGAGGAAAATGGACTTCCAGATTTACCTCTAGAAGGAACAAGAATGTGGCATGCAAGTCTTATAGAAGTAACAGAGTAGATCCACTAGTTTTTCAGATACAAGGATACACAGAGAATAGAGAAAGAGCAAGAGGGGAGAGAAAGAAGAGAGAGGGAGAAATTTTCTAAATCTTAATCAGGCAACCTATTCTTTCTTTGAGGCGGAGTGAGTAAGACAATGTAAAAAAAATATTTCTTTCTAATACAAGTGTTGAGCCAGAAGACTAACCAAACTATACCAAAGAAAATAAAATTAGATAAGGCCAAGTTTAGACTGACTAAGGCCAGTAAATTTGACTGTCAACAACTGTGTGAGTCATAGGAGGCAGGATTATGTAGAAAGTAACTATTCAACTGTAATACTGTTTGTGAAGGGAGGACAACTTTCTTTGTAAACTCATAGGATGCCAGTCAAGGTGTTCAGCACATTCTTTTACTCTAATCAAGAAAGTTAAATATTATTGTCCCCTTGAAATAAAGATTCTATAGCACTTTTAGTGATATGTTGAAAACAAGAGCATGTTAGAAGTTAGGAAGTTGTAGTAATAGTGAAACTAGAAATGAAAGAGTAGTTTTAAGAGACAGGAAGAAGAAATTTTTTAAACAAATGTAAAACCATACTAATCTTCCAAATTTGAAACAAAAATTTTTCATAATATCCTACAAAATCCTCCAGAAAATATTTTCAAAATAACATTCCCTAATAGTAATCATTTTTAATTGGAGTTAAAAAACTCAGGGAGTTATTCAGATCATTAAATTATCAAATTCCTCAGGACTTTTAGATTTCTAGGAATTGCACTTAACTCACTGAAACTGGAAATTTTAGAAATTTGAACTTTAGAACAGTGAAGATGATTTAAAAATAGAAAAAAGGAGGGGGAAGAGGTTTTTTCCTTGTAAATCATTTGGACATTAATGAATGACTAGTTATTAGTACGAGAACCAGAATCAATCATGTCACATTCATCTAGTGACTGCCAATCTGCATTAAGGATGTCTCCAATATAGTTTGTTATCTTGAATGTTGATTCAGCATTTATATGTAATCCTGATCCCAAATCAATTTTGTTAAAGCAGAATTGATTTTGGATTTGCCTTTATATAAAAGAAACATGAGATTAGTTTCAGTGAATGATCCTGCCTTTCCACATGTCATTCTGAACTGAAGGCAGGTCTCTTATTAAAACCATGCCAAATCACAGAGCAGTCAATGTTTAATTTTTAAGGTTTTACTTTAACCAAAGTTGAAAATGAGATTTTATTATTTTGTTTTCCTTTTTAAAGATATGTTTGCTTGATTGATTATTTATTCCTAACAGCATAGAATTAGTTGTGAAATTTTTTAAGCGAAGATTTAATTTACTTCAGCTTTTTTTACTTCCACCTCTAAATTCTCCATTCAAGATTACACCTGAAAACATACAGATTTACCTATTAGCCAAATATAATGAGCATTCAGTCCTACCATACTTTAAATATCCAAGTAACACAATGTATAAAGTAAATGATAAACTGGAAAAATGTAACATATGAACAAAGATTAACATCTTTAACATATATACGGATTTAATAAGTAGTAAAAACAAACACATTAATTGAAAATTGAAAAAAGGGACCAAACAAAAAATTCACTAGAGAAATAATAATTGCAGCTAAAGTATTGAGCTCTCACTATGGGACAGAAGCTGTACTAATCACTTAATCAAAATTGTTTCATGTAATCCTCAAATAATCTATCATTAGTATTAGTAATAATATTATTATTGATATTATTACAATCACTGGTATTCATAATAGTATAAATCATATGAATGCAATAGGTAATATATTTTGATCCTCATGAGGTAATTTAAAAAAGGACACAAATATTTTAAAATAAGGCTGTAGTTTTTTCACACATCCAATTGACAAAACACAAAAGTAACCAAACCTCATTTACAGGTAAATTCCACATATGAAGAAAATATCCCTTCATGTAAGTTATTGTTTCTGAAAATATGCAAACTTTGAATAAGTATTAAAAGATGGGCAGAGTGTGCCTATGACACTCATAAAATATTTGTCAAAGCAAAGGACTATATTTGCAGGCAAAAATATAGTACCTATGAAAATGTTAAAGCTGAGATATTTCCATAGTTTTTAAGATTTTATTTATTCATTTGAGAGAGAGAATGAGAGAGAGAAAAAGCATAAGAGGGAGGAGGGTCAGAGGGAGAAGCAGACTCCCTGCTGAGCAGGGAACCCGATGCAGGACTCGATCCTGGTAGTCCAGGATCATGACCTGAGCTGAAGGCAGTTGCTCAACCAACTGAGCCACCCAGGCTCCCTCCATATTTTTAACATGAAAAATATGAGACTTGAGATAACCTCTACTTAGTAGAATCTTCTCTTAACTTACCAGGGAGTTTACCCTGTTATCCATCTCTATACAGAGAATATTTTATTGATTAAAATATGATCTACAGAGAAGAGTCAATTACCCATAAAATGAAAGGTTGAAGAATATTGCTGCCAATTTTATAAAGAAATAATTAGACCATGTAATAGACTAATAAAATATAGAGACCAATAATAATAGACCACATTTGTAAAAAAGCATTTTTCAGAAAAATAGCTGTGACATAATTTTAAAGACATCTATGTCTAAGGAAATGCTTCAAGTGAGTTACTATGTGCCAAGATTAATTATTTTGCTTATATTTTTTGGTGATCAGAAAATAAATATAAAGAATTATTATAAATTTGTTTTCACTAAACATACGGATGCATGATATTACTATTTTTGAAAAGACTTTGTTTTAAAAAATAATTTGAGTAGGAATATTATATAAGTACACTAGAATGGGAAAACAATCATTGGTAACTAAAATAAATATCTAAAATATAATTTAAGTTATGCTTAAAGCTACCTTTCACTATCAGAGGTATTTTGGATTGGATGATTAGTTATAGTTATAGTTACCATTTCACCTAATAATGGTGATATGCTCCTGTCAGTCTGGGGTAAATTAGATGGGAGGGTTGATATATGCAATGTGGCATGAGGAGTACACAATGAACCTTTGTAAGATTATACAAACTATCATCATAGTTCTTTTACAAGTGTGTTTAAAAACATGTTCATATGCAAACTAGTTATTGGATAGCACACTGTAAAATTGTTTTATTTTTGTGTCGAGCCAACCTATTCTAGGAGAACAACTGATGTCCACTGACCAATAGAAAACATTAACTGGGGCGCCTGGGTGGCTCAGTCGGTTAAGCGTCTGCCTTCGGCTCAGGTCATGATCTCAGGGCCCTGGGTTTGAGTCCCACATTGGGCTCTGTGCTCAGTGGGGAGTCTGCTTCTCCCTCTCCTTCTGCCCCTTCACACCCCTTGCTCTCTCTTTCTCTTTCTCTCTCCTGTCTCAAATAAATAAATAAAATCTTAATAAAAGGAAAAAATATTAATTATTCATGTTTATAAAGTATGAAATTATCCTAGAGGCAGATTGAGGTCAGGTATATTATATATAACAATAATAACTTGTATCTGTAGGACATTTTACAGTTTCCATAGTTTACCTTCATACTCTTTGATTTGACTCTTACAATTATGTAGAAGGCAGAATATGTTTGACTCATCTTCTTCACAAAAAAGGAAATTGAGAAGGAGTTTAAATGACTGTGCCAAAATCCAGCCTTGAATTGGAGTTTGGCTTAGGTCTTTTTCCAAATCCATTGCTTATGTCTTTACAACACATAATTTCTCATTGTTTCCTAACAGTTAAATAGAGGAAGTTTTCAAAATTTCTAACACCTAAGTTATAGTCTCTGAATTTGTGATTGATGGTTTCATCATGCAGGCAGTAATTTCCCATTAGAACATGGATGGTTAGCAACTGCAATTAAGATTCTTTTTCCGGTCTCTTGAGATTCCCTAGGTGTCTCATTTCCTTAGTATATTTACAGCTACCTAAAACACTTACAACAATGGAATTTTGAAAGTTATTCATCACTGGGATTGACATAAAAATATGTTTTCAAAGTTTGACATTTATAACATAATTTCTTTGATGATATTGCCATTATATTTAAGAATAAATTAATGAATGGCACAACTATCGTTATCAAGACAAATCATTGTTTCAAAAGCCCTGTCATTTATTTATCCTTTGTTCATCTTTAGGAAATCTTGAACTATACCTGCGGGGTCAGCCCCGTCATGGTTTCCAGGACCAACTTGATCATGTGCAGAAGAGATTTTGCACGTCCAACGTTCTGGAACTTGATTTTAAAATGCTATTTTTAGCATCATAATGCCCTGCTTATAGTTTGCCTTGAATTGCATGACTTAGGTCTGATTATGTGGTTTTCACTACATTTGCCTGTTCTGGATCTAGAAGTTGTTGTTTCTGTTGAGTTTTCTCCTTTGTAACATGTCTAATTTTTCAGAATTCTCTTGATTATTTAAGTTACCCTGCTAGAGGGTTGTATTAAGTTCTGGGAGAGAATATCTCTAGAATATATAGATAAAGATAGCTAGAGATAGAGATGATATAGATAGATGAATAAAACTGACGTGCTTGTGTGAAGTATGTGTAATGTAAACCATTTAAATGATATAGATAATGGCATAAGGCTCCATTTCAATGATGAGAGCAGTAAATTGTTCATCATCTGACTTGCTGCCTTACATGACAGGTATTGTTCTCCATACTTCACACAGAGCAGTATTCCCAGTAACCTAACAAAGTGCTATGATTCTGAGTTTACAGAAAAGAAA
Organism: Phoca vitulina; assembly: GCF_004348235.1. Lineage (NCBI taxonomy): Eukaryota > Metazoa > Chordata > Mammalia > Carnivora > Phocidae > Phoca > Phoca vitulina. The sequence goes on from NW_022589706.1 coordinate 46,980,398, forward strand.
ATGGATGAGTGTACACTAGAAATGTTACATTTCTAATAAGTTGCAGAGCTGTGATTTGGAGTTAAGCAATCTGACTCAGAGTCAATGAATCTCTTAATAACTATTCTATATAAATTCTAGCCTGAAAGTAACTATTTGTTTTCTCTGTAAAGTGTTTCCTATAAATAAAGATCAAAATTAGTACTCATTTCTGTAGAGTCTAGTTGTGCCTACCATGTTCTATAGGTCACCTTTCCTTTCCTTCAATGAGGAGATTATTCACTCATTCATTTATTTATTAATTTATATATTTCCCAAACTGAAATCTGCAAGTAATCAGATCTACCTTCTTTTTCAAAAAAATACTGGTATGTTTACATTTATTACATGACATTTCCTTTAAAAGTGTCACATTCCTTTTATCAACACAACCTAAATTAAACCTAACAAAACCATGTGATAGACAAATTAGAAACTAATCTCTGCATTCATACTGATTCAGGTTTAAGTCTTTCCCCCCTTTATTTCTGTGTTTAAACAACACTATTTTACAAATTTATGAGTACGTTCTATTCTATTACACATGGAACAACTTTTCTAACGTCTTTTCTTTTTTTCTGGCTTCTATCATGACTACCTTGAATGATGATTTATGAACATTGAGGAAATCTACACCATGCATATAGAAGTCATGTTCTCCCCATAGCATATCATTGCAATCTATAATTATTCATTATGACACCTTCATTATCCAAAATGATTTTGTGAAGAGTGTTGGGCTATGGATTCTGGACATCCCCATTCATTTTTGAAGGTCAATCTCCCTTGTTTTTGATAGAACACTTTATAATAAGTATTACAAAGTTTACTAAACATAATTTTATCTTTCTGTGGTAAGTAAGAATCAATAACCGTAGTATCTGATATTATCCATGATGCTATGTTGTGATGTCTTCAGATATACTGAGTGGCTGGCTCTGTGCTCAGCTTTTCATTTCATTCAAAGCCTCAGGTCATTTAAATAATGTAAACAGTGATTTCTCCTTGGGACTCATTGAGATCTCTAGTGTTTTCTGCTCCGCTTGGCACTGTGGTTTAGTCTCCTGTTCAAGAACCCTAATTGTTATAATCAGCACCCTTCACTTTTTCTTCTCTATTGTATTCTCTTTTCTCTTTATTAATTTCCAGTCCTTCTGTACTAAATGTGAATCTGATAGACAAATTTTTTTAAAAGATTTTGAGTCTGTGTGTTTAACTGAACATTTAATAAAGCTGGAATGATGAGCAGGTTGTAAAGAAGTTTCAGAGCTATGAGCTACATAAAATTACCAAGTAGTGATTTAACTGCTTTCCCTGCTGCTTCCTGCTTCCTTCTCACTTTATTACAAATAACATCTAACCCAACGGGACACTGCCTTGATTTGGAAGCTTTCTTGTCCATGACCCCAAACCACTAGTTTTGCTGTATAAGTATGGAGACAACATAGTGCAGTGGTTAGACCCATAAACTCTGGAGGAAAGTTCCATGAGTTTGAAGCTCAATTTTCCCACTTATTGTGTGGCTTCAGAAAAAATGTTCTTTGTGTCAGTTTCCCAAGTCTATAAACTGGGGATGGTGATTAAGATTGACTAACTTATATTGTGGCTGGGTTTAAAATAGTTTAACTATGGTAAGGAATTTTAAGAATCATTAGCACATTTAAGGACTATGAGTATTGTGGATTATTGATAGTTCTATATTCATTCCTCAGTCTCCTTTGCTGCATATTCTCTGTCCTTCATCTAAATGTTTATAGTATTTCAGAGTTATATTCGTGGACTCTTTCTCTTAATTTGTACATTCTTCCCTAGAAGACTTCATTAAATCTGATGAGTTTAAATGAAATCTATGTATTTATGACTCTCAATGTTATTTTTAGTACTTGGTAGCACAGTTTATGGCAATTGTTATCTTTTGTCTGTTCAAGGATCTTTTTCCTTCTCTACCCCATTTCCCTCCCCAACAACAGGCAATCATACAGTTGTGTTTAATATGCATTTTTATATTTTACAAAATGTTTATATACATGTATTTCTAAGTAAATTGTATTATGTTATACATCTCATTGTTTCTTACTTTTCTCCCTTTCCCTACTAAATACTATGCTTAAGAGATATGTTTAATGCTCTGTGTACATCTAGTTTGTTACTTCACATTGCTCCAATGTATGTATCTACCACTTGCATCTACCACATTTTTACTTATTTTTTCTCCCCATGATGAACATTCATATCACCTCTAATTCACGGAACCCCTGAGTAAAGATGCAGTCAACAAGCATGCACATATCTCTGTGGATCTCTGAAATAATTTATTTGGAATATGTAGGAGAAGAATTTCTGAGACATCGCTTTGCAAATATGACTATATCATTTACCAAGATCAACATATGTTGTGAACAGCATCTGGCAATATCCAACTTTTCAACCTTTGCCAGTCTAATAGCTTTAAAGTGATATTTAGTCTTAATTTACATTTTCTTGTTAAAGAGTTTGAGAATCTCTACATATGCTTCTGTGTCTTCTTTTAAGATGTAATAGAAGTGTTAAAATATAAAACTATCTATTAAGGAAAAGTACAGTGTTCCAGCTTAATAGATGATTTGAACATCAATACTAAACATTTAATAATACCATATGTGTGTAAGTGTAATATTAGGGGGTGGCTAGGTGGCTCAGTTGGCCTTGGGCTCAGGTCATGACCTCAGGGTCCTAGGATCCAGCCCTGTTTCAGACTCTCTGCTCAGCAGGGAGTCTGCTTCTCCCTTTCCCTCTCCCTCTCACTTCTCTCTCCCTGTTTCTCTTAAATAAATAAATAAATAAATAAATAAATAAATAAATAAATCTTTAAAAAATAAGTGTAATATTAGTTGTAAAAATTCTGCAAGCCTATCATTCTCAAAAAATACTCATAAAAGGACCCCTTGCCATAGGTCTCAGTTACTAGTAGGAAAATGTGACTATTTCAATGAAAACTGATGCATGTCTAGATATTCTCTGCAAATTACTTTCTATCACACTTCTTCTTCCTCTATGGCTCAATAGTGCAGATAATAGGAGTATATATTGCATCCAACTTAACAAGTTAGATAACATTTCTAACTTCTACTGTAAAACATAATTCATTTCCCAGTAACTTTTTCATTCTTGTTAATTACAAAATGAGAAGAAAATCCTAAACATTCTTCATCTTCACATCAAAATATTTCATGAATTATTGGCAAAAGGAAAATAATAAAGGGAACTGTGATCTGAAAGAAACTAAGTGCTTGAGGTATTCACTGAAATGCAAATAAGTAAGTAAATAAAATATAGTATTGGTCCCATAAATTCCTTCTTACTTTTTCCCCCTTACCACCAGTTCTGCACTGATTCTTATTTTCTTTTTTTCTTCCAATTTTATTTTCCAGCTCTAAAATAGTTCCCATTCTATGCCATGAGGTTCGGCAATAAGAGGCACATATGAAATAAAATTAACTTTCAATTCAGTTTCAAGTGTATAAACAAATCAATTTTTCCTAAAATACATTATCTTTATAGATTTATAGCATATTCAGTACTGTCTCAACTCAAAGGATAATGAAAAAAAAATTTTTTCTCTATCAATTTTAACTCCCCAGGTTATTTCATTAAAACCTGATGACTTTATATATTACCCATATGCTGAATAATCCCAAATTTCTGTGCCAGTCCCGATGGATTCCCAGACTTTCACATTCATACATCCAGCTTCCAAGTCTGCATACTTGCTTTCATACATAACTGCCTTCTCAAACAAAGACATGAAAAAGAAATCTTGGTTTCCTCCTTGCAACTCTGAACATCCTCCAGTCTTTAGCATTTTAGGAATTGATATTATCATCACCAATTTGCTCAGGTAAAAAATTCTAAGAGTCATCCTGAATTTTTCTCATCCTTTCACCCACTTCATCCTGTCTTTAGGAAGTCTATCTTCCAGTGGTGTATGGAGTGAAGGAGTGAATCATGCCAAGACCCCAGGAAGAGTAAGTGCTTACTTTTTTTTTTGTTATATTTTATTTACATAATGTAGTATAGTAAGTGCCAAATAATATTCAAACAATAAATAATTGTTGAATGAATGAATTAGTTGATCAAACAAAATGTGAAAATATTTTCTTAGCTTATTTAAAGCTATGACTTTGAAGATTGCTTTGCTCTCATGAAAAAAATATACAAAATATTTAAAAAATTAATTTAGTGATAGTTCTGGTTTAGACTAAATGAATACTCTCTAGTTTACTATCTAAATATACTTAGGCTTCTTCATGACAATAACTGTGTCACTCATTCTACTCTATACTCGAGGAAATACCTGCCGTTAACGTGTTACATGGTCAATAGATGTTTATTGAATAAATTAATGGGCCAATGAATTACACTGGGTTTATTTAAAGGCTTTGTTCACAATTACACTTTTGTTTAAGTTATATTTTTATTTGGATAAGTAGTTTGTTTCATTCTTAAGGCTTCATATTTAGTTATTAACAGACCAGAAGAAAAGTGAGTCCTCCTAATTTCAAGACAAGAGTTCTTGCCAGTATTTTGCCAATTTTTTTACAAAGCTAAAAACAAAGACGTATGAATATTCAGGAATCTCTTCTGAATATTTGAAAATAGAGATAAGTGGTAACATGTAAACTGCAGTGGGGGTGATTTGTTTGAAGCTGCTAAGAGATGCTAATTGTCTGAAATTATTATTGCCTGTATTCTTTATATTGAAAATGAATGCAGAAGATAAAAATGGATATAAAATTGAGCATCTGGGAGGATAGTAATGGATGTTAGGCAGCTGAAAATAAATGAGCGCTTCAATGACCAACGTGATTCATTTTCATAGTGTGTACTAAAAAATAAAATGTTAGCAATTAAAAAGCATGGTCATAACCAGTATATAACAAAAGAGTTTAAATGGTTAAATGTGGGAAGCAGAACGTAGGAAATGTAGGATGTACGGTTTTGAATTTGTCATTGTTCTTCATGCCATAGGTCTGAGAATGGGGAGCAGGAAGCCACAGTAGGGCAAGATAATGCACTCAAAATGGTTGTCTTCTTGTTAGCCTTCTTTTTAGAAGTGATTTCTTCCAGAACTGCATCTAAATTTTCCCTCTCAAAACGATGGTTCCAGCATAGGCAGCACCACGTCTAATGCTGAGGAAAAACAAAATAATTTCCTGGAATGCAATCATTCCGACAGACGTAAATCTATGACTGTCAAAATAGTCCAATCAGGGTTAAGTGGAACTGTTGGCCAACCATGGTGGTCCTGAATTTCAACCTAGAAAACAGATGTAATAAATAATTAGTTGCAAGTAGGGTAATAATTAGAGATATGTGACATCCTTTCTCATTTGCATTTTTCTTGAAGGTGACATTTTTCTTAGTCAAAACAAGATATGGGGCTAAGTTTGAAATGATGGGGGGTTTGGATCATCACCATAGAAGTATAAAATGAAAAATATATTAATAATATTCAGGTTCTGACATTCTATATAAGATTTTGCTGTAAAGCAATATGATTGAAAGATAGACTGTGTAGAGAACACGAGAAAGCAAGGATTTTCTAAGTTGCTTTAAACAACAGGAATCAGGGCAGGAGAACTCAAATAGCATCTGTGATAGATGTAGATGATAGATGATAGATAGACAGATAGATAGACAGATAGATGATACACTTGTAGCATAAGAAGGTGTTTGAAAGTTGAAACATAAAGCCTGACTCTTCTGTTTCTCGTGCATTGTGGGGAAAGGAGTTGAGGACAAAGGCATAGGGTCTGATCTCCCTTTCTTGTCTTTAGCTGTATGAGAGGAAATCTGTTAGGTAGGTTAAGTACAACCCAGAAATAAAGGGTTCTTGTTCATGTTTGCATGTAGATTCTACAATGAGTTTACTTCACAAACTGCTCCTACCCCAGCATGGGGCAGTGGCCGTGCCAAAGTCAACAAAGAAATACAGCATGTTTGGGCATAAAGATAGCTAAAATTTCACTTTCTAGTGCTTAAGTGAGATTTGGAGGGACGGTACTTGCTTGAGTTAATGCGCTTGCCTTGGGGTCCTTGTAGCAAGGCACGTAATACACCCGTAGCAGAGGTTTGGAAAACCGGCTAAACCAAGAGTTCAGTGCAGGGTATAGCAAATTCTCAAATGGCCTAAAATGCTATCAAGACCCATGTTAAAGCAAATTGGACAATCATATCTATAATATCAACAGTTGGGGGCAATTCTCTGTGGTGTTTCTACATGTCTTATAATAGGTTTTGTACTGGATTATTTTGTTCATGGATGTTTGTGCAGCAAACAGCTTTGGAGGCTGGAGATAATGTCTCCTCTTTGTGGCAGACAGTAAATTTGTTTCCTGATCAGTTTAATAAAGATAGAGAATGCCTCCCTGGCTCCTTTGCTCATATTCCAGAATTATAAAAAAATCTCTCTTTGGACGGGAGGAGGACAAGGTTGCTGGCAATCCTCCTACGAGATTAGAGATTTTCTGATCTCAGAGAACCTCAGCTATAAAAGAGAGTCCCATGTGCACAGATATGACTGAGAGCACCTCTGTATCACCCCCATGTGACTTGAGGAAGGAAAAGAACAGACACAGACATGAAGGTCGAGCTGCTTATTGTGTTTGAGTAATGCATGTCTAAATCCATTTGAGTTCATTGTTTCTTTACTGACTGAAGTTATGGAAGAGTTGACCTAACAGCTACCTGTGTCGTAGGGACTATTTAACTGTTTTTGACACTAACCAAGCCAAAAGATCAAACCTAGAAATACAGAAGCTGCAAAATGTATCTACAAATGTTAATACAACTTGTACCAATCATGGAGATATGAGATATTATCATGGAGACAAAGGAGTTTAAGTTTCACAGATCTGAGGACCCCTTTTCTCCTACCTTGGGCTCTGCTACTGTCACATCCTCCTCTAATCATGCTGTTACTGTGTAGTTTAGTAAAAGGTTGTTGACAAGACATGAATTGTTATATCAGAAAGACCTAGATTCAGAGGTCAGTTCTGGATTCTAATTACTATTGGTAAGTTGCTTGATCTCTAGGAGACACTTTTTTCATGTGTAAAATGAGGTTAATAATGCATAGCTCATAGCATTATCATGAAGACCAAATTTTTAAAAAAGATTTTATTTATTTATTTGAGAGAGAAAGAGAGAGAGAATGAGCCGTGGGGGGGGGGGGGGGGGAGAAGGAGAAGCAGACTCCCCGCTGAGCAGGTAGCCTATCCTGGGGCTCAATCTTGAGATCATGACCTGACCCACTTAATCAACTGAGTCACCCAGGTGCCCCGTGAAGAGCAAATTTTTAAAAACAGCTGTGGTGCTTCACTAGTAGCCTTAGAGATGTTCTTTAAAATAAGATTGAATTTTTTAAAAGTGATTTGCTTTTTTTTTAAATAAATTTTTGACATATTGTTAACTTAGCTGCCATTCTACTGTATATGCTAAATTAAACAGAGAGTTTTCAATATTATACCATTGGTCTTCACTGTAATTCTATGAGGTAGGTGTTCTTAACTACTATTTTACAGATAAGAAAATTGAATCTTTAAAAGGTTAACTAACTTGTCAGATATTATCCAGTTAATAACCGCTGGAGTTGAATTTAAACACAGGTCTCTCTCTGTTATTGCAAAATCTATGCTTTCTCCACAATAGTTTACTAAGCTACAATATTGTAAAAAATGTGGGAAAATGAGAAAAAAAAACCCACTCAGAATCCCACCAAATGATCACAGTAATCATTATCCTTTTGGCAACTATTTGTGTCATTAGTTACTGTAAATACTTCTTTGTTTTTTTTTGTTGTTGTTTTTTTGGTTTTTTTTGGTCATCAAAATATCTATCTAGTTAGAAATGTTTTGGACTATATTGATATGGAACTCTTATTTAACATTATATTTAACTTCAAAAACATTATTCATTTTTTTCCACTATGGGAGACATGATTTTCTGGCATTTATTCAGGAAAATTTAACTTTGTTTTGTTAATTAAAATAAAAAAATCAATTAGAAATTTATCTACAATGAGTACTTAACCTTTTCTTTAGTGATTTAAAAAAGAAGCAACGTCATTAGCTGAGAGTAAATGGGAATCAAGAAAGAAATAATACACTCTCTGGCATTAAAAAAAATCCTCTTATTCTAAGAAGATAAAATGAGTAGTTATAATTTTAAAAGGCAGCTCATCTTAAAGAAGGAAAAAGAATAAAGCCTACCTTTCTGGAGAATTTTTAAAATCAATCCCCAAAGTTATGAGGTTCTTCTCTCAAAATATAAACCAATCCCTGTTAAGCACCAGAACAAATATTTTGAGAAGAATGACTTCATATATCCAGCAGAATCCTCGAAGGGCAAGGTATATCACTATAAATTAATTTATTGAACCTCTTGTTATGGCAGATGTTATGTAAAATTATTCCCAGCCTGTTTGCATTTAAAGGTAACTAAACTTCACAACCTGAAGATTTGAGGCTAAAGACAGGCTATCTCAGGAGAACAATAAAACTGGAGAGGCCAATTTGTGAAGGGCATTGGCTTCTACAGGCCATTGTAAAATAGACTGCAATAGAAAAATTATTTAACATGGCTTTTTGTATTTCATTTATCTTTCCAGGGATTTAGATGAAAAAGCAATTTTGGAAACTTTCACATTTAAGATACTCCTTATTCTTGTAATTATTTATGTTTAATATAGATATCCATTTTTGCTTTACATCTGATTAAACATTAATATGTTCCATCATTTTTAACCACTTACAACTATCTTTTGTAAGAATTTTCAATATCGTATCATTAATACAGGTGATCAGTCTCAGAAAATACACTGATGTAAACTTTCATTTCAATCAGAGATTATAGATTGAAAATTGTAATAAATGGAAACCCCCACTTTAGCACAACTCACTCTAGAGTGGAACTTGTTTTAGATTTGCAACATCATGTCCATCACACAACAGACGAAATATCTTAATAATTTCATCATATGAAAATTTTACCATAAGGCATTTTCCAAAAGTAATTTATTCAGCAGATATTTAATGAGTACATTTTATATGCCAGGCGTTTTTATAAGGATTTTAGCATTAAGACTGATAAAATATCTCCCAACAATTAACAAATAAGGAGGTAATTATATAACACATCGGGGAATGAGAAGTCCTATGGAGAAACATCAGGCCAAGAAGGAGTACAAGGCCAACATAAGGCCAAGTATGATCTTATGTAACCTGAGTGCCCAGATGATAAAATAACATGTGGACAGAGATGTGAAAGAAGTATAGGAAAAAGCATGTGGAACTCTGGGAAAAGAGTATTTCAGGCAAAGCTCTAACACCAGAGGCCAAAGTAGTTTGAGAAGAGAAAGTAAGAAAGAAAGTTAAGATGGAAACAGAGAGGGAGTAGGGGAGGTGATGGTGTTTGCATCATGTAAATATATGAGGATTGGGATTTCACTTTGAGTGAAGTGGATTTTTTGCAGAGGAATAATATGTTGAGATTTATCTTTTAAAATGCACACCTGAACTGTTTTGTGGTATAGCCTATAAAGAAAAGGACTAGTTCTGGGAAACCAAACAGGATGTCATTGCAGCAATCCTGTTGAGATATGGAGCTTTCTTGAACCAAGATGATATGGACTTATAAACAGAAGCCAGTAAGATTGCTGGTTGATTTCCCATGGGGTGGTATGAGTAGAGACAACAATTTAAGGGATTTGTGATAAAAATGGGGATAATAAATGGAAGATGTTTGAGGCTAAGGAATTTTTTCTTTTCTTCCTTAAAACAAGAGGTGTCAGAGATTATTTGTATGGTCTTGGGTTGTGATCCAGTAGACAAAGGGGAAAAAATGATGATTCAGAGAAAGCAGTGACAGTTAGTGTAATATCCTTGTGGAGGGAAGATGGGATAGAACCCAGGGCAAGAGTGCATTGCTGACATTATACAGGCACAAAGACAGTCCATCCATTGTACTAACAGTGAAGCCTATGGATTCAGAGGCAGATGGTAGTTTTAGTATGAGTTTATGGGTGATTTTTTCCTAACAGTTTCTATTTTCCAGAAGAAAAAAGAAGCAACGTCATTAGCTGAGAGTAAACGATAGATGTAATGTCAGAAGTATGATGAGAGGAAAAATATGAAATAGTCATGCAGAAAGAAGGAAATTTAACAATTAGGGAATGGGATCAACCTGATAGGCAGCACTAACATGCTACTTACAATTACTGATTCTGAAAAATGAGATGAGTTGGCATTATTGCAAGTTTTTTTCCAGTCACATTTAGCTTTAGAGTTCAAGAGAAAATCACTTAGAGAGGTGGTTTGGGCCAGTCAGAGATTTTTCTGATAGGTGAAGGGAAGGAAAGAGGAAATAGGAATAAAATCCTCTGACAGGAGGTAATTATACTAGTAAGCCATGGAATCTAAGCCAAGTAAACATGAAGGTGAACATAAGGGAGTGAAGGACATTAAAACATTCTTAAGATAATGGATGGAACATTCCAGTAGAGTCAAAGAAAAGTTGGAGTTGAAGTCCAAGGAGAAGGTATAAACATTACAGAGGTGTTTCAAGAATAAAATGTTTGCAAATAAGATTATAGCGGGAAGAGTTATTCGTAATGACAAGATTATAATATAGGTGTAAATTGAAATTATTAATAATTATCACAAGAATAGCATTGGAGAGAGTGAGGGCAAACTAGGTTTTAAAATAGTCAAAGACAGGGGCGCCTGGGTGCCTCAGTCATTAAGCATCTGCCTTCGGCTCAGGTCATGATCCCAGGGTCCTGGGATCGAGCCCCACATCAGGCTCCCTGCTCAGCGGGAAGCCTGCTTCTCCTTCTTCCACTCCCCCTGCTTGTGTTCCTGTTCTCGCTATCTCTCTCTCTGTCAAATAAATAAATAAAATCTTTAAAATAGTCAAAGACAGAGACCAAGTGCCTTGGGGACCTGTGGTTATCTCTATAATGAGCAATAGTGGATAATATAATCTTATGGCCTATGCTTTAAGGCTAGCATTTTTATGGATGAGAGAGGGAGTAATATCTAGAAGCAACACTGATTCATATTGAAGATGACCACATCATCTCCAGGCCAAGTGACATAGATGATGTACAATGAGAGTTGTATTTGAAAGGACCAAAGAGAAATTATTGTGTCCAAGAGAAAAGCAGATTTCAGTTAGATCAGAAAGAGGAAGTGAGGGAATGTTTGGTAAGGAAGCTGGAGATATAGGGACTTTTATTTATGTCAGAGCTTGAGTTCCACAGAACAAAGAAGGTTTTGTGGACTTAGGCATGGGTGGGAGGATCCGGTTAGATTGACCATGTTAGAGTCTGGTAGAGCTGAGAGCCTAGCTGGTGAGGATTGAGCAAGTAGATGGTTTAAGTCATTTTGTGAGGGCTGGTGGAAAGAAGACTGTAGGGTATCATGAAATTCATCCTGAGAGTCCCTGGGGAAAATTGTGATGTTGAGGCTTTGAGTATTGAGGAGAAGGAATCAGTGGGAAGTTTTCCAGTCACCAGAAGCACTCTGAAAAAGGCTGCTTTTTCACTCCTGTTGTTTGCAGGCATTAACCTGTTCTAGAAGTCTAGACAACTCCTTAAAGGTGGGAAACTGGTCTTGTATTTCTTTAATATGTCTTCAATGCACTAAGTCCAGCAGACTCAGTACAGAAAAACTTGGTAGATGAAAGCATATGGTACGATAGATAATTTCAGTGGCAAAATGCTTTCTCTATCCTAAAATAAAAATGCTTTGGAATTAATATGTGTATTTTATAAAACAGGATATTGATGACCTACATAAACTGGAAACCAAGCCGTCGTGTAATTATCAGAGGAGCGACATCATTTGAACATACTATAAATGGTCCCTGACTTGTTTCAACTGACAAATTTTTTACTTTATGATGGAGCAAAAAATGATATGCATTTAATAGAAACCACGCTTCAAGTTGAATTTTTATCTTTTCCCAGGCTAGTGATATGTGGTATGATTTTCTCTTGTGATGCTGGGCAGTGGCAGCAAGCCACGGAACCAGCCAGCCCTGTGATCATGAAGGTAAATAACTAATCCATGTACAACCAATCTGCACTCTTACAACAATTCTGTGTTTCACTTTCAGTACAGTATTCAATAAACTGCATAAGATATTCAACACTATTATAAAGTAGGCTTTGTGTTACACGATTTTGCCCAAGTGTAGGCTAATGTAAGTGTTCAGAGCCTGTTTAAGGTAGGCTAGGCTAAGCTATGATGTTCAGTAGGTTAGGTGTGTTAAATATATTTTTGACTTAGGATATTTTCACTTTACAGTGGGTTTATTGGGATGTAACCCCATCTTAAGTCGAGGAATTTCTGTACATTGGTATAAAAACAATTTTTCCAGGTGAAAAAATAATCTAAGGCATTGTACCTAAACAAAACACTATAAGTCTCTTCTAGAAATGACCTATCTTCTGGATTATAGAAAAAATAAGCATAGAAAATGGATATTTTTACCCTCTGGGCACAAAATCCTTTCATTCCAAAGGAAAGGCTTTCTGTCCCTACATTCATGCCCTGTAGCACCACACATCTTCCCCAGCTTTTCCATGAACAGAGATGAGAAAGATACAGAAGAACCACAATGTGGTTCTTTGGAAGTTGAAGAGTAGGACTTGAGTGTTGCCCTTAAAGGGACTAGGAAAAAGGAGAAAAGAGAAATGCACATCTATATATAATATAAGCAAGAGTGACAGTAGCCAATTGATTTTCAAGTCCATTAACACTCATGCCTATAAAGACTAGAGCAAATGTCTATTAACTCAGCATTGCCCATAACCCATCTGGTCATGAAACTTCTTTTTCACTTAATGTAGTTTGAAGGATGATATGCAAAAAATAATGGTAGAGAGTACCCTTCCATATAAATCAAATATTGTTCACTTTATTATATATATTAGCTGCAACAGTTTCATTCATTTGAAATATGAACATATGGCAAGAAAACCAAAAGGTAAATAAAATGAAGTACACTATCTACATGACCATATTTCAATTATTGCTCATTTTTCTCTGTCTCTTTTAAACAATGTCCAACTGAGGTATCAGGTAGCCGCCTCCTGGCTTTGCCAACCTCCCTTCTAATTGACCTCTAATTGCTAACTTCTCTCTAATTCACTCTCTGTCCCTAGGACCTTATTGATAATGAAGTTACAGATTTGTAGAGTGTACAAAGGTTTGTGTTTCTTGTTTTTTACCCAGAGTAAACAAACATCTGCCTGAATTATTATAAATCAATTATACTTTCTACTTGCCAGAAAAGGTAGAAAAGGTCAAGCTCTTTTAAATAAGACCGAATTGACATTTTCTTGCTTCATAAATGTGTTTTCAAAGGTTAAAATTAATTTTTCTAAACAGTGGGGCAAGTAACTATAAACAATATCAGTTGTTTTCTTGGGAAATTACAATGACATTTCAATAAACATCTCTCTCCTATTAGTGGAGGAGGCGGGCAGGGAGAATCAGTAGTAGCATTTTTGGAGAGCTAAAACAAAGACATTTTAAACTACATGAAACTAAGGAATAAAAAATGTTCAAAGCTCTTTGTAATATTTAGTTCAAATGTAGGACAACCATAGCTATCACAGGTATTAACCTTGTGAAGATAAATTTCAGGTGACAAGATGTGATATATACAAGGTTATGTAAAAATGTCTCATTAAAATTAGCTTCTCTGAATAGAAACAAAAAGCATTGATCTAATTGGTGAAATTAGTGATTTGAATTGGTTATGAGCCTTAATCAAAGAAATTTAAAAATGTATCAGGTAATTAGTAATCTAACCTTCTAATTAATTATTTTCTAATAAAAGTTTTAATTAGTAGATAGGAAAAGTTCTGATGATTACAATTGCCTTTGTAAATAGGTGACTCTAAGATGCTTGAAACTTCTCAATCATTTCTAATCCCAGCCCCCACTCTTATTATAATGTTTAAACTATAGATTTTTTTGCCAGCTCAAGATATTCTGTAAAAACATATTCTCGAACACTGTGAGTAAGCTAGGCTAGCCTTCCTTGTTTCATGATGCTTGGGCTGCTGCTGTTTTTGTTAATGTAAAATACCCAAAATATACCTTTTCACATTCCATGACCATTCCCTCTGGTCCTCTATTACATTTTTTTCTGGACATTTTCTTTCCTTTGATTGTTGTGTTTCTGTGTAGTTAAATATAGATTATATTCAGCAGCTCTTCTTTATAACAGGACTTGGTCTTAGAAGAAAGCTTTAATTTCTGCAGTTTTCTTCCACGCATGCGATTGTAACCTCAGGAAATCTGCATCCCATTTTCAGGTTTTCTTGATTTTTTTTTCCAATTGGAGAACCCTTCAATTGTGATTTTTTACCTCTGGAAGCTTGATTTATTGGTCCTCCAGCTCTGAAGCTCAGCAGAAGAACTCTACACACCTTCTGCTTCGTCTCACATAGTTAGCAATACCATGGGTTTTTTTTCAGTCTTACCAAACATGCCTGTTTATAGTTGGGGGCTCATGAAGACATATTATCATTTAATGTTGCTGATGATGAGGGTTTTTTTTTTTTAATCTTTTTTTTTTTTTTTCTCGTCATGATTGCTAGTTGTGGCAGATTCTGTTTTTTGTTTTGTTTGTTTTGTTTTTCAAAAATGGTAACAAGAATATCTACCATCCTACATGCACTTTCAGAGCCTTGTCATTTGCCATCAAAAGGCAGAGTTTATTATAATCCTGTCCCTCCCAGTAAACTTCAGTAAGACATCATGACTGTCTTATTGAATAGCATGTGCTCTAAGGGATGCCGTGTAACTTCCAGGTCAAGATTATCAAAGCTGATATGAGTTCTTCCTTGTTCATGTTTTTTTTTTCTCTTTCTCAATATTCCCCCATGACGCACTGGTCTTGGTAGCCAGCATGTTGTCGAAAACCCCACAAAAAAGCACCTGAGAAGGTACTAGTAGGTGTTACAAATGACATCGAAGTCTCAGCTTACAGCCAACACCAACTGCTAAACATGTGAGTGAAGTGAGCAAACTTTCAGATGATCCCAGCTCCTAGTGTTGAACTGCCCCAGCAGACACTTGGGGAAGCAGAAATGCGTTTTCCCTGCCAATCCTTGCCCAAGTTGTAGATTTGTGAGGGGGGAAAATACACAGACACACATATATAATTATATATATATATGCACCTGTCTTAAGCCATTAAGGGCTGGGGAAGTTTGTTACACAGCACTAAATAATTGAAATACTTTTTGTTGGTGGTCGTTATGGATTTGGGGAGATTAAAATACTCCAGAAACCTCAGAAGTACCCAGTGTTAATATAGTCCAATTTATAGTCTTTTTCAATAGTACCTTCTGTGTTTTGTCTAACTTTCATGCAATCTGTTTAATGATCCAATGCTAGAAAGTCCATTTTATTTTGATATGAAGTTCATGAAAAATCTATTAGTGTGAACCGAGTCACAGAGTACAAAATATCAAATACTTGGATATCTATTTTAAAATGGTAAAATAAAATAAAATAAGTAAGCACACAGTAACAAAATTTACAGGATTAAGTAATAGTGAGATGTTCTCAAAGACATATGGTTGCATTACTAGTAAATATGCAAGTTTTATTATATTCAACTCAAAGTTTCAACCAAATGATTTAGAAATTCAAAATTGATTAATTTGCAAGATTCCACATACAAATTGGACCAGATCAGGCTGAGAATATAAAAAGAACAGGATAATTTTACACTAGTATTTCCATTTTGGCAAAAATATAACTTAAAAAAAGAAGTTTTTATAAAATGGATGTGTTAAGAATGCAATACATTGCATGTGAAACTGTTAACATATTATTTCTACATTTAAAAGTGCAAGTTTAAAAAATCATATTCTGGGGAATTAGAAAAATATTTCTTCAATTAGAAATGAATATAATAAAAGATAATAGTTTGGAACAAAAGATAATATTTTGGAATGTAAATGAAAATGTTATTTAAATTATTTCAGTTTCTTTGAAGTTGACAATTAGAAAATACTTCTGATTAGATTTTTGAGAGTGTTCCAGTTTGTTTCATTACATAGAAAAATTAATTAAAATAAAATAATGAAGAACTATTAAGGATTATGTGATAACGAGTTTTTATGTTAGGTTAAACTGTCTTTTGGCTGTTCTAATGTTCTTAACAAAGAAAAGATGTAATTCAGTGTAAGAAAAGGGAACGTGGGAGGGAGAGAAAGAAAAAGAGAGAGAAATGGAGAGAAAGAGAGACAGAGGCTAAAAGAAAAAAAAAGTAATTTATGTTGAACAGGCCAAACAAATGTAAACAGTGTTACAGAATCATAGAAAAACAAAGAAAAGAAACTGCTCTCTACTGAGCAAAGTTTTACCATTTAAATCTAAAGAAAAGAATTGTATGGGTAAAATATGTGTGGACTACATAAACATTAAGAAGCCAAGAAGTTAAAGCACAGCTCTAGTTAAGAGAGCCCTGCGAAAAATCTCATGAGGGACAATGGAGCTTATAAAGCCACTGTTTGGTTTTAACTATGCATAAATTGAGTCGAGTGACTTTAAAGATTTTCCTTCCTGCATATTACTTGTACACAAAATATATGTTGTCTTCTATTAAGAATTGGGAGGAGGTATTGTGAATATCATTTTCAGGTCATGTGGGACTCACAAAAATTTAAAGAAATATAAACCTAAGTTTGAGCTTGTCATAGTCTATGTTAAGGCAGCTTTCAAAAAAAGCAATTTCCAAATATCTAACACCAGAACATAAAATCCATTGGAAAGTTTAAGTTGAAATTTTAAACATATTTTCACCTTTGTCATTTGTCTTAGCCAAAGTACCCGGAACAGAAAGCCTGATTCAAAGAGTTACATGTAGGTACTCCCTTATAATGCAATATAAGAAAGCAGGAAGACGGGGAAAAGGATGTGAGGCAAAGAAAGAGGAAGAAAAGATAGGAAGGGGTACATTAATGATGTGGCCACGGCTTCTTATCAAATGTAATCGCTATTCTTTCTCTGTGTTCTCAGAAGCCATAAGATTTACTGTTGGATGAAAGGAGAATAAATGATCATTGACTCCTTCCCAGGCCCCTACTTATTACTGGTCAGAATCCACCCCATGGGACATAGCTGCCCACACTTCTTGTTATGTTACTATGACAATGCATAGGTCACAGTAGATAATCTTGCCTTTTCAGTTGATGACACATGCAGGGTTCCTGCTCTATAGTGACTTGGCACTACAAACATAGCATTAGCTGCTCCTAGGATGACACCAGATATTGATTCTACATCCTTATCTTACCAAGTGAAACAGGTTTGGTCACACACACATACACCCCACGTGAAAGAAGAAGAAGAAGAAGAAGAAGGAGGAGGAGGAGGCGGAGAGGGAGGGGGAGGGGGAAGGAGGAGGGGAAGAAGGAGAAGAAGAAGAAGAAAGCCTCTGTTAATTAAAGTAAGATGGTTTTATCTATTCCCTTCACTTAGAGGAGTACATTCCAAATCTATTTTCAACTTTCTCATAATTTTCACTTTCTCTTCCCTCAAATAAGTTCATCATGAATATTTTTGGAGAAATTCCCCTTTGGTTACAAAGTAATCCCTGCTCAAAACATAAATTCTGTGGCAAAAAAAAAAAAAAAAAATTGAAATAGATTTGGCATGAAACAGCCATCACATTTTGCTTCTTAGTGATTTCAAGCATTCCTCCTTGAAAAAAAAAAGGCAGGCATTTTAAGGATTCATGATTAGTAAAATTGGCTTCCAATGTGTTATTTGCAGCTGTCCTGTCATTTTTTTTAAATTGATAATTCATGCCTTTCCCCATAAATATTAAAATTTTTCAAAGTTCTTTATTTATAAAGCCAAATTCCTACTTTCTGAATAACAAACCTAAGGTTGGTTTATGATTATAAGGAATATTCTCACAACAGCTCATCATGACATTTGTTATATTTAACTAAAGAAATTAAGAGTTACACACCCCTAGAAACTAACTCTACCCAAATATATGTAAAGGTTTTGTTTGTTGACATTTTTTGAGCCTGTAACATATTGTCTTATAGAAATAAAGTTATTAATGGTCACCAATCCAAAATTAGCTGACTGAGGTCTAAAGAAGACATAAACAAATGGAGAAGGATACAATGTTCATGGGTCACAAAGGATACTGTTAAAATATCAATTCTTACCAAACTGATCTATAGACTCAAAGCAAACTCAATCAAAATCCTATCAAACTCATGTTGTAGAGATAAGCAAGCTCATTCTAAAATTTTTATGTAAAAGAAAATTACCTCTAATCACCAAAATATTTTGAATGGTAGAACAATCTGAATGACAGTGTCACTAGGCTTACAAGAATGTTGTAGTAATCAAGCCAATTAAGGATACACAAATAGATCATGTAAACATACAGAAATGAATAGGAGGGGCAGAAATAGATCGGCTTACATGATCAGTTGGTTTTTAACAAAAGTAACAAAGTAATTCAATGGGAAAAAAGACCATTTTCTCAACATTTTATTTTTCTGGAATAATTGAAAATCCATATGAAAGAAATCTATCTTCATCACATTAAAACTATTGTTTAAAGCTAGAATATACAAAAAAACAAACAAACAAACAAACAAAAACACATTTATCACTTTGTAAACACACTACTGGATATTTACACCAAAAATACAAAGACACTAATTCAAAGGGACACATGTACCCCTTTTTATAGCAGCACTATTTACAATAGCCAAATTTTGGAAGCAGCCAAGTGTCCATTGATAGATGAATGGATAAAGAAGATTTGGCTTATATATGTGGCAATATCTATATATCTATGCATAGAGATATGGGCATATATATGTATATATAAATATATACATATAATGGAATATTATTTGGCCATGAAAAGGAATGAAACCTTGCCATTTGCAACTATATGGGTGGAACTAGAGAGTATAATGCTAAGAAAAATAAGTCAGAGAAAGACAAATAACATATGATCTCACTCATATGTAGAATTTAAGAAGCAAAACAAACAAGCAAAGGAAAAAAAAAAGGAGAGAAAGACAAACCAAGAAACATTATTCTTAACTACAGAGAACAAACTGATGGTTACCAGACGGCAGGTGAGTGTGGGGGAAATGGGTGAAACAGGTGATAGGGATTAAGGAGTACACTTCTCCTGATGAACACAGGGTAATATATGGAATTGTTGAATCACTGTATTGTACAACTGAAACTAATATAATACTGTATGTTAACTATACTGGAACTAAAAACAAAACAAAACAAAACAAAACAAATGTTTCCTAAATATTGCACAAAAATCTGAACCAAAAAAGAAAAAAAAAATAGTTGCAACTTTGCAAGATTTAAATCTTCTGTTCTAAGAAATACAATGTTAAGGAAATGAAAATTCAATCCAAAACTGGAAAAAGTTTGCAAAATATGTATGTGATAATCAATATATATAAAGTTACATAAAGATTTATTACATTTTTATAATAAAATGACAAGCAAGCCAATAAAAAATGGGTTAATGTATTGAGCATACACTTCACCAAAAAGTTATAAGAATGTTCAATAAGCACATGAAAATTTGCACATTATTACTTATTAGGGATATACATATTAAAACCACAATGTACTACCATTAGATACTCTTTGTAATGGCTAAAATTAAAAAGACTGACAATAACAAATGTTGATAAGGATATTAAGGAAACTGAACTCTTGTATTTTGCTGATGGGATTGCAAAATGGCACAGCCACTGTGAACAATTATTTCAATTAAACATACACTTGGTAATTATTAAATATACACATGAATAATATACACTTGATAATTATTATATACACTTGATAAACATACACTTGATAGTTATTATTACCCAGTTAAACATATACTTACAATATGACATAGCAACCAATTACCAGGTATTTACCTTTGAAAAATGAAATCATTGTGCCACATAAAGATTTGTAGGTGAATGTTCTCTGCCACTTTATTCATCACAGCTTCAAACTGAAAACAACCCAAATATCCATCAACTGGTGAATGGATGGATACATGTTTTATGGTATCTATATAACTGAATACAGTATTAGCAATAAAAAGTAACTACTGATAGTCACATCACTGTAGATGAATCTCAAAGGCATCATGCTAAGTGAGAGAAGTCAGATGTAAAAGACTGCATACCCTATGATCTCACTTATGAGAAATTATACAAATGGAAAACCCCATCGTGACAGAAAGCAAGTCGGTGGTTGCTAGGTGACAGGGATAAGGGAAAGAGTTCTACTAAAAAAATACACATGGAGACTTTTTTGGGCAATGGAAATATTTAATATCATGATTTTGGAATAGTTAACATAACTACACATATTTGTTATAATACATCAAATTACTGATTTTTGTTATATGTAAATTATACCTCAATGAAGCTGACTTTAAAAATCAATAAAAGTAAAAAAAAAAAAAAATCAATAAAAGTAGCCAACTCTGGAGGGGGAATATAATTTGGGCCAAGAATCTTTGAATTAGACATACTGAAATTGAGTTTGTAAATGAGATTAATCATTTTAATCATATTTTAAAATATTTCTATCTTCTATATATAAATGTATCAATTCTCTAAATGGTTATTGTCCAGACATATCTTTTTCATACTTCAGTTGGTACAGAAGTAATTTTACATGGGATATAAATTTTTACAGTTTAATGGTTATGTATCTGTCTTAATTAATTATGGCAAGTGACACAATTTTCTATTTATGGTGGTTACAAAATTTCCCTTTGTTTAAAGAAAATCAGAAGAGTCAGTCTCCAGGATAAAATCCTATGTGCTATCTTTCATGTGATTACTTGGCAGGTGGAGAACTACTCTTTCAATACCAGACATGTTGCATGGTCAGTGCATTGCAATCTCTGAAAGGTGTTGCATTCAGACTCAGCCCCCATCTGCTAGCTTGCCATACTTTTATGCATATCTGCTTTCCTGGCTTAACACCTCCATTTGGAGGCCCACCTCTAAAAGGACCCTTAGTGGAGGCCTTTCTCAGGAGCTCCTACTGAGACCTCCTTATTGGATGTCCATAAAGATAATTTTCCCCACTACTGAGTACTTTCCCACACTAGTTTTACCCCCTCTCCCTATTCTTGACCCCTGTCATAAAACATCAGGAGTCTTTTGTTAGGGTCTTTCCAGAATGAGATGACCCCTCCCACTCTATTGCCTCTGGTGATCTATAACCCCTTGCCCAACACCATTACAGGAGGGGAAAAATAAAAACAAACAAACAAACAAACAAAAAAAAACATTGAGGGAGCTAGCATCTTTTTTCTGACCTTTTGGTTACACTGTTGCAGTAAGTGAATAAAGGCTTGGCTGTCACTCACTTTGACTTATTGACCTAATACTAATAGACCAGCTCAGCATCTGGCAGCTCAGTGCTTGTGTACTCTCCCTTTCTCTCCCTCTCTCTTTCTCTCTCTTTCTCCCCCTCACTACTTCTCTTTTCTTGACAAAACCCAATTTAATAGAAATAAAAAATACATAAATACCAATAAAGACACATGCAGATACCCAGATATTGTAGATATATTAACCAAATGGTTGAATATGGGAAGGATGCTTTAACTTTATTTTTCCTTCACAAAAATTCCCATCATACTTCTGGTAGTATCATGGTAATAGAATAGGAGTAATAGTCATTTAAACACCTCCTTAAAGTGTATTTTTCAATGGTTGGAATTCCAATCTAAAGAAATTATAGATTAAAAAATGAATTTTTTCAATAACTAGAAAAAGTACCATTATAAAAATTGAATATGCTTGGCTTAGACTGCCTTTCCCCCTAACCACGTTCGTAAGAAAGTGCAAATATATTTTTGTTACCACTCATGTTAATCCTGCTCTAGGG
This sequence comes from Phoca vitulina, assembly GCF_004348235.1. NCBI lineage: Eukaryota > Metazoa > Chordata > Mammalia > Carnivora > Phocidae > Phoca > Phoca vitulina. The sequence continues at coordinate 47,002,402 of NW_022589706.1, forward strand.
TTTTCTAAACATTCGTCCCAAATGATTTCAAAGTTTATTATAGGACTTACTGAAATTCCTCCCAATAATGTTGCAGAAAAAGCAGTTAACAGGTATTTTAACCACCTCCCTTTTATAGATAACTTAGATATTTTAAAAGAAACCATTACTATTAATTGTAAGAATATTCTAACCCCAGTTATGAATATGTGAATAAGAAAAGTATCAAAATATAACTATTAGAATGATTCTTTTTAATTGAAAGACCACACAAATTCCTGCTGATACTGAAACTGTTGCTAAATGGTCAGCAATTTTCTCAAATTGCCAAATATTGTAAGTGATTCATGCTGTGACAACTACTTTGTATTAAGAAGACCTTTAAAAAAAAAAACAATAAAATAGAGCACAAATTCACATAGATTTCTATTTCTCCAGCTGTGCAATTGCTTTAAAAAAACCCGCAATAACAGATTAAGTAGTTAAGTATCTAATAAATTTGAGCCAAGAAACTATCTTGTAAGTTATGGCTATTATATATTTTCATATAGGACACCTCTAAAGGATTCAGCACTATTTGAATTTCTTTCAGAACTATTATGAGAAAAGTTTCTACTGCTTGAAAATATAAGATAAAAACTGTCTCATCAATATTATAGTTTCATATTTCTTAATAGATTTGTTGTTCCTGAGTTATTTTCCTTCTAACAGCAATTCTAATATTTATTTTCTAATTAAATTCTGACTTTAGAAATTATTTGCCCAGATTTAATGCAATAATAAAGCACTTCAGCATTTTGCAAATGTTCAAAATCTTCCCATTCAGTGGAAGATTTGTCATTTAACACCTAGAGCAAAATTTTAAGAATTGTATAATTGGAAAAATTCTGATTACTCCATTGATGTCAAGTTAAAAATGTCAAAAGCTTGGTTTATTAACAGAACATGGGAAAATATGTTGGTTTGCATGGAGAGTGTTTAAAATGTTCTTTGAGATTAGCCATCTGAGTGTATTTCATAGCCATGAGCTTGGAATTATTTTTTAAAGTATCAATCTTGCCTGACAACTCTGAGAAAGCTGAAGAAATTTAGAAGCAAGGTGTTATTATATAATAATTACATAATAATTATATAATATAGTTATATAATTAAGGCATAGGACAACACCAAACAACCAGAATGAGAAGGGGACTTGATAAGAGCAAAAAGGCTCTGAGAGTCATGAGTGGATAGTGTCTGGGAAAGGTGGCATGGTCCTGCCTTCTATTATAGTTAGACAGACTTGGAGAGGAGGCTTCACTCCCTACTGCTTGAGTATAAATAGCCATCCTTCAGTAATAAAAATTTAATTGTCATCAGCCATGAGATTTAAGGCTTAGATTATGGTGGTGAGTTAGAGTCTTTGTTCACAGTTTGCATACTTTCTATAAAAAAAAAAGTGTATGTTTTGGTAAAATCTGTTTAGATCAGATTGCCAAACACAACTTCTATTGTGGGCTCTTCATCAACAAATATCTAATGGAGAAAACTTTGACTCAAAGATAGTAGTCAAATATAATGAAAATCTGAAGGCTTGTGTCCAGTGACTTCATCTTATATATGTGACTCAATGGAAAAAGACCTAGAGCTCCTTTTGCTTATGTTATTTCTTTTATTTTTTATAGCAAATGACCTCCTTCTTCATCTAACTATCCCTCAGGTGTTTTTTCACATATATTTTCAAAATATTTTTCCACATATAACTGGTCAAGAGGATAAAATTATCTTTCCACTTATTATATTTATCTCCCAAAAAAATTTCTAGGCATCAAACAAATGTATGAGAAAAAAAAAAGGAATTTATCTGTTAACTCTATTAATCCCATCACCTAATTTCCATAACAACAAGGGTCACTAATGTACTAACCATTACTGAGTATCTTTCAAATTCCATAAATGCATTAATATACATATTTAGATTGGAGACTAGGTACTCTTCCATCCGTGGACCTGTTCTCTAATCCCAGTTCTAAATTTGTTATCTAGGTCATCAGTGATTGAAGTCCTTATAAAATGAGGGTCTTTATCTTGTCTTTACACTTTATTCTAGATTTAAAATTATGAGTCATCCAATACCAGTTTCCATAATGACCCTAAAATTCCCTCTGTAAAATGTGATTAAGATAATTTGTTTTTCTGAAGGCAATTCTTTGGATTTATGTGGATAACAAACAGATTTCTGTTTGTATCAACAAATCTATAAAATGTATAAAATAGTATTTCTGCAAGTAGATTTCAAGCCTGAATCTCAACATTATTATAAAAACTCTCAAAAGTTTTTAAGTATTGCCATCAAATCTACTTGACTGTTTCTTTCTTGAAAAGGTAGTACTTCAGACACTTTTCTTGAGTTTTACTTAAATACTTCATAAGTGAAAAAGAGAGAGAAAAACATTGTTAGGTGGATTTCAACAAAGATTCTCAGTGTACTCTTGGGTTTCTTGACAGCCTCAAGTAAGGTTAAAATCTGTTCAGTGGACTAAACGAGTGCAAAAAGTGAATGGCATCCAGATCTAAGTTAAAAGCTCATAGAAAAGGACAGACTTATCAAAAATTATAGGCATATGCCTCTGCCAAGATCAATAGTAAAATTTGATAAAACCCAGTTAGTGTTATACACAACAGATGAATTATTGAACACTACATCTGAAACGAATGATGTCCTCTAAATTAGCTAGTTGACTTTATATAAAAACCCAGTTAGTAAAATAATATTTCATAACATGGCATGCTTAGTAGTTTCTGGAGTATAAAACTACCAAGAATATTTAGAACTTGAACTTTTTCTTTTTTGACAAAAGAGGGCATTGCTTTAACATCTACTGTCTTACTGGCTTTCAAAATAAGAAATTTATTAGCAGTGTTTAATTCTATATCCAGGATTCAAAACTGACCAAGAATTCACCTGGGTAATAGCTATCTAACATTTAAGTCAAATAAGCTTTTGTTTTATACAAATATATACCAGAAGAAATTTTAATTGCTGGAAAATATAGCACTGTCACAAAAGAATAAATCACTCCAGGTTTCATTTAGTTCCTTTTACTTTAAGAATAAAAACTTGACTAACTTGACAAAGGTTCTTAGACACTAAAGAATAAAGTTTTCAAAAAAAATATTGTGTCAAGGTGAAAATGTTTTTGCATCAAATGGTATAAACATACCAGGGCATAACTGAGTAAAGAAAGGGATCAGAATGTAAGATCTCTCCACCCAAACTTGTTTCAAGCCTATGCACTCTCTGCTCCCTCAAACTGGAATACAATATATTTTCCTGACTTAACAACACATATACTCTTTCACACACACAGACATAGACTTGTCTTGATCCAAAAAAAAAAAAGACACTTTGTAGACTAAAAGTAGAGAAAAAGAACTACTTATTCAAAACAGGACACAGAAATAAGGATCAGCAGAAGCAAGAACACAGGGGCAGAGGTAACTGGGACTCTCCAGCTATTGGCAGAATGCTTAGTTTTCTACCATGTGAATTAAGGGTGTACAAAAAGGAAAGTGAGTCCAGCCAAGAATTGGATTATGTAAGTTATTTATAAGTGGAAAAGAGTACCATATATGAAACACACACACAGATGCACCTTTATACATACACACTGTGATATATACTTTTTCTATATCAAAAGGGATACAAACCCATTGTGCTATTGTTGTTCTTTATCTGACTTGAATCAAGTTGTGGAAGCCAATTTTAGATTTTCAAGAATTTTGCCATCTGGTTGTTAAATTCAGTTATTCTTTAAAGTTAAATTATATAGGAGGGGCGGAGCAAGATGGCGGAGGAGTAGGAGACCTAAATTTCGTCTGGTCCCAGGAATTCAGCTAGATAGGGATCAAACCATTCTGCACACCTACGAACTCAACAGAAGATCCAAGAAAAGAATAGCAGCAACTCTCTGAACAGAAAAGCGACCACTTTCTGGAAGGTAGGATGTGCAGAGAAGTGAATCAGAGGCGATATTCGGGAGGATAGACGGTGGGGGAGGGGCCTCCGTCAGCCGCTACTGGCAAGTGATAGAGCAGCTGAGCACAAAATCGGAACTTTTAGAAGTCGGCTCCGCTGAGGGACGTGGCTCCAGTGGCTAAGCTGGGGGGTGGAACCCTCGCGGGGCAGTGTGGTCTCAGATCCTCAGGGTCACAGAAAGACTGGGGGTGCCTGAGTGCAGCAGAGCTCCCAGGTATCAGATTGGGGAAGCCGGCTGCAGAGACGGAGCCAAGGAGTGGGCTTTCAGCTCGGGGTTGCCATAAACTGTGATCCGCGGCACAGTCGGGCCACTGCTCCTCCAGCAGGGACCCAACAAGGGGCAGATCTGGGGAGACACCCCTTCCTCCCCCAGGAGGATTGGCGCGGGAGCGCACTGCAGGGATCTGCTGGGTTTGGAGACTCCAAACGGGGTCGGGTGCCAGAGATAGAAACGCTTGGTTACAGGCCGGTGAGCACAGAGTGCGGCTGGAGACTGGGGAGACGGGAGTGATTGACCACTTTTTTCTGGGGGTCACTGAGGAGTGGGGCCCTGAGTTCTTGACTTCTCTGGGGCGGAGATTGGGAGGCCGCCATTTTCACTCTTGTCCTCCAAAGCTGTACAGAAAGCTTACAGGGAACAAAAACTCCTGAGAGCAAACCCGAGTAGATTGCTTAGCCTGGCCCCCGGCAAGGGCGGGGCAATTCTGTCTCCGGCAAAGACATTTGGAACCATGGCAACAGGCCGCTCCCCCAGAAGATCAGCAAGAACAGCCAGCCAAGACCAAATTTACCAATCAATGAGAACGGCAGAACTCCAGCGCTAGGGGAATACTGCACATAGAATTCATGGCTTTCTTCCCATGATTCTTTAGTCTTTCAAAGTCAATTTTTTAAATTTTCTTTGTTTTTCTTTTTTCTTTTTTTTGAATGTTTCTTTTTCCCTTTTTCAACCAATATCTTATCAACCCCTTTTCTAAAAATCTTTTTTATTTTTTCATTTTTAGAGTCATATTCTATCTGTTCATTGTAGTTAACCTTATTTTTGGTATATATATATATATATATATATATATATATAAGTAGTTCTCTCTTTAAAATTTTGGGATACAGTTTCTTCTAACAGACCAAAATATACCCTAAATCTCTAGTGTATGGCTTTGTTCTAGTCTCCTGCCTGATCACATCCTCTCCCTTTTTTTTTAATTCCTCCTCTTTCTTTTTTCAACCAACTTCTTATCGTATCAATTCCTTTTATAAAATCTTTTATAATTTTCATCTTTACAGTCATATTCCATGCCTTCATCATATTTACCCTTATTTTTGTACATATATAAGTTTTTCTTTCTTTAAAATTTTGGGAGGCACTTTCTTCTAACAGACCAAAATATGCCCAAAATCTAGTGTGTGGAACTGATCTATGCACCAGCCTGATCATATTTGATCATATTCTTTTTTTTTATCATTATCTTTTTCTTTTTTTCTTTCTTTCCCTTTATTTTCCCCCAGTTTCAGGTCTCTTCTGATTTGTTTAGTGTATATTTTTCTGGGGTCATTGTTACCCTGTTAGCATTTTGTTCTCTCATTCATCTATTGTCCTCTGGACAAAATGACAAGATGGAAAAAATCACCTCAAAAAAAAAGAACAAGAGGCAGTACCAACTGCCAGGGAGCTAATCAATATGGACATTAGTAAGATGTCAGAAATAGAGTTCAGAATGACGATTTTAAAGATACTTGCTGGGCTTGAAAAAAGCATGGAAGATATTAGAGAAACCCTCTCTGGAGAAATAAAAGAACTAAAATCTAACCAAGTTGAAATCAAAAAGGCTATTAATGAGGTGCAATAAAAAATGGAGGTTCTAACTGCTACGATAAATGAGGCAGAGAGAGAATTAGTGATATAGAAGAGCAAATGATGGAAAATACAGAAGCTGAGAAAAAGATAAACAACTACTAGATCACGAGGGCAGAATTCGAGAGGTAAGTGATACCATAAGACAAAACAATATTAGAATAATTGGGATCCCAGAAGAAGACGAAAGAGAGAGAGGGACAGAAGGTATATTGGAGCAAATTATAGCAGAGAACTTCCCTAATTTGGGGAAGGAAACAGTCATCAAAATCCAGGACGCACAGAGAATGCCCCTCAAAATCAATAAAAATAGATCAACACCCCGACATCTAATAGTAAAACTTAGGAGTCTCAGAGACAAAGAGAAAATCCTGAAAGCAGCTCAGGACAAGAGGTCTGTAACCTACAATGGTAGAAACATTAGATTGGTAACAGACCTATCCACAGAGACCTGGCAGACCAGAAAGGACTGGCATGATATATTCAGAGCACTAAATGAGAAAAATATGCAGCCAAGAATACTATATCCAACTAGGCTGTCATTGAAAATAGAAGGAGAGATAAAAAGCTTCCAAGACAAACAAAAGCTAAAGGAATTTGTAAACACGAAACCAGCCCTACAAGAAATATTGATAGGGGTCTTCTAAGCAAAGAGAGAGCCTAAAAGTAACATAGACCAGAAAGGAACAGAGACAATATACAGTAACAGTCACCTTACAGGCAATACAATGGCACTAAATTCATATCTTTCAATAGTTACCCTGAATGTAAATGGGCTAAATGCCCCAATCAAAAGACACAGGCTATCAGATTGGATTAAAAAACAAGACCCATCGATATGCTGTCTGCAAGAGACTCATTTTAGACCCAAAGACACCCCCAGATTGAAAGTGAGGGGGTGGAAAAACATTTACCATGCTAAAGGACACCAAAAGAAAGCTGGGGTGGTAATCCTTATATCAGACAAATTAGATTTTAAACCAAAGACTGTAATAAGAGATGAGGAAGGACACTATATCCTCTTAAAGGGTCTGTCCAACAAGAAGATCTAACAATTGTAAATATCTATGCCCCTAACATGGGAGCGGCCAATTATATAAGGCAATTAATAACAAAAGCAAAGAAACACATTGACAACAATACAATAATAGTGGGGGACTTTAACACCCCCCCCCTCACTGAAATGGACAGATCATCTAAGCAAAAGATCAACAAGGAAATAAAGACTTTAAATGACACACTGGACCAAATGGACTTCACAGACATATTCAGAACATTCCATCCCAAAGCAATGGAATACACATTCTTCTCTAGTGCCCATGGAACATTCTCCAGAATAGATCACATCCTAGGTCATAAATCAGGTCTCAACCAGTACCAAAAGATTGGGATCATTCCCTGCCTATTTTCAGACCACAATGCTTTGAAACTAGAACTCAATCACAAGAGGAAAGTCGGAAAGAACTCAAATACATGGAGGCTAAAGAGCATCCTACAAAAGAGTGAATGGGTCAACCAGGAAATTAAAGAAGAATTAAAAAAATTCATGGAAACCAATGAAAATGAAAACACAACTGTTCAAAATCTTTGGGATGCAGCAAAGGCAGTCCTAAGAGGAAAGTATATAGCAATACAAGCCTTTCTCAAGAAACAAGAAAGGTCTCAAATACACAACCTAACCCTACACCTAAAGGAGCTGGAGAAAGAACAGCAAATAAAGCCTAAACCCAGCAGGAGAAGAGAAATAATAAAGACCAGAGCAGAAATCAATGAAATCGAAACCAAAAGAACAGTAGAACAAATCAATGAGACTAGAAGCTGGTTCTTTGAAAGAATTAGTAAGATTGATAAACCCCTGGCCAGACTATTCAAAAAGAAAAGAGAAATGACCCAAATAAATAAAATCATGAATGAAATAGGAGAGATCACAACCAACACCAAAGCAATACAAACAATTATAAGAACATATCATGAGCAACTATATGGCAGCAAATTAGATAATCTGGAAGATATGGATGCATTCCTAGAGATTAGTATAAACTCCCAAAACTGAACCAGGAAGAAATAGAAAACCTGAACAGACCTATAACCACTAAGGAAATTGAAGCAGTCATCAAAAATCTCCCAAAAACAAAAGCCCAGGGCCAGATGGCTTTCCAGGGGAATTCTACCAAACATTTAAAGAAGAATTAATACCTATTCTTCTGAAACTGTTCCAAAAAAATAGAAATGGAAGGAAAACTTCCAAATTTGTTTTATGAGGCCACCATTACCTCGACCCCAAAACCAGACAAAGATCCCATCAAAAAGGAGAACTACAGACCAATATCCTTGATGAACATGGATGCAAAAATTCTCACCAAAATACTAGCCAATAGGATCCAACAGTACATTAAAAGGATTATTCACCATGACTAAGTGGGATTTAGCCCTGGGCTGCAAGGTTGGTTCGACATCTGTAAATTAAACAATGTGATACAATGCATTAATAAAAGAAAGAACAAGAACCATATGATCCTCTCAATAAATGCAGAAAAAGCATTTGACAAAGTACAGCATCATTTCTTGATCAAAGCTCTTCAGAGTATAGGGATAGAGGGTACGTACCTCAATATCATAAAAGCCATCTATGAAAAACCCACAGCGAATATCATTCTCAGTGCGGAAAAACTGAGAGCTTTCCCCTTAAGGTCAGGAACACGACGGCAGGGATGTCCACTATCACCACTGCTATTCAACATAGTATTAGAAGTCCTAGCCTCAGTAATCAGACAACAAAAAGAAATAAAAGGCATCCAAATTGGCAAAGAAGAAGTCAAACTCTGACTCTTTGCAGATGATATGCTATTTTATGTGGAAAATCCAAAACACTCCACCCAAAAACTTCTAGAACTCATACAGGAATTCAGTAAAGTGGCAGGATATAAAATCAATGCACAGAAATCAGTGGCATTCCTATACACCAACAACGAGATAGAAGAAAGAGAAATTAAGGAGTCTATCCCATTTACAATTGCACCCAAAACCATAAGATACCTAGGAGTAAATCTAACCAAAGAGGCAGAGGATCTGTACTAAGAAAACTATAAAATTCTCATGAAAGAAATTGAGGAAGACCAAAGAGATGGACAAATATTCCATGCTCATGGATTGGAAGAATAAATGTTGTTAAAATGTCTATGCTACCTAGAGCAATCTGCACATTCAATGCCATCCTTATCAAAATACCATCAACTTTTTTCACACAACTGGAACAAATAATCCTAAAATTTGTATGGAACTAGAAAAGACCCCAAACAGCCAAAGGAATATTGAAAAATAAAAGCAAAGCTGGTGGCATCACAATTCCGGACTTCAAGCTCTATTACAAAGCTGTCATCATCAAGACAGTATGGTCCTGGCACAAAAACCAACATGTAGATCGATGGAATAGAATAGAGAGCCCAGAAATAGACCCTCAACTCTATGGTCAACTAATCTTTGAAAAAGCAGGAAAGAATGTCCAATGGAAAAAAGACAGTCTCTTCAACAAATGGTGCTGGGAAAATTGGACAGCCACATGCAGAAGAATGAAACTGGACCATTTCCTTACACCACACACAAAAATAGACTCAAAATGGTTGAAAGACCTAAATGTGAGACAGGAGTCCATCAAAATCCTAAAGGAGAACACAGGTAGCAACCTATTCAACCTCAGCCGCAGCAACTTCTTCCTAGAAACATCGCCAAAGGCAAGGGAAGCAAGGGCAAAAATGAACTATTGGGACTTCATCAAGATAAAAACCTTTTGCCCAGCAAAAGAAACAGTCAACAAAACCAAAAGACAACCGACAGAATGGGAGAAGATATTTGCAAATGACATATCAGATAAAGGGCTAGTATCCAAAATGTATAAAGAACTTATCAAACTCAACACGCAAAGAACAAATGATCCAATCAAGAAATGGTCAGAAGACATGAACAGACATATTTCCAAAGAAGACATCCAAATGGCCAACAGACACATGCAAAAGTGTTCAACATCGCTCGGCATTAGGGAAATCCAAATCAAAACTTCAATGAGATACCACCTCACAGCAGTCAGAATGGCTAAAATTAACAAGTCAGGAAACGACAGATGTTGGCAAGGATGAGGAGAAAGGGGAACCCTCCTACACTGTTGGTGGGAATGCAAGCTGGTGCAGCCACCCTGGAAAACAGTATGGAGGTTCCTCAAAAAGTTGAAAATAGAGCTGCCCTATGACCCAGCAATTGCACTACAGGGTATTTACCCCAAAAATACAAATGTAGTGATCCAAAGGGGTACGTGCACCCCAATGTTTATAGTAGCAATGTCCACAATAACCAAACTATGGAAAGAGCAAGATGTCCATTGACAGATGAATGGATAAAGAAGCAGTGGTATATATATACAATGGAATATTATGCAACCATCAGAAGGAATGAAATCTTGCCATTTGCCACTACGTGGATAGAACTGAAGGGTGTTATCCTTAGCGAAATAAGTCAATCAGAGAAAGACATGTATCATATGACCTCACTGATATGAGGAATTCTTAATCTCAGGAAACAAACTGAGGGTTGCTGGAGTGGTGGGGGGTGGAAGGGATGTGGTGGCTGGGTGATAGATGTTGGGGAGGGTATGTGCTATGGTGAGCACTGTGCATTGTGTAAGACTGTTGAATCACAGACCTGTATCTCTGAAACAAAGAATACATTATATGTTAAAAAAAAGGAGATAGTAGGAAGGGAAAAATACAGGGGGGAAATCGGAGGGGGAGATGAACCATGAGAGACTATGGACTCGGAGAAACAAACTGAGGGTTCTAGAGGGGAGGGGGTTGGGGGGATGGGTTAGCCTGGTGATGGGTATTAAAGGGGGCACGTACTGAATGGAGCACTGGGTGTTATATGCAAACAATGAATCATGGAACACTACATCAAAAACTAATGATGTAATGTATGGTGATTAACATAACATAATAAAATAAAAAAAAGTTAAATTATATAAATTGTCATCAAAATAAATTATAGTGAAAATAGTAATACAATTTCAGAAGTCATAGTTTCTTCATTATAATTACATTTTACTATATCTTTATTCTTTATGTTAATTACATTTATTATATTTGCATAATTGGGATACTATAAAATATATGCTACTATGCATCTCTTCTGAAATCTGTATAAAGTGGTACTATATTTGTAGCCTGAACTCAACAATGGTAAGATTATTGACAAAATAAAAGTGAGCAAATATTAAAAATTAGGGCTTTTTTTTTTTTTTGAGAGCCAGTTGGTAAACATTCCTGGTACATCATTGTGTGATACCCTAAAATTGAATTTTTAAAAGAGGTAATTTTCAGCACAAAAATACAGTATTTTTTTATTTTAATTGACCTTTACTTTTATAATGAAAATTGAGGCAAATTTTAATGTTTAGTTTCCTTATTTTTTTTTTAAAGATTTTATTTATTTGACAGAGAGAGACACAGCGAGAGAAGTAACACAAGCAGGGGGAGTGTGAAAGGGAGAAGCAGGCTTCCTGCTGAGCAGGGAGCCTGATGCGGGGTTCGATCCCAGGACCCTGAGATCATGACCCGAGCCGATGGCAGACGCTTAACGATTGAGCCACTCAGGCGCCCCTAGTTTCCTTATTTTTGATAGAAAAATATCTCTGATATTACTACAAATCAATTTGTAGACCAATATGATAATTTTCAAATCTTTATATCTAATAACAACCCCACCCAGTTGATTTGAATCCATCTAGAATCCACTTGTGTGACTACAGTGACTATAGATGCTCAATTTCTGTTCTATGGTAGAGAAGTCACAATTTAATAACACAGGGTAATAAGAATCCATACCATATTTGTAGATTCCTGTAAAAGAAACTACTTCCATATGCATTTTATGTAAACCATATTCACAACTATCTCTGAAACTATAGATATAATGTTGTATTATGGAAAAGAGAAATTACTAAAACTGCCTACCAGCTAAATCAATCCTGTTCTTAACCTTTGGTATGAAGAAGAATCACTTAGTTTTACTTAAATATTGTTGGCTAGGCTTACATCTAAATTTCTGCTTCAGTAGGTATCTGTTAAACCAATATCCTAAGCAATATAGATGGTCTATGGACCACATGTTTATAAACATTTTTATAGGAGGTAGTAATATTTAATTTCTGTTGAAAACAATAAATGTGATGGGAATCACATTTTATGTAGATTAGCTAGGAATCACATCTATTGTACATGTCCAAGTTATTTGATATCTTTAGTCAAAAATTAAAATAAAATTTGATTTATATAAGTATTAAGCAACTTGAAATGTTTATGTTTACATTCAGATAAGAATTGCACATCACTTTTCTAGAGGTGTCTTTCCAAATTTTACCAACCTAAGACAGTACTGTAAGTGAAGGAGAGAGAAAATCCAAGTAAAGATTGTTTCAATATTAAAGCTGTCAGGGAAGCATAAGGGCAGTCAGAGAATTTGATTAATTAATACCTGCAACTGGGATCAAATCGTATAGGTCAACTTCTCCAAATATTTCAGGGTTGATGAGAAATTAGGACCACTAATAAATGAAGAGTGAGTGACATTAAATTAATGATGACTTTAAAGCTGCTAGGGTATTGAACTCATCAGTTGAGTTTATCCTTAATAAGAAAAACAGCAAAGAGAAATCTATGCAATTAGAAGCAGCATGCTTGTAATAAAACTATTGACAAAAACACGCATAGAATATTTTGTTTAAACTTAGGCACCTTGTTAGAGAAATTAAAAGTATTATTTAAAAAAAATACAGATAATTCTCATGGCAAAGTTACAAAAAGATGTATTTAAAATATTTTAGTAAACCTCATGATAGTCTCTAACTATTGGAAAATCACCAGAATCATTTGGAAACAAAGTGCATGTGAAACAAAAGGAGATACTGATTTGATTAAAGAGAATATTGGACTAAATAAAAGTTGCTGAGGATAAGAATTCTTTTTGAATCTAAACTCTATGGTATTGCTTACCAGTCATTTCATGGTCTGATGACATCTTCCCACATGAGTCACATTTCTCATCTTCATCCCTCCTTGTTGCCCCCCAGTGCTATATACATCATGCTCCAGGATGTCTAATCATTCTGTTCCCCAGACTGGCTGATAGTGCATGATCATTTTTGCCCTCTCTTTTACTTTCATCTAACTGCGTCTTACTACTCTTTGGTTCTTAGTTTAGATGGTACTTCCTCTGTGAAGACTTCCCTGAATTTCCTTCTGGATGAAGAATATTTCTATGTGCTTCCATACCACCATGTACATCCCACTGTAGTCCTCACAATCTTGCCTGACCTATCTATGCTAGATTCTTGGAGGAAATGAACCATTCTTTCTTTGTACCATTCTATCCCCAGCATCCAGCAGAGTTCTCAGTAAACATTTACTGAGTGTATGAATGGACTCAGTGGTCCATGAATGGTCTATTAAGCTTCTTGACTGAAATACCAAGAAATTTTGTATAGGAACTTACACAGGAACAACTCATAGGAGATTTACCTATATGCATTCTTATTTCTCAATATCTGTTGCAAAGTAGTTTCACAAAAACAAAGCCCACACACTACCTACATTAAAATCATTTGAGACGTTGTTAAATAGCTAAGTCCTTGGATCCCACTCAATAACTTCTAACATAGCATTTCTGGACATGCACTCATGAGATTCCTAGGCACACTAAAATTAAGGAACCCGCTAAAAGGAATGTATGTCAAGTATGGGTCTTTATTGATTCTTAGATACAGAATTTTATCTTGTCTCACAAAGTATAGGATATAAAATTCTTAACTCTTAGATCCATAGCAGGTTTATACAGAAAAAAAGATGTACATATAAACAAACTGACCAGCAAATTCTGTCAAGTTGCATAAAATAATATTTTAGAAGGCAGCAGAAACAGCAACATGGAGCAAATGGATAGATAACATTAATCCATATAGATTCTGCATTGTCTGGCATTATTTACCTACTTTTATACCAATCTGAAAGTTAGCGGAATAAGATATTCTGCTAGTGAGTTAGTTAAGAAGGATAAACTTATATTAGCTTCAGATCCAATTGGTAGAGGACACTGTGATGAGAGATTGTCGTGTGTGAAAACAGTCCAGCCTTGGGCAGGCTAAGGTCTAGGCTGAACACCTGTAGCAATACCAGTGTAATTGGTGAGAGAGGAAAACTATCCCCCTCCCCCATGTTCACTTTAAAATACCACAGGCTTTTTGTTTCTTTTTCAGTTTTTCTTGAAAAACACCTCATTTAAACTGTGTCATATAAAAGCAATTCTTAGAATTATTTCATAAGTCTTAAATGTTGAGACAAGCCAATTATTTGAAAGAGAAAATAGCTGGTAAATATTCTTATAATCAGGGTGCCAGTATACCCTAGTTTGCCTGAGATGGTCTGATTTAATCCTATATTCCTACTGTAATTATTAATTACACTTTCATTCTCAAAAGTGTCTCAGTTTGAACAATAAATTGTATGACATCCAAATTTTAAACACTATTGGTAGGTGGCTTGAGTCCTATAAAAATTTTTTGGAAAGAAGATGTAATTTTTCATTGATAAGGTTCTTGGTTTATATCAAAATTCTGAAACAAAATAATTACATTACTAAATTACCAACAAAATAATTTTTGAACAATTACAATCTCCAAGGACATCTGGAAATAATCACAAAAGCAGGTAACAGAAAATTAACAAAATCTATCTTAGTCTGGCCATCAACCCCACTCAAAATCATTTGAAATGCCCTTTGTCAACGCTCATTCTCACTCTCCTCGGTCGTACAGATTGTATCTGGAGCAGTATATAGACTATCAGATTAAGCAGTAAATTTCTAATTTGTGCCCATGTTGAAACGAAATTACTTTTCACCTCAAGTTTTAATATTAAGGAAAATTTACTAGTGAGAAACAGAAAACAAAATTAAAAAATATAATTCCAAGTAATGGAAGAAATTTCTAGGTAACAGTGCAATTGCCTTTTCCTGGCTAAGGCTAGTAAGAATTATAAAGTCCCTCTCGTGGTAACCCAGGAAGATAGTTTTAAATGTCATTTGCTACTATTTTGAAGATTTCACTTGCAGTTTCTGCCAGCACTCAAGGAAAGTCACTCCTTAAGCATTGGCACAGATATATAGATTGGGAGGCAACTTCAATAATCTCTTATGAGTTAGATTCTAGACTCTGCCAGGTGAAGTATGGGATTTCAAAACTTCATTTGAAATACATTTCTTTTGTTAAAGCACAAAATACAAGTAACTTACTCTTAGATGCAACTGTGTATAAATATTGAAAATTTATCATCCATCAATTGTGCAACATTGGCCTAATAACAATCAGATACTTGTCATCTTGTTTATTTATGGTGAAGATGTACACTTCAAATTTTACTTTCTAAGTATATTAGCTGAGAAGGATTGATACTAAAACATAACATTGAATATTACCTATTAATGTCCAACCTTTATATATATATACAAACAACTAATATTTATTGAGTCTTTTTAATTTGCCTGGCATTGTTCAAGGTACTCTAAAATAATTTTATCTCAGTAATCCTCATAAACACTAAGAAGTAAGTATTATTATATTTCCCACTTTAAAGGCATGTAAATTGAGATACAGAGATTAATTAATTGTCCCAGATCAGTCTAGCTATATCAGAGCTAGAATTGACACTTTAGCCTCCATACCCAACCACTCAACTTCCTATGTCTCTTTCCATTGAGGTTTCTTTAACATATGGTCAGTCAGTTTGTACTTTCCACTGATTATGCCACTGTTTGAATGAATCCGTTTTGACATCTTGTAGTCCAGGAATTGTAATGGTGTTTGTGTTAAGAATGGGATAAGTATGATTACTTATGTTGTATTAGCATATGTGTGAAATAAAGAAGACTTTCATCTTTATAAATAAAAGGCATTGTTATAAACCTTTGTTCACTGCACCTTACTCCCACTCCATCACTGTAAATTTCCTGATATGTTTCTTTTAAAAAATATACATCCTGAGCAGAAAGAAGACATATGGCATATACCTTCTTATTATATTATTGAGAAATAGGGACCATTTAAGGGAAAAAAAAAAAATAGTACCAAGGAAAGAAGTTTGGAAAGATGGAAAGAATGTGTTTCCAGACTCTAATAAATAGTAATCTTTTTCCTCACTGAAGTTCAGAACCAACTGAAAGGTGGACAACAGGTAGATTGAGGTAGATTGTCCTGTGGTAGTTCCCAGTGAAAAACATATCTTAGTATTCACATCCATGTATAATCCCCTCCTACATCGACCTCAGACTTGGTAATGTGACTTGCTTTGAACTTACTTTGAGTACAGCATAATAAATGACCTTAGCTAAGCCATATACAACAGAAGAACTAACAAACTAAATCCAGTCAATCCACAGATTTATGAGAAAAAATAAATTTTTGTTTTAAGCCACTAAATTTTGGGCTGGTTTGCTATATAGCAATAAGTAATTGAAACACTGATGTAGATCAAATGACAGAGCTATTGGAGAACATAGCTTAGGTTTGTAACCTAATGGGCTTCTTAAAACTGAACCCCAAAATTAGATATTCTTATACCCACCCACTCATGGAAAATGCCTAACAACTGAAAGTTCCCCCCCCCATAGGGCCTAATTTGTCTTGTATACAATTTGCAGCATGAAGGAGCAGAACTGAATATGCCCTGTGCAGACAGGAATATCCTAAAAAAAAAGAAGAAGGAGAAGAAGAAGAAGAAGAAAGAAGAAGAAGAAGAAAGAAGAAGAAGAAGAAGAAGAAGAAGAAGAAGAAGAAGAAGAAGAA